>NC_084836.1:49753971-50058346 GCF_033115175.1 Lepus europaeus
AGGAGCAAGTGCACAGTGGCTCCTGTTGTTGACCCAACAAATTGACACTCTAGTTTATGGCGCCAGTAACCATCCTAGGCTGTCGTCATGAGTTGCCAAGGCTATGGAAGCCTTCCAAGTTTGCCGATTCTGATCATATTTAGACAAGGTCATAAAAGACAGAGTGAGGATAGTACCCAATGATCCTAAGAGTGGCATTAACCAGGTTTGAACAATTATACAGCATTAAGTGGGGAAGAGGACCATCAGTACACACAGGTTGGGAGTAGAGCCATTGGTGGTAGAGTAGAGGTTATGATTACAAAGGAATGAGGCCCAAGTGCACTAGACAGTGCCTAGAACAAAGGACAGAGTCATTATTAGAGGAGCTAAGAAAGGTGCTGTCTAAGCTACAATTAAGTTTTCTGATTGAGAGGCAAATAGAACCTGACAGAAGGGGCTTGATAATAATCTGGTGGGCTTTAGGCCTTGTAAATTCAGAGGCCCAGACCTATCTATCTCTTCACATGGGGTATATCCTAAGGGAGGTGTGAACCTCCTAGGGGAAGGCACTCTGTTGACTTTCATTACTTGGCTGGCCTGGGAGGAGAGCTGGCCAGGTAAAGGCAGGGGGCATCTCTAACAAGAAATTTACAGTTCTGCCTGCAATGTTGCTGACCCTACTTGACCATCCCCTCAGCTGCAGTGGTCACTTTGGAAGTTGGGCTGAGTGAAGGGCTTTTCAGCTTAGAGCCAATAAGATCTGTGGCTCTGACCTGGGCATCCTTCGACTCCAGGGCAGGTCCATTTCCAGTGATCCAACTCTTGGCAGAGCTGCCAGGGCTCTTCACAAGCTGACTTCTGCTGAAGCCCAGGCTTACCACATTGAAAGCCACTGCAGTGGACTGGCCTGTTGGGTCTCCTTGAGGGCAGATCACTGTACAGATCAGCCATTAATAGGCCTGCCACCCATTGCTTCTGATGCCGAGCTTTCTTTTCCTCCTGGTTTGTGTTAAAGCAGACCAGAGGATGCAAGTCAAGGGAGTGCCCGTTTCCCATCTCTAATCTTCGGTGGCCTGAACTACAAGTCTATAGTCACAGGCATGTTCTGTAGTAGTTTTTCTAAGGTAGACAATGCCCATGAGGAAAATTATATTCTCACTTTAAAACTTTTTTCAACATTGTTAGTGGCATAGGGTAATCAAAATGCGTTTGAACGAGTTCACATAACAACAGTGAATTTCTGAAGCTTTGTTTTTACCAAAAAATATTGTTGAAAAAATACTAGAACTTCTTGCTGAACTCAAATTGCAGTTATTTCTCTAATGTAGTTTGCTTGTACCTGGGTTGATTAACCCTTACAACCATTACATTAGTATTGAAGAACCAATGTACTTTGGTTACAAATATGGAAAAAGTATAAGCAGAAGAAACTGTTAGGCAGGGAACACAGCATGTCATTATACTACAGGTTTCATTTTTGGCCATTTTGCATAAAAATGAACATTTCGTGAATTCCCCATTAACTTTGACTTTCTTAGCAGAGTACATTAACCCTCTTATTCAGTGTTAGCTATTATTAACAAAGAACAATGCTTTGATCGTGTTTCTGTGTTTATAAGCCTTGTGAAGGTAATGGTTGCCAAACACCTTGAATGGAGCAAAGGGCCAGTAAATGCTATGGAATGAGTCACAGGGATGCACTCAGCGTGAACTTTGAAATTAGTGCAGTTTGGGTACTGCCGCCCTGTTGTTGACTTTCTTTCTGCTCCTTGACTGCCTGCTCACCCCTAACTCCTACTTGCTGTTCCTGTTTGTTCCAAGCACTAAGTGAAATAAATAACCTGATCAAAATCAACATTGGTGACTCATGGAATTATTTCCTTGAGAAGTACTGGCATTTTACCAAGGGAGTCAGAGGTAAGACCAAGGAAACGTGCTGTGATTTACTGTCATCAGTAGGCAGGGGGCCTCCAAGGTCTTCAGGTCAGTTTGGGAAGAGGTGACTGTTGGCACCTTAGACAGCTCTGTAAGATGGGAGAGCTCTGTGCTTTACCTGCAGACGGGGTGGCATTGTCTTTCTTGTGTCCGTGTGCCTGCCTGTGTCTTTCCTTTGATCTCATGTAGTTCCGGGCCAAAGATAGGGTTAGAGATCACAGCTCCTGACTCTGTGCTCTCCACTGCTCCACCCGGGAGTTCTCTTCCTCTCCATGTATTCACTTTGTTCATTGTTCCTCATCCACAAGTGCAACCACCACATGGTATACAAGCTCATCAGTGCTGAGAACAATTCACAATCCCAGAATATAACTCCAACAGAAATTTCAACAGAGCCTCAGAAGTGCCTAACGTTCACACAGGAGTTGGCAAATTCAGGCCCTTGGGCTAAATCCCAACCAGTGTGTGCTTTTGTATTGCCCAAGAGCTAAGAATGGTTCTTACATTTCTAATTATCAAAACTAATAAAAATAAGGCTAATATTTTATGAAAAGCATATGAAATTCAAGTATCAATGTTGATAAAATTTTATTAGAACACAGACATCTTATTATTTACTTATTATTATTACAAAAGTGTTGTCTTTGGCTTCTTATGTGCTATAATGACACAGTTGAGTAGCTGAGTCTGGCGCCATGGCTCACTTGGTTAATCCTCTGCCTGCGGTGTCAGCACCCCAGGTTCTAGTCCCAGTTGGGGTGCCGGGTACTAGTCCCGGTTGTTCCTCTTCCAGTCCAGCTCTCTGCTGTGGCCCGGGAGGGCAGAGGAGGATGGCCCAAGTGCTTGGGCCCTGCATCCACATGGGAGACTGGGAGGAAACACCCGGATCCTGGCTTCGGATTGGCGCAGCGCCGGCTGAGCCATTAGGGGAGTGAACCAAAGGAAGGAAGACCTTCCTCTCTGTCTCTCACTGTCTATAACTCTCTCTCTCTGTCTCTCTCTCTCACTGTCTAACTCTGCCTGGCAAAAAAACAAAAACAAAAACAAAAAAACAGTTGAGTAGCTGAAGAAAGTCCTTGCAAAGCTCAAAGTACTTATTATTTGTTTTGTTTCATGAAAAGTTGTTGAACCTTGATTTAGTCACTCAACTGGCACCAACTAGCAGGGCTGCCTGGAAGTCATTGTGAAGCAGATCCATGCCGCTTTATTCTCGTGGGCATTTGTTGTCCCAGAAAGCTCTGCTAGCTTGATTAATTGCATCAGTGGATGTTAACACTGGACAATGAAGCCCACATTTTCCTATGCTGCTACCCAGCTGTCTGTGCTGCCTAGTCATGAAGTGTGTCCATAATACCCTTATGAAAGCAATGAAAGAGAAATAGAAGGATATGTAACTGGAAGTTGATAGCATTATTAGTTTGCTAATATAATTTATGTGCCCTTCATACATTTCAGTAACTGAGTTTAAAAACCATTATAAATAATGCAAAACAAAATAAAGGCAAGCAGGCATAGTCCCTATCATTAGCATAATGTGAATAAATGAAGACCCAGAGAAATTAAATTTTATATAGCTATTGAATGGAAACACCAGGACTAGGTAGTCCCATACCTTACTCTGTGATGCTGTTTCTTGGAATGAAACTGCCATCCATATACTGTTATGAAGTCTATACGTAGAGATTTTAGACTAGAGTTCTTCTTCCTCATTGTCCTAAAAAGGCACATAAGGGTATTTAGCTATTTGAATTAGGTCTAATCTACTCAATTTCTTCATTAGAAGATAATGGAATTAACAGGATCTTGGGGGGAGGTTTTTCTATTTCATTTGGGAGGATAGCATCATTATTAGATGAAGCTAGGAAATAATATTAAATGCATTTAATGTCCTAGATTCCCATCCACTAGGAGTGGATCACAGATGCAAACCCTGTACATATTTTTTTTTCAAGAGACAAGACCCTCTTACCAGTTGAAATGTGTTTAGATGGTCACATACTTGTGATCAAGGTGACATGCCTTTGTTGCCAGTGGTTTGGCAGTGGGTTGAGTTAATGGCTTTTGATATTAAAGATTTTGCCCTCCTTGATTTTCATAACTATACTTTCTGAACAAGGAGGCTTTTGTTTCCAAAGTTGCATCCTAGTTAATTCCGGAAGAATCATACTGCTTTTGAGAACAATGCAAAGCTCATATCCTTCATATTTCTTTATATATGGAAACAGAAATGTATAGTAAAAAAGAGTCCCAGATGTGTAAAATTAAAGAGAATTAGAGGGTTAATGCTATATACATACAAAATCTGTGTAAATTTAATGTCATCATTTCCTTTAATTAATTTCTAAAATTCAGTCTTGGCAGTTCTACCTTGTTGATGGTGATCCTGTGTGCATTGTATGGATATGCATCTAATTAGTTTACTAAAGCAATATATATTTATGTTCATCTTAGCAACTTAGATGTTTTATTGATCTTTGACTTTTGTCCACACATCTTTGTTTCTTATAGGAAAGGGTTCATTCAACTGTAATCAGTTTGAAATACAGTGCAGTGAAGTCAGATTATAAAAATAATGGCAGCAGGGTTAGGGGTAGGGTTTATTTAACACATTCATATTTGGGGAGTATATCCTCCTAGGTCAAATGACATCATGATAGATGTGTAAGATTCACCAACATGTTTTATATATTGAAGCTGGGGGTGCAGAAGAATACACCTTCTCTCTCCCTTCTCCCTCCTTGCCTTCTTCATTTCTTTCCTAACTGCTTGTTGGTTCTTCTTATAACAAGCTGTCGTTCGCCTGCTCTTTCTGCTCACCTGATGGAAACAGTTCGTTTTGGATATGTAGACAGGTGGCTGAGTAGGAATTTTGCAAATATGGTTAATCAAGTTTAGAGTGGAAATGGAACAAAAGGATACTCAGTAGTATCAGCGTGAGAGAAGAGACCTGCATGGCAGCTGTTCGCACTAAGCTTACTGAAGGGATTTTAAATGAAACAAACTGTTTGCTTTGATGGAGCAGTAACACATGATGTAGCATGAAATGGGAGAAGAGAACAAGTCTCTGAAAGTCACACAAGTGATGAGATTTTTTAATTTGTGTATTTCCCTTGGGTGTGACAGTCTCATATTTGGAATGTTTTGCATAATTATGAATGTGGAACTATTTTGTGTTTTAAAGTCTGCTGTTGGTTACAGCCAACATCTGTATGCAAGTCCATTCTTACTTATTTTCTAACAGAATAACCTTAGTTTCTAGAATCTTCCTTATGAAAAAAAATTGAAGTAGAGCTCTCTAAAATTAGTGAATATAGCAAAAATTATACATAGGAATATGTACATGGACTATTTTTTGATTCCTTAATGTATCTGGCTTCCTTAGAAGGAAAACTTGATTTTCTGTGAAATTTAAGAATAGGAATGCAGAACAGGAGTATAGAGGATTCTTAGAGCAATGAAAATACTCTGTTTTATACTGCAGTGGTAGATACATGTTATTATATATTTGTCCAAATCAATGTGCAGCACCAAGAGTAAATCCCTATGTAAGCTACGACCTTTAGTTGGCAATTATTTGTCAAAGTAGGTGCATCATCTGTAAAAAAATATGGCACTCTGATGGGGTGATGTTGATAATGAGGGAGACTGTGCTCATATGGGAGCAGGGCATACATGGGGAGACTTAGTACTTTTCCCATAATTTTGCTGTGAACCTAAAACAGCTCTAAAAAATTAGAGTCTGAAAAAATAGAATGTAGTTACCCTTCCTAACTCCTGAGGACATGGTGGTTAATATGGTTGTTATTAAAATGGCCCTGGGCTATGCCAATCCTTGTCAGTTCCAAATGAAATAAACAAACTAGGGCCCTTTCAATAGCCAAAGGAAAAGATGTAAAGCAAGTAGAAGTCATGATTGCACAGTTCAGGTAGTGGAAATTTCTCAGGTATCATTTGGGAGGTGCCCAAGTACAATTTTGACACTGATTTAACTTTTAAAATATATCAAGAACAGGAAAATTTCATGAGGCAAATTTTCCATAGAGAACCGAATATTGTTTTCTAGTTTTATCATGAGAAATGGTTGTCCTTTGAATATTGCAAGGCAGTGGAACTCATAATTAGCATGACAGCTTTAGCAGGAAAGCAATGAGGTCCTTCAGGGAAATGCCTTTGTCTTTAAAAAAGGACCAGGCACATCTGTTTGCAGAATCCACATGGGATTCTTAAACCTTGACTTTACAACATAAACCCTAGGAAGGAATAATTGGAGCATGACCTTATATTTATGTGCAGTGGACATCCTTGGTCTTTTCCTATATCATAAAAAATAATGAGCTAAGTTTAAAGCCTATCAATTTCTGCACTTAACACATGGGAACTAGGATGTATTTTTTGGTTTTTCTTTATATAACTTTACAAATTAGGATTTCTTAATCATATTAATATAATACAATTTTTATATCAATGTATGCAATAATATATATATATATATTTTTTTTAACAGGCAGAGTGGATAGTGAGAGAGAGAGACAGAGAGAAAGGTCTTCCTTTTTGCCGCTGGTTCACCCTTCAATGGCCGCTGCGGCCAGCGCACCGCGCTGATCCGAAGCCAGGAGCCAGGTGCTTCTCCTGGTCTCCCATGGGGTGCAGGGCCCAAGGACTTGGGCCATCCTCCACTGCCTTCCCGGGCCATAGCAGAGAGCTGGCCTGGAAGAGGGGCAACTGGGATAGAATCTGGCACCCCAACCGGGACTAGAACCCGGTGTGCTGGCGCCACAAGGCAGAGGATTAGCCTGTTGAGCTATGGCACCGGCCGCAATAATATATTGATACATCAGGTTTCATACAAACTTTTTAGTGGTTATCTGCTTTATTGATTTGTATAAAATGTGCTGAAGACTGAAAAGAAGGCATTCATATCTTTTCCAATTCCATTGCCTGGATTTTAACTCACTGTTTTGCCACTGGACCATGGCAAGCAGACAGATAATCAGATAGTAAGACTGCTATTCTAAGACTCTGGGAAAAAAAGATCTGTTTTTTTTTTCTAAAGAATATTTGTTATATTTTTAAATTTTCATTTCTTTGGAAAGGTATAGAGACACAGAGACCTTCATTACTTGGTTCATCCCCTAAATGTCTTTTACATCCAGAGCTGGGACAGGTCAAAATCAGGAGCCTAGAACTCAATCTGGGTCTTCCATTTGGTGGCAGGGACCAAGTAATTGGGTCATCACCTGCTACCTCCCAGGAGGTGAATTTTCAGGAAGCTAGATTGGAAATAGAAGGGCTAGGAAATGAACCAGGCACTCCAATATGGAATACAGGATTCCAAAGTGGTGACTTCACTACTACACTGACCCCCTGCCCAGACCTAAGTTTTAATGCTGTCCCATTCAGCTCAAATTCCTTAGGGTGAGGGCAGGATCATATTTATGCTCTAGGGTGGCTTTTAGCAGACTAACATAAATTAGTGAATGTAAAAACTCAGCACAAGGATCGGCATTGTGATGTAATGGGTTAAGCCGCCGCCTGCGACACCAGCATCCCATACGGGTGCTGGTTCATGTCCTGGCTGCTCCACTTGTGATCCAGCTCTCTGCTAATGTACCTGGGGAAGCAGCGGAAGATGAGTCAAATACTTGGACAACCCCTGCACCCACGTGGGAGACCCAGAAGAAGCTCCTGGTTCCTGGCTTTCGCCTGGCCCAGCCCCAGCCATTGTGGCCATTTGAGGAGTGAATCAGCAAATGGAAGATCCTGTGTGTGTGTGTGTGTGTCCCTCTCTTTCTGTAATTCTGCCTTTCAAATAAATTATTCCTTTTTAAGAAATTTAGTGTAGGGACTGACACTAAGTTCTCTATTCAGTTTAGAAATTTGAGTTTGAAATGTAATCAGAAGTGACTTACAATAATAGGCACATTCTTAGGAAATAAAGCCTAAAATTGAAAGCTCAACACCATTGCAGAGGTAACTAATTACATATTGCTCAGCACTATAATTTAGCATTTGAAAGACCTGACCTTAAAAGACAGTATTGGCACCTTGGCTCACTTGGTTAATCCTCCGCCTGCGGTGCCAGCATCCCATATGGGCACTGGGTTCTAGTGCCGGCTGCTCCTTTTCCAGTACAGCTCTCCAGTGGCCGGGGAGGGTAGTGGAGGATGGCCCAGTGCTTGGGCCCCTGCACTCGCTGGGAGACCAGGAAGAAGCACCTGGCTCCTGGCTTCAGATCGGCGCAGCGCCAGCCGTAGCGGCCATTAGGGGAATGAACCGACGGAAGGAAGACCTTTCTCTCCGTCTCTCTCTCTTTCTCTCTCTCTGTCTATAACTCTACCTGTCAAAAAAAAAAAAAAAAGACATTATTGGTGGCACTAGAAATGCATAGAAAATGTCATTTGATTAGCCTATTGTTTAATTGTATTCCCTAAATTAAGTTTAGAATCTACAAGAGCTAAACTGGTAGCCATCACAGAAAATTGCTTTTGCCGTAGTCTCCCTGAGAGATGGCAATAGGAATAAAAAAAGTCTTTCAATCATAAGAGAATACCTAATTCCTCGTTGTGCTGTTCTCAGCATAATTTGTCCAGAAGGGATATTCTCAGTAACAGATGACCGTCAGTGTGTATATATATATATATGTGTGTGTGTACATGTATGTGTGTGCATGTGTCTGTGCATTTGTGTACACATGCACATTTACTATCACAAGAGTGACTTCAATAGGAAGTAGTAGGCAACTGGGTCCCCAGCTCAGCTTATTACGGGTTCTTCCATTGATGCATGAAAGAATTCAAATTAAAGGCATAAGGAAAGCAAGATTTTTCTGAAGGAAAGCAAAAATATACATTCAAGAAATAAGACAGGCCAGCTTGAGAGAGAGCAAGAGAGAATAAACAAAAAGCCAAAACACAAGAAGACCCCAACAAAGAAACCCAAAATAACTCTCCTCCCCAAGAAGGTTCAGATCTATACTATTTGGAGGCATAGGGAGTGGTGGCTGGGGTCGGGCTTAACTCAGTCTTAAAAGGGGGCAGAAGCTTGCGTATCATGCATTTCTGTCTTTTTTTGGAAATATTGGAAGTGTTTTGGTGTCAGGTACGTGATGAGAATGAGGATGCTGGCCATGGATTTCATTATAATGACTTTAAAGTCATCACAGGGACGCATCCTGCAGCCATATTGAGTACTTCCAGCTGGCAATGGTTCTGTTGACAACATTGTAGGTCTTGTAGTTTCTGCCACACAGAAAAGTAGGGAGAGGGCCTTGGTGGTGCATGGAAGGTGAGTTTGGATGATGCACAGAAAGGGAGTGCTGGGTACTACACACTGGGCTGTCATTCTGGCTGGAGCAGGTTGTCATACAGGGATCTGCCAAAGATGCTGTCACTTGTTGGGTCTCACTTCCAAAACCATCCCTTGGCAAGTTGTGCCACTTAAGTTGTCCATGACAGGTCAGTTTGGAGCTGTCATAGAACAGATGGGCTACTGATGTCAACCTGCAGTTCAGCTGGGGTTGTCAGACCTCAGCCCCCTTTTTAGTGCTATCTGCCTGCCCATATAAGGAGCTAGAACACAAACCAGGGATCAGTGAATATATTTATTGTAAAAAACTTTTAAATAAGGAAGGCTGATTTTGGAAACTAGGAAGACTAAACTGTCTAGTGAAGATTCACATCCTGTAATTCACTGGATTTTGAGAATTCAGATTAGACTCCTGTATATTCCCTTTTCCTCCCTGTCAACACCATCTTGCTTCTGTCTGCAACCACACACATTTCCCTTCCTTTCCTCATATTTCATAAGAGATGTCCCTTTTGCTATTCAAGGGTATGCACCCCAGTCAGTTTTCCCTACTGCAGTAGGGCCATGAGCCTGCTCCTTCATTAATTCCCATATCATATATATTTTTAAGCTTTCAATTTTATGACTCTGTTGCAATTTGCATACATGCTCCAGCAAGCCTCATAACTGTATTGCTAAAATCATTATATATTTATTAAATATAAATTCTTGAATTCTTCTTTACCTATCTCCTATCACTGGCCTTTTTTCCCCATGAAATTCATCCAAAAATGATGTGTACTTCTCTCTACATCTTTAATTCCCATTCACTTTTTAAAAGTGCTGTGGTGTAGTGGGTAAAGCAGCTGCCTGCAATACTGGCATCCCATATGGGTGCCAGTGCCTGTCCCAGCTGCTCTACTTCCAATCCAGCTCCATGCTAATGACCTGAGAAAATCAGCGCAAGATGGCCCAAGTATTTGGTCCCTCCACCTCATGGGAGACCCAGACGAAGCTCCTGGCTTCAGCCTAGCCCAGCCCCAGCAGTTGTGGTCATGTGGACATAAACCAGTGGGAGGATGATATTTTCTCTGTGTCTCTCCCACTCTCTAACTCTGATTTTCAAGTAAATTCTAAAAACTTTTGAAAAACATAGCGTAAATATTTTTCAAAATGTAAAATTTGTTTAAGAAATCTTATTTTTAAAGTTTAGTAGTTCTCCAAGGCTTGTAACACAAAACAGCCATTTCCCAACTTTTGCCTCTCTTGCAGCCTGTAGGTCATAGGCCTTTATTTCTGCTGTCTTTTTGTGTTCTTTATAGCTCTACAAAGCATATGACTCCTTGATTTCTTCACTTTAAGTAGTATTAATTGTCCACTTCTATTCCACGAAAGCTAAGGGCTTGTCTCTTGTCAGTATCCCTCCATTCACACATGCTTCCCAGAACTGCCCTTGATATATAGCTGCATATTAATTTTGATGTTACATGACTATGACTTAAATGCCACAGTGGGTGAATCCCATGACTCTATGTCCATTTCTGCATGCTTTCTGATATTCCTCAGAGTTAACATTTTTTCTTTCTCTACTGCTTAGTTTTTCTATGCTTTTATTTAACCTTCCCTCGGTTGTCTAAATATGCTCTCATTGTGCTTAAAGACACCAGGATTCTATCAATTCCTTCTTTTGCAGTTTAGACTCCTTCTTGCCCACACCTGGCATACAGCTGTCATGCTGGGATCTCTTCATTCCTCAGGATTTCCTTTGCCTCACTTGTGAAGTGGATTCCCTGTTTTCAGACCCTCTTTCTGGTGGAGCAGCCCTTTCAGTAATTTCTAGAGAAAGGCTGTAAGGGGTATGTGTGCATAGTTTGGTTCTTTGCATGCATATTACCACTGCATGCAGTCTGTATCACCATGTGCAGTCTATCATCACATTTAATTGATAATGTGATTGTATATAGAATTCTGAGTTGGAAATCACTTTTTCTCAGAATTCTGAAGCCATTATGCCATCGTTACAGTGTTGTTAATAAATGCAGGCCAGCGAGATGGCAGAATATGAGTTCCCTGGCTCATAGCCCCCAAACAAAAAAGAAGCTGGTGGGAATTCACAGATGCAAGAGGCGTTGTGAGATCTTTGGGATCCAGATGGGAGGTTGCAAAATCTCAGTGAAGCTCAATACTGAGAGATGTGTTGAGACGGCAGGCTTACACCCCAGTGGCAGGTTTGCAAAAACATGTTCCTGGCTGCAGACCTACAAGTGGCCTTTCTTTTACGTACTGGATTCTGTTGATCTGGGTTCTGGGCTGTACTTGCTTTTGGTTCTGAAGTCAGGCTATCCACCAAGGGATCTTGGAAGAGTCTTACCCATCTGTATTCTTGCTGACCTTAATCCTGGCTGTGGTTCTTTAAATAAATGGTCCTTTGAGACCTAGTCATGCTCTGTATGCCTGGGGTCAGTCCTGCCTTCCCAGAAATGGAAGGAGACACACCTTCCCTCACTCCCAGGAAAAGACCTATGGATTTCCACTTGGCTGCAGTACCTGAAGCAGCCCTGTGACTCAAGCCTCAGCTCAAGCCTTGCTCTACCATTGTTTCAGAGGTAGTTCTGATTGTGCAGGGAGATGGCAATGGCCTCTTTCATTAGTGCCCTTTATTTGTGAAAGATTTATTTTTATCTTTTAAAAGGCAGAGTTACAGAGGAAGAGGTTGAGACAGAGAGAGACAGAGATCTTCCATCTTTGGCTCACTCCCCAAATGGCTGCAATAGAGCCAGTAGCCTGAAACTTCACCTGAGCCTCCTATGTGGGTGACAGAGGCCCAAGGACTTGGGCCACCTTATACTGCTTTCCCAGGAATATAACAGGGAGCCAGATTGGAAATGGAGCAGCCAAGACTTGAACCAATGCCCATATGGGATGCCAGTGTTGTAGGCAGCAGCTTAACCCACAATGTCACAATGCCAGCCCCCCATCAATACCCATGATACCAGGTCCACTGTCTTTGGTCTTGGTATAGAACCAGAAATTGGGTCTTGACACGACTCTGTCCTTTCTCCACCATTTTCTTAGATTTAGTCCCGCCCACCTAGATACCTAGTTGGAATTTTGCTTCCCCATACCAGTAATAGACCTGCCAAAAATAGTGGGCCTGACTGTGAGCCCGAAGGCACATGACCCGGTTTCTGACCCACTCAACTGCATTCATGGAGACAATCACATCAGTCTTGGGTACTAACAGGAAAAAGGTTTTGTTTGCAAATATAGTCTAAAAAGACAGGGAGAGGTGTTTTCTTCTCAAAATGAAGAGACAACAGTGCAAGGTTACACAGACCCTGAAGAATCATGCAAACGTGACCCTGCCAAAGATGCTCCAAAAAATGGAGAATTACATATTTTCAGGCAAAAGCTTTAAAATAGGTGTTTAAAAAAGCTCAGTTTCTCCAAGAGAACACAGATAGACAATGCAGTGAAATCAGGAAAAATAATACATGAACAAAATGAGAAGCTAGACACAGATAGAAATTACTAAAAAAGGACCAGAAAGAAATCTCAGAGCTGAATACAATGAATGAATGACAAATGCAGTGGCAAGCTTTAAATACAAGATCTAAGCAGAAGAAACACACAACTTGATGAGAGATCATATGAAATTATCCAGTTAGAAAAATTAAAAGAAAAATAGTGAAAAAAGCCTACAGGATTTATGGGATGTCAAGCAGTGAGCCAATATATACACTATGCAAAAAATGCTTACAAGTTATATATAATAAGAGGAAAATTGACAAATTCATGAACATATGGAAATTTAGCAACACAATGCTGAAAAACCAATGTGTCAAAAAATTAAAATTTAAAAGTACCCAGAGACAAATTAAAATGGCTATGTAACATACCAAAATTTATGGAATGCAGCAAATCAGCTCTTAGAGTGATGTTTATAGTGATAAATTCCTCATTGAGACAAAAGAAATATTTGAAATAGATGATCTACCTTTACACTTCAAGGAACTAGTAAAAATAAGAACAAAGTAACACCCTAAAAAGCAGAAAGAAAGTTATAAAAATAAGAGCAGAAATAAAGAATATAAAAATAGTAGAACAATGGAATTTTTATAATATATAAAATTCAAATTTTGTAATGTAGAAGAAATGGATAAAGCCAATGTTAAGAAAAATAGAAATGTTAAATTAACTAATAATAAATAATAGATTGAATCTGATATCAAAAAACACCCAGCAAAGAAAAGCTCATGATCAGATGGCTTCATAGTAGAAATTTACCAATTATGCAAGGAAGAATTAGGAGCAATCCTTTTTTTTTAAAAAAAAATAATTTTTTTTATTTATATGGGGGAAAATTTCATATATTCCATATATCCAGTTTTTAAAAAAATTATTTATTTTTTAAATTTTGTAAGTGCAACTTTATTCTTTTTTTTATTCTTCCCACCATCCTGCCCTCCCACCCACACTCCCACTCCTCTCCTCCTCGCTCTCTCCTAGCAAGTACCATTCTCCATTAAGATTCATTTTCAGTTAACTTTGTACACAGAAGATCAACACTATATCAAGTAAAGATTTCAACAATTTGCACACACACACAAAAGTGCTTGAAAACTAGTTTTACAGTTAACTCTCATAATACAACTAATTGAGGACAGAGGTCCTATGTGGGGAGTGAGTGCACAGTGACTCCTGTTGTTAATTTAACAATTAACACGCTTATGTATGACGTCAGTGATCACCTGAGGCTCTTGACGTGAGCTGCCTAGGCTGTGGAAGCCTTTTGAATGCACAAACTCTGTCAGTATTTGGACAAGGCCATAAGCAAAGTGGAAGTTCTCTCCTCCCTTTAGAGAAAAGTACATCCTTCTTTGATGGCCACTTCTTTTCGTTGGGGTCTAACTCACAGGGATCCTTCATGTAGAACATTTATTGCCACAGTGTCTTGGATTTCCATGCCTGAAATGCTCTCACGGGCTTTTCAGCCGGACCAGGAAGCCTTAAGGACTGATTTTGAGGTCAAAGGGTTACTTAAAGTGAGTATCATTTTTAGAGTCTGCTGTGTTGGAACATTCTCTGCTTTTTAAGTCTATCTATTATCATTACCAGACACTTGATCCTATCTGTATGATCACTTTAACACTTAATCCTATCTGTATGTTCAGTTTAACACTTAATATGATTACTTTTAATACTTAAGATGACATTTTACCACCCAGCTTAGTGGGATTTGTGGTCCCATGACAAGGTTTTAAACTTTATCCTTAGAAGTAAGTCTATAGGAATGTATGCAAACTATACAGCTTTACAGTTACAAACGTCCTCCTCCTTCTCTTATTCCCACTCTTATTTTTTACCGAGATCCATCATCAATTGATTTATATACGTATGATTAACTCAATATGTTAAGTAAAGAGTTCAACAAATGGTATGAATAAAAAAAAAACCCGACAATTAAAAAAACCCAAAAGTGTTCCTTGACAGTCAAGACAAAGGCAGCTCCAGTCATCCTTCTCGAAGTGTCAATTTCACTTCTACAGGTTTCCTTTTAGGTACTCTATTTTTTTAAGATTTATTTATTTACTTGAAAGTCAGATTTACACAGAGAGATAAAGCAAGGCAGAGAGAGAGAGAGAGAGAGAGAGAGAGAGAGAGAGAGGTCTTCCATCCACTGGTTCACTCCCCAAATGGCCACAATGGCCAGTGCTGTGCCATCCTGAAGCGTAGAGCCAGTAGCTTCTTCTGGGTCTCCCATGCCAGTGCAGGGGCCCAATGACTTGGGCCATCTTCTACTGCTTTCCCAGGCCATAGCAGAGAGGTGGATCCAAAGTGGAGCAGCCGGGACTAGAACAGGTGCCCATATGGGATGCCGGCACTGTAGACAGCAGCTTTACACGCTATGCCAGAGTGCCAGCCCCAAGTGCTCTATTAGTTCTCACAGATCAGGGAGAACATATGATATTTGTCCCTTTGGGACTACCTTATTTCACTACGTATGTTGTTTTCCAGATTCATCCATTTTGTTACAAATGACCAGGTTTCATTTTTTTTTTTTTACTGCTGTGTAGTATTCCATAGTATACATATCTCATAATTTCTTTATTTAGTCTTCAGTTGACAAGCATTTAGGTTGATTCCATGTCTTAGCTATTGTGAATTGAGCTGCAATGAACATGGGGGTGCAAATCTCTTTTGTTTACTGATTTCATTTCCCTTGAGTAAATTCCCAGGACTGGGATGGCTGGTTCATATGATAGATCTGTATTCAGATTTTTGAGGTATCTCCATACGGTCTTCCATAGTGGCTTTACCAGTTTACATATCCACCAACAGTGGATTAGGGTACCTCTTTCCCTACATACTCTCCAGCATTTGTTGTTTGTTGATTTCTGTATAAGAGCCACCCTAACTGGGGTGAGATGAAACCTCATTTTGGTTTTGATTTGCATCTCCCTGACAGCTAGTGATCCTGAGCATTTTTTCATGTGTCTGTTGACCATTTGGATTTCCTCTTTTAAAAAATGTCTGTTTAAGACCTTGGCCCACATCTTAACTAGTTTGTTTGTTTAGATGTTGTGGAGTTTCTTGATCTATTTGTGTATTCTGGTTATTAATCCTTTATCAACTGCATAGTTTGCAAATAATTTCTCCCATTCTGTTGGTTGCCTCTTCACTTTCCTGAATGTTTATTTTGCCATACAGAAACTTTGCAATTTGATGCAATCCCATTTGTTAATTGTGGCCTTGACTTCCTGTGTCTCTGGGGTCTTTTCCAAGAATTCTTTGCCTATGCCAATGTCTTGCAGGATTTTCCCAATGTTCTCTAATAATTTGATGTTGTTGGGTCATAGACTTAGATCTTTAATACATGTTGAGTGGATTTTTGTGTAAGGTGTAAGGTAGGGTACTTGCTTCATACTTTTGCATGTGGAAATCCAGTTTTCCCAGCACTATTGTTTTTTTTTTTTTGTTTTTTTTTTTTTTTTTGACAGGCAGAGTGGATAGTGAGAGAGAGAGACAGAGAGAAAGGTCTTCCTTTTTGCCATTGGTTCACCCTCCAGTGGCCGCTGCGGCCGGCGCATCGCGCTGATCCTAAGCCAGGAGCCAGGTGCTTCTCCTGGTCTCCCATGCGGGTGCAGGGCCCAAAGACTTGGGCCATCCTCCACTGCCTTCCCGGGCCATAGCAGAGAGCTGGCCTGGATGAGGGGCAACCGGGATAGAATCCGGCACCCCAACCGGGACTAGAACCCGTTGTGCCAGCGCTGCAAGGTGGAGGATTAGCCTGTTGAGCCACGGCGCTGGCCCCCAGCACTATTGTTGAAGAGACTATCCTTATTCCAGGGATTGGTTTTAGCTTCTTGGTCAATATAAGTTGGTTATAGAAGCTTGGATTGATTTCTGGCATTTCTAATCTGTTCCATTGGTCTGTTCATCTGCTTTTGTACCAGTACCAGGCTGTTTTGATTATAACTGCCTTGTATTAATTCTTGAAATCTGGTATTGTGATGCTCTGGCTTTGTTTTTGTTGTATAATATTGCTTTAGCTATTCGAGGTCTTCTGTGCCTCCCTATGATTTCTGCATCATTTTCTTCTATATCTAAGAGGAATATATTTAGTATATTGATTGGTATCACATCGAATCTGTAAATTGCTTTTGGGAGAAAGGACATTTTGATGATATTGATTCTTTCAACCCAGGAACATTGAGGATTTTCCCATTTTTTTGTATCTTCTATCTCTTTCTTTAATGTTTTGTAAGTCTCATCTTAGAGATCTTTGACATCCTTGGTTAAATTTATTCCAAGGTATCTGACTGTTTTTGTAGCTATTGTGAATGGGATTGATCTTAGAAGCTCAGTCTCAGCCAAGGCATTATCTTTGTATACAAAGGCTGTTGATTTTTGTGCATTGACTTTATATCCTGCTATTTTACCAAACTCTTCTATGAGTTCCCATAGCCTCTTAGTGAAGTCTTTTGGATCCCCTATATATAGAATCATATCATCTGCAAATAAGGATAGCTTGACTTCCTCCTTCCCAAATTGTATCTCTTTGATTTCTTTTCTTTGCCTAATGGCTTTGGCTAAAACTTTCAGGACTATATTGAATAGCAGTGGTGAGAGTGTGTATCCTTGTCTGGTACTGGATCTCAGTGGAAGTGCTTCCAACTTTTCCTTATCAATAGGACACTGGCAGTGGATTTGTCATAAATTGCCTTGATTGTGTTGAGGAATGTTCCATCTATACCCAGTTTTCTTAGAGTTTTTATCATGAAAGGGCGTCATATTTTGTCAAATTCTTTCTCTGCATCTATTGAAATAATCATAAGGTTTTTGTTCAGCAGTTTGTTAATGTGATATATCAGATTGATCGATTTGTGAATATTGAACCATTCCTGCCTACCAGGGATAGATCCTGCTTGGTCTGGTTGGATATTTCTTTCTGATGTGTTGTTGGATCAACAATTGAAACAGCAAGCTATAGAATGGTAGAAAATATTTGCAAACTATATTCTTAATAAGGGATTAATATATAAAATATATGTGAGAACTCAATAATAAGAAAAAGTAATGCAATTTAAAAATAAGCAAAGAATCTGAAAAGACATTACTCCAACAAAGGCATAAAAATGGCCAACTGGCATACAAAAAGATGCCTTATATCACTAATCACCAAATGCAAACCAAAACACAATGAGATTATCTCATTCCTGTTTAAATGGATATATATATATATATATTCAGAAGTTTGTTAATGTGATATATCAGATTGATTGATTTGTGAATATTGAACCATTCCTGCATGCCAGGGATAAATCCCAGTATATATATACACATATATATAAAATTTATTTATATATATTTATATATAAAAAGATATATATTTTGGCAAAGGTGTGAGGAAAAGAGAAATCTTATATACTTCCTACATGGTGTGCATGTGCATGTGAGTGTGTGTGTGGGTGTGTGTTTTCCTCTAACTATTAAATCTTTTCTATTGCGTGCTGTACTCCTGTAATTTCTTAATGATTATCCCAATCTGTAATCCATCCTCCATATTGTTATCAAGATAATAACGGCCATAGTTTTTTCTAAAAAGTACATTAGAACACAGCTTTCCCCATCTTTGAACTCTTTGTCAGTTCTCCATTCAGTGTGTATATAAACATTTTTAGTTGGCCTAGGAAGTACTCTACAGCCTGACCTGTTCCTGGAAATATAGGGCTTGGTACTCTTTTATAGTTCTCTTTCTTCCTGGAAAGTACCTGCTCCAGTCTGTGGATGCACCCAGCCATTTTCTTTTTTTTTTCTTTTTTTAAAAATTCTTTTTCTTTTTTCTTTCTTGACAGGCATAGTGGACAGTGAGAGAGAAAGACAGAGAGAAAGGTCTTCCTTTTCTGTTGGTTCACCCCTCAATGGCCGCTGCGGCTGGCACATGGTGCTGATCCAAAGCCAGGAGCCAGGAGCTTCTTCCTGGTCTCTCATGCGGGTGCAGGGCCCAGAGACCTGGGCCATCCTCCACTGCACTCCCGGGCCACAGCAGAGAGCTGGCCTGGAAGAGGAGCAACTGGGACAGAATCTGGCACCCCAACTGGGGCTAGAACCCAAGGTGTGGGCGCCGCAGGCGGAGGATTAGCCTATTGAGCTGTGGCGTCTGCCCCAGCCATTTTCAATCTTCAGCCCATTACCACTGTAAAGTTTCACTCAATGTGGAATTTAGAACACTGTCCTTTGGGGGAAAATTGTATTGTAGAGACCTTAGAGTATAAATACTAGACTCACACTTAGGTTGAAATTCTGGCTCTGCTACTTACAATCTATGAGAACTTGGGTAAATTTCTTTAATTTCTCTGTGCCTCAATTTCCTAATCTATAAGATGAAGTTTAGTAATTATACTTATCACATGGAGATATGAAATTTAAAGCAAACAATCATGTAAAGGCATTTAGACAAAAAAGCACATAATGAAACCTAGTTATATCTGTTCCCGCTGTGTTCTCTGTAAATGTTTATTATAATCTTTCTGGCACTTTTGCCCTCATTTGTTTGCACAGATGTCTCTCCCTGTGATATTTTAACTCCCTTTTAGGACAGGGACTATGTATGATTCACTTCTGGATCCCCAGAGAGTAGCCTTCTGTCTGGCATACAGGATTATTTTAATACACATTTGTGGATGAATGAGTTTGAGGATGCCAGTGCCAAATAAATACCATGTGTGCTGTAGGCAAAAATATATTTTTTAAAGATTTATTTATTTATTTGAAAGTCAGAATTACACAGAGAAAGAAGGAGAGGCAGAGAGAGAGGTCTTCCATCCAATGGTTCACTCCCCAATTGGCCACAATGGCTGGAGCTGTGCTGATCTGAAGCCAGGAGCCAGGAGCTTCCTCCTGATCTCCCACACAAGTGCAGGGGCCCAAAGATTTGGGCCATCTTCCACTGCTTTCCCGGGTCACAGCAGAGAGCTGGATCTGAAGTGGAGCAGCTGAGACTTGAACTGGTGCACATATGGGATGCTGGTACTGCAGGCAGCGACTTTATGAGCTTTGCCACAGTGCCGGCCCCAAATTTATGTTTTGATAGAAAATTCTGCATGAATTAGAATTCCACCTTTTGGGTTATCTGATTCCAGTTTTGTAAGCTTTCATTGACCGAACTATTTCACAACTTTGTAAATTGTAGATAGTAGATAGTCATGCACAATAGTTATTGATTTGGACATGTGAACAGATTCAGCCAAATGGAGATTTAATTGAATTTTCTCCCCTATGGAAGTAATGAGAGTTTTGCACCTTCATTTAAATATTCTTGACCTAGAAATTGTTTGCCTTTGAATTCTCCTTTTAACTGAAATGTAATGTTACCATGTCCCTTATCAATAACAAGTTAAATAAAATCTTTAATATCTTCTCACTTGATCTCTGTATGAGAATCATTTTATCTTTTTTCCTAAAATGTAATTTTGAATTTTACAACCTTTATGCTTTTGTTTAATGCACTACTCTTTGTTTAATGCTCTACTCTTTTAGGTTCTCAATAAAATTGGTTCAAAGGTACAGAGATTTCCCACTCACTCCTGTGCCCACACCTTCATAGCTTCACTCTAGAGGTGACATTTGCTACAGTAGATGAACCTACATGATCACATCACTATCACCCAAAGCCATAGTTACAGAGCTGGACTCCATGAGTATGGACGAATGTAAAACAATGCATGCTCACCATTATAGGACCACACAGAGCTGTTTCACTGCTCTGAAAATCCTCTGTACTCCACCAACCTATCCCTCCCTTCCCTCAAACCCCCAGCCAACTCTGGTCTAGTCACTGACTGCATAGCTTTGCAATTCCTGGAACATTGTACAATGGGATCACAGTTTGTAGCCTTTTCAGATTGGCTTCATTTATTAATAATATGTATTTGAGATTCTTCTATGTATTTTCATGACTTGATAGCCTATTTCTTTTTGGAACTAAATAATATTCCCTTGTCTGGATTTTATTAAGCATAATGGTCTCCAGTTGTATCCATATTGCTGTAAAAGACAAGATTTCATTGTTTTTTTTATGGCCAAATAGTAGAATTCCACTGTTTATTCATTCTTTTTTAAAATTAATTTTTACATTGGTTGATCTATTTAATTAAAATATAAGTACATTCATAGCAACCAATAGCTAAAACAACCCAGATATCTATCAATAGAAGGCTATATAAACTAACTAAAGTATGCTCATATCCATATATAAAATACATTTCAACATCAAAATAATAACTGATACAACCATGTAGATGACTCTAATACATTGTACTGAATGAAAGAAGTCAGATACAAAAGAGGACATACTCTGAATCCATATTTGTGGATCTTTTGAATAAGTAAACAAAGTTAAGCTTATCAATTAGAAAATACGGGAGAATATTAGGGTGATATATTAGTGTCTTACTGATAAACTTGAGGACACACATGTAGATGTATTTATTGAAAATCATTAAATGGTACACTTAAGATTTGAGTATACCTTAGGATAAAATTTTTCTCAAAAAGGAAAAAAAAAAGAGATGTAAGAGACAAGTATTTGGCCTAGTACTTAGGATGCTGATTTAAGACATCCACATCCTGTATTTTAGTGTCTGGGTTTGAGTCATATCCCTGGCTCTTTACTCCAGCTTAGTGCTATGTGGACCCTTGGAAGCAGTGGTGGTAACTCAAGTAATTGGGTTCCTGCTCCCCTCATAGGAAACGTGTCAAGTTTCCAACTTCTTAATCATTTAATGTTGCCTGGATCTTGTCCTAAAGATACTCTCATACATTTAAAAATATTTTATGAGATATTCTGGAAAGTATATATACTAGAGATGAGCTGAAATCATTCTTCCTATGGGATATCAAGATTGTCATTCAAAATTAATAAAACACAAATTATATAAGGCCAACTTTGGGACCCTTTTCTAATGGGAGGCCTGACTTTGGGGCCTCTGAGCTAAAACTTACAAACTTCTTCTTCTTTTTTTTTTTTATAAAGATTTTATTTATTTTTTGACAGAGTTATAGGCAGTGTGAGAGAGAGAGAACAGAGAAAGGACTTCCTTCTGTGGTTCACTCCCAAAATGGCCGGAACAGCTGGAGCTGTGTAGATCCGAAGCCAGGAGCCAGGAGCTTCCTCCTGGTCTCCCATGCAGGTGCAGGGGCCCAGGGACCTGGGCCATCCTCCACTGCTATCCCAGGCCACAGCAGAGAGCTGGACAGGAAGAGGAGCAGCCAGGACTAGAAACCAGCGCCCATATGGGATGCTGGCGCAGCAGGCAGAGGATCAACCTACTGCACCACTGCGCTGGCCCCTACAAACTTCTAACTACTCATCTCCTCCCATAAGAAAGAGAACAAAGACCACTTTTTTTTAAAAAGTATGTAGAGAATCATATGGGGCCCTTATGGGGCTTTGGGCATATGGAATCAGAGTTATGAGACAAGTCTTGTGGATTATAGAAGGGAAGATTTGGCAGAGTAATAAAGGAAGGAAAATAACATCTTGAACATCCTTTCAATCTTTATCAAATTATAACTATTACAAAGATCATTTAGCCGTAGAAAAATCTACCTTAATTGGATCTACTAACTTCTGGAAAATGACAAAGCATAGATTAGCAAGAACTTCTAAAGGAAAGCAGGTCAGGATCAGCCACACAGAAACTCCTATGTGGACTAATGGGAGAAAAAAAAGTCTGAGTTGGCGGCATAACTTACTTTGGCAAACTTTGTCAAGGAATCAAGTTTATGAATTTCACATTATAGAGTAAGATCTTACTTACCTTGCTATAATGAGAATATCGTGGTCATTTGTAATCAACACATTAATTGTATGTAAATGTATGTGATTAAAGCTGCTCAGAAAAAAGGTTTTCTTAACTAAATTAAGTATTCTGCCTCTTTACATTTTGATTACATTATTCACTGACTTCACAAAACAAATGTGAAATCCTTAATTATCAGCATATGATTAGTAAGGATTTCTCATGATACAGAAATCCAGGTGAAAGATTAATACAGAAAATAGAAGAAAAAGCATGCTGAATTTCTTAAGAAATTTTCTCTGTGTTTTGTGAAATGTTCTTTGTATTTCCCTTTGTTAAGATGTAACTGCTGGTACTTACTATTTAAGAGTCTGTTAGGGTTTAAAAAATTGTTCAGTGATTTGTAAGCTTTGACAGCCTTTTTACAAGGTATACTAGTCATATGGGTCATATGGTAGGTCTATATTCAGATTTCTGAGGTATCGCCATACTGTCTTCCATAGTGGCTGCACTAATTTACATTCCCATCAACAGTGGATTTGGGTACCTTTTTCCCTCCATATCCTTACCAGCATTTGTTAGTTGTTGATTTCTATATGAGAACTATTCTAACTGGGGTGAGGTGAAACCTCATTGTGGTTTTGATTTGCATTTGCCTGATGGCTAGGATCCAAAAGAGTCCACTAAGAGAGTATTGGAACTCATAAAAGTGTTTGGTAAAGTAGCAAGATGTAGAATTAACATGTAAAAATCAATAGCCTTTGTATACACAGACAATGCCATGGCTGAGAAAGAACTTCTAAGATTAATCCTATTCACAACATCTACAAAAAATTTATATACCTTGGAATAAATTTAAGCAAGGATGTTAAAGATATCTACAATGAAAATTAGAAAACAAAGAATAGAAGCCAACACAAAAAAGTGGAAAAATCTTCCATGTTCATGGACTGGAAGAATCAATATCATCAAAATATCCATACTACCAAAAACAATCTACAGATTCAATGTGATCCCAATCAAAATACCAATGACATTCTTCTCGGATCTAGAAAAAAAAACCAGTGTTAAAATTCATATGGATACACAAGAGACCCCAACAGCTAAAGCAATCTTATACAACAAAAACAAAGTGAAAGGCATCACAATACCACATTTTAAGACATACTACAGGGGAGGTACAATCAAAACAGCCTGGTACTGGCACAAAAACAGATATGTAGACCAATGGAACAGAATAGAAACTCCGGAAATCAGTCCACTCATCTACAATCAACTTATCTTTGACAAAGGAGCTGAAATCAATCCCTGGAGCAAGGAGTCTCTTAAAAGATGCTGGGAAAACTGGATTCCACATTCAGAAGTATGAAACAAGACCACTGCCTTATGCCTTACACAAAATTCCACTCAAAATGGATCAAATACCTAAATCTATGACCTGATACCATCAAATTACAAAAGAACATGAGGGAAAATCTGAAATACATTAGCATATGCAAAGACTTCTTGGAAAAGACCCCAGAAGCACAGGCAATGAAAGCCAATTGACAAAAGTGATTACATGAAGTTGAGAAGCTTCCCCAATGTAAAAGAAACACTCAGCAAGTGAAGAGGCAACCGACAGAATGGGAGAAAAATATTTGCAAACTATGCAACTGACAAAGGGTTTATATCCAGAATCCATGAAGAGCTCATGAAATTCAACAACAAAACAATCCATCTAGTTAAGAAATGGAAAAAGGACTTGAACATGCATTTTTTTTCAAGAGAGGAAATTCAAATGGTCAACAGACACTTGTAATAGAGAGTTCTTAAACTGAATTATGTGGGGTATTTTTTAATTTTTTAACTTTTATTTAATAAATATAAATTTCCAAAGAACAGCTTATGGAATACAGTGGTCCCCCCCCCCCCCCATAACTTCCTTCCCACGCACAATGCTCCAATCTCCCGCTTCCTCTCCCATTCTATTAATATCAAGATTCATTTTCAATTATCTTTATATACAGAAGATCAATTTAGTATATATTGAAATGTGCCAGGGGATTCCAATTCAATCCCATCAAGGTGGCATGTACCAATGCCACCTCACTAGTCCAAGAGATCAATTTCAGTTCACAATTGATCATACTGATAGGTCTAAGAGTCAAAGGGTTCACACAAACAAGACTAGTGTCTGCTAATACTAACTGATAGAATAAAAAAGGGAGAAAATGATCCAACATAGAATGGCAGATGTCCTAAACAGCACTCTGGCCTCAGAATCAGCCCTTAAGGCATTCGAATCTGGCTGACAAGCCCATGAGAGTATTTTAGGCATGGAAAACCAAGACACTCTGGCAAAAAAAAAAAAAAAAAAGACCTAAATGAAAGATCTCTGTGAGTGAGATCCCAGTAGAAAGAACAGGCCATCAAAGAAGGAGGTACCTTTCTCTGAAGGGAGGAGAGAACTTCCACTTTGACTATGTCCTTGTCTAAATAAGATCGAAGTCAGCGAACTCAAAAGGCTTCCATAGCCTTGGCAACTCATGACTAGAGCCTAGGGAGGTTACTGACGCCATAAACAAGAGCATCAATTTGTTAAGTCAACAACAGGAGTCACTGTGCACTTACTCCTCATGTAGGATCTCTGTCCTTAACGTGTTGTTCAATGTGAATTAATGCTATAACTAGTACTCAAACAGTATTTTACACTATATTCTGTGTGGATGCAAACTGTTGAAATCGTTACTTAATATATGCTAAATTGATCTTCTGTATATAAAGAAAATTGAAAATGAATCTTGGTGTGAATGGAATGGGAGAAGGAGCGGGAGTTGGGAGGGTTGCAGGCGGGCGGGAAGTTATGGGGTGGAAAAAGCCATTGTAATTCATAAGCTGTACTTTGGAAATTTATATTTGCTAAATAAAAGTTAAAAAGAAAAGATTTCAACAGTTTGTACCCACACAGAAACACAAAGTGTAAAGTACTGTTTGAGTACTAGTTATAGCATTAATTCACATTGTACAACACATTAAGGACAGAGATCCTACATGAAGAGTAAGTGCACAGTGACTCCTGTTGTTAACTTAACAAATTGACACTCTTGTTTATGGGGTATTTTTTTTAAAGATTTATTTATTTATTTATTTGAAAGTCAGAGTTACACAGAGAGAGGAGATGCAGGGAGAGAGAGGTCTTCCATCTGCTGGTTCACTCCCCAACTGGCTGCAATAGCCAGAGCTGTGCCAATCTGAAGCCAGGAGCCATAAGCCAGGAGCTTCTTCTGGGTCTCCCATGTGGGTGCAGGGGATTGGAAGTGGAGCAGCTGGGACTCAAACTGGTGATGTGTGGGTATTATAAGTGTTTAGGAGAGGAAGAAATCCATTTAAAAATGACTTAAATGAGAACTACCTTTTGATTTAATGCTTGAACAATAGATATGATGATATCAATGAAGTTGTTAATGTGGGAAGAACATTTGGGACAGGGAGAATGGAAAGATATTGTTAAGTTGGAAAAAAATGGTCTTAAAAAGACAAATTAGCTGTTATGGTTGATAAATTTGGGGAGTTTTAGGAATTGTGATTATAAGTGGTAATTGGGATACTGCTGTTGAACGAATTTGATGCTTTGCTAATGATTTTATATTTGGTTTAGGTATTAGAAAGCTATATTACAGCTGTTTTTATTAAATATTAGGAGCTTTTAAAAATGGAATACTTAGTCTGGCCATTCTCTGCGACTGTACAGATGAATGATCATATCAGGGGAAAGTTCTTTCTCGTATTTCTGTGCATCTTTTGAGCAGAAGCATTAACACTTTCGTTTTAGACAATTTTATTTTTCAAGAATGCTTGGGTAGCAGACAGCTTCAGAAGGCAAAGACAATGTTTTTCTTCTGACAAAGGAAAAGGAGCCCCTTTAAAGATGGATTTTTCCTAAACTCAGAGCCCCTTATTTAATACAAACTTACTGTGTACTCAGCATCTCCCTGGGATGCTGAGTATCTTCCCAGTGCAACATTGGGATAAAGAGAACTCACAAAACCAGAGGCTCCTAGACTTTCCGTGCTGTGAATTATAGTCATTTGTTTCTTTCCCGGGAGTCTCATGTCTTGTGACAACAACTATTAAACTGTTGTAGACTACCTTGTTAGTTTGCAAGTAAAAACTTTACAGTTTTTTTTTTTTAATATTAGTTTATTTATTTGAAAGTAAGAGTTACAGAGAAGGAGAGATAGAGATAGAATCTTTAATCTGATGCTTCACTTCCCATTTGATCAGAATGGCCAGCATTGGGCTAGCCCAAAACCAGGAGCCAGGAGCTTCTTCCAGGTCTTCCATGTGGGTAGCAGTGGCCTATGACATTGGGTCATCTTGTGCTATTTTTCCCAGGCCATTAGCAGGGAGCTGGATTGTAACTGGAACTGGAGCAGCTGGAACATAAACTGGTGTCCATATGGGATGCCAGCTATGCAGGTAGCAGCTTTACCTGTTAGGCCACAACACTAACCCTGGACCTTTACAGATCTTGATAGACAGAAACCTTGTAGCCCAAGAAAATAGTTACTGTAGTAATTCAGTGAGTTATGATTAAGTATTGGCAGTGGACATGAAACTGGAGTTTGTCAGAGATAACAAAATATGTCTATAAAC
Source organism: Lepus europaeus (assembly GCF_033115175.1). NCBI lineage: Eukaryota > Metazoa > Chordata > Mammalia > Lagomorpha > Leporidae > Lepus > Lepus europaeus. The sequence continues at coordinate 49,781,118 of NC_084836.1, forward strand.
TGGGAAAATAATTAGATAAGAGTAATGGGTTTTGAGACTTATTTCACATGGGATTATGTGTCTTACTAAAAAAAATAGGATTAAGAAGATGAAAAGACAAGCCAAAAATGAGAAAAAAACATTTTAAAAATACATATTTTGATGGAATAGCAATACCCCAAAATATACTGCTTTGGTATTCACCCTGAAAGCACCTGGGGAGCAGACGATTCAGGGAGAGACCTTCCCTGTAGCTCCCTTAACTTGCTGACAAACAGATCCACCGACTGCAAACCCACTGGGACTTCTTTTCTGAAAGGCACATTTATTTGAATGGGAGAGCATGGTGGGGGAAGTGTATAGGGTGGAGACAGAGAGAGAGAGGGAGGAGAGAGACAGAATCTCTATCCATTGGTTCACTCTCCAAATGGCTGCCACAGCAAAGGCTATCCCAGACTGAAGCCAGGAGCCAGGAAGTCCATTCGGGTCTCCTACATGACCTTTCCAAGCACTTGGACCATCATCCATTGCCTTTCCAGGAGCATTAACAGGAAGCTTGATCAGAAGCAGAGCATCCTGGACTCAAAGAAGCATTCTGATATGGGCTGCTGGCACTGCAAGTAGCAGTTTAACCTGATGCCCCACAACAGTGGCCCCCTGCTACTGACATTTCATTACCCAGGGAAGATTAAGTTAACATCACAGCGGTAGAAGAAATTGAAAATTACATATTATGCCCACAGCACAAAGGAATTTTGTCCCAGTCCATTATATACTCTTTGGGCCCTTTCATCTCTAAAAATCATTTACTATTCCTCTGAAGTTGCCTATATCCCTCACTTTACTCTTTTTTATAAAGAAGGCACTTAAGCCTCAACCATGTGATATTTCATTGAGTTTCATATTCCATGTGGCCCCTATGCACATTGAATAAAACATATGCCTTTTTTCCTGTTGACCTATTGTTTGTTTATTTCAACAGACTTAAACTTTCAGAGGGGAAGGGAGAAATTCCTTTGCCCCTATACACATATCTGATAAAGGACTTATCTACAAAATGATAAAAAGAACTCTTGAAACTCAGCAATAATAAAATCAGTGACTCAAAATCTGTACAAAAGGTTTTTAAAAAGATTTATTTATTTATGTGAAAGGTGGAGTTAGACAGAAGGAGAGAGTGTGAGCAGGCATGAGGGAGATCTTCCATCCGCTGGTTCACTCCCCAAATGACCACAATGGCCAGAGCTGGGCTAGCCCTGGCCATTGTGACCATTTGGGGAGTAGACCATAGATGAAAGATTTCTCTCTCTCTCTCTCTCTCTCTCTCTCTCTCTCTCTCTCTCTCTCTCCCCATGACTCTGTCTCTCAAGTAAATAAATATCTTTTAAAAAACTAATAAAAATAAAAAACGGATAAAAATAAAATTAGTACAAATTGTCTAAATTTTCATACTTCTTATTTCTTCTTCAACTCTTGCCATTTGGGCTCTGTCCCTACTATGTGACTAAGACTGGATTTCTGTTAAAGACAGCAGTAATTCCCACACTGTGAAAACGAGCGGGCTTGGGAGCTGTTATCTTAAGAGGTTTCTAGACAGTATTGGCAACTGCCCCAACTCTCTCCTTATTTTCTTTTTCTCACTTCCAGAAAACCACATTGCTGATTCTCCTCATAACACACTGCTAATTGCTTTTCAATTTTGTATATTTCCTCCTTTTCCCTTTTTCAGTTTTACATGTTGGTATGCTCCAGAGATAGCGTTGAGTTTTGATGGTATCTATACACGCATTCTCCTTAGATAATTTTGTCCAGTACTTTTTCTCTAAATATCTTCCATACATCAAAGATGCCCAAATCTTATGTTTTCCTTGAATTCCACATTCATATGGCCCACTTAATTATCTCTACTTTGGCTTCTCAAAGCTAAGATGTTCAGAACAGTCTTTGCTCTTTCTCCAGTGTCTACTGTAGTGGTATCACTATCAACCAAGGTGTTCAAGTCAAAATCTCGGTGGCATCTATGTTCCTCCCTTCCCTTCACTTCAATGTTGATTTCACCTCTGAAGAATATTTATTTATGTACTCCCCTTCCTGTGCACTCCTCTAGACCAGCCATTACAATTTCCTGAACTGCGTCATGTTACTTCATTCCTTAAAACCAGCCTATACTTCTAGTACTTACACTTCAGTCTTTTTTTCTTGCTTACAACTCTCTATAAAATCTGGCTTAAAGAGCTCTTTCTCGGAGCTCATCTCCTACCATGCCTCCCGTGCCATTATAATGCTTATAATTATTTGTTTATTTTCTTTTCATTTGAAAATTGGGAGATAGAGGTAGAAATAGAAATAGAGAGGGAGGGAGGGCGAGATAATGAGCGTGAGAGTGAGAGTGAGAAAGTGAGAGAGAGAGAGAGAAATCTTCCATCCATGATTCACTCCCCAAATGCTTGCAACAACCAAGGCTGAGCTCAGAATTCAATCCAGGTCTCCTGGATCCAAGTACTTAAACCATTGTCTGCTGCCTCCCAGGGTGTGCATTAACAAAACTGGAATGGGATGTGGATCCAGGATTTGTAATCCAGGCACTCTGAGGTGGGTTGCAGTCACCCTCAAGCAGCATCTTAACCACTGCATCAAGCACCTGATCCACCAACAACTCTTTGTCCTTCCTCCAGCTTGCCAAGACCCCGCCTGCCTTAGCTCTAAGTATGTATGCTGTTTGTTCTGTCCACAATGCTATTATTCTATTTCTTGGCTTGTGCCTTCTTCTCAGGCATGCCTCAGGTTAAACTCCACCTCCTCCTCAGAGTTCCATGTAATGTGAAGTAGTCCCTCACTTACTTTTTTTTTTTAAAGAGTTATTTTATCTATTTGAAAGTCAGAGTTACACAGAGAGAGGAGAGGCAGAGAAAGAGAAAGAGAGAGAGAGAGAGAGAGATCTTCCATCTGCTGGTTTACTCCCCCAGATGGCCGCAACGGCTGGAGCTGCGCCATTCCGAAGCCAGGAACCAGGAGCCTCTTCCATCTGCTGATTCACTCCCCCAGATGGCTGCAACGGCTGGAGCTGCGCCATTCCCAAGCCAGGAGCCGGGAGCCTCTTCTGGATCTCCCACGCGGGTGCAGGGGCCCAAGGACTTGGGCCATCTTCTAGTGCTTTCCCAGGCCATAGCAGGGAGCTGGATTGGAAGAGGAGCAGCTGGGACTTGAACCGGCATCCATATGGGATGCCCGCACTGTAGGCTGGGGCTTTAACCCGCTACGCCACAGTGCTGGCCCCAGCTTCACTTACTTTTAAAGACAGGATGCTGTTATTTCTCTCTTATTGGTGGTCCCTTGTGTAATTATGTGAGTTTGGTTCTTTGCTGTCTACGGTGGGTAGAATATAAGGTCTGTTCGAGAGCTGTGGGCTTTGTCTTCCTTTCACCAGGACGTGTGCCAGCACCTAGTGCTGACGATAGTCCACCAGTCATTATACTGGATTACAGAAATGAAAAGGTGAAGAGACACACATGAAAACATTCTATTACTAAAACATTAATAAAAGTATTTAGACAACTTGCTGTTTGGTCATTCATCCAGAAAATATTGAGTGCCTAGCCTATTCTGGGACCTGGGGAGTGCACAACACTGAAACTACTCATGACCTCCTGAAGTTTACATTTCAGAAAGGAAGCATAAAAGAGAACAACAGATGAATAAATATACAAAACCGAGAGTGGGAGATGAAACATCAAGTTCTGCAGATGAAGAGGATTCCAGAGGGAGAGAAAAATGGGAAAGTCCTGAGTTAAGAACATGTTCCGCCAAGTCCAAGGAGCAGCAAAGGAGTCCATGGTGGCCAAGGCAGCATGAGTGAGGGAGAGCGTGGGTGGAAATGAGGTCGGCTCGGCAGCTCAGGGCCCATCTTGTGTGGCTTTGGATTTTGTTCTAATTGTGATGGGAATCCATTAGAGAGTTCAAAGCTGGGAATGACATCATCTTCTACTGCACAGAGAATTGCTTTATGGACTATTTCCTTCTCAGAAAATTCATTAGGGGATTGGGTGAGAAGGCAGTGAATCTCAAGAAATTGAAATTTCTGGCTGATATTCCTTATACATCAGATCCTGTTCTGGTAGCTGGAAATCCTGGAGTGTGTTCCCAGATTCGCACATTCCTTCTTCAGGGGCCTTGGCTAGGCCTATCTAGCTGGCCTAATAATACCTCTTCACACTCGTGTATTCAAGGAAGCATGAAGAGTGAGAAGGAAAGAGAGGAGAGGCTTACAGGAATTCCCTGGCACTCCGCAGCCTCAAGTAGGAATATGGTCTAAATAAATTAGTGGGCAGAAAGAGTTTGGATTATTTTCACAGTAAAAACAAAACAGTAAGACCTCTTGTGGAATATTTTCTGAAGGTTTAATAATTAGTGTAGGAAAAAATAGAGATCAACACAACTCTGTAAAACAAAACAATTCTTGCACTTTCCTCTACCCATAGGCAGTTGAATGACTCCCAAGAGTAGCTTATTTTTTAAAAAAAATTCTGCTTCCTCACATAGTTGCCCTATAGGTAAGGCACTTTCTGGATTAACTTTCTGTTAATAAGTAAGACAAATATTGGGAAGGTCAGGGAAGGACGCTTTAATGCCTGACCATAAATGGAGAAGGGAACCAAAAGAGAGAATTCCAGGAGACATGGTGCATTCTGTGCCTAGTTTCTGGCAAAGCTACATCTGGAATTTGTATTCTTAAAGGCATGCACTTCTGTTTGATTTGATCAAAATTAGGTGCTTCATTCTTATGGGATGATAGCGAGGCAGATGCAGCCATTGCCCTCTCGTTTTGGAAGTGATGGGCTGGATGTGCAGACACAGGTTTCCTGGCTCTTTCTTTTGACTTCTCACATTAAGAGAAAAGCAGGTCGTACAGTTACTCAAGAAAAACTCAGATAGGACTCTCTATAGTATTTTTTAATCTATTCTAATCAGAGCGTGAGTTATTTTCTTCTGAGCTTATTTGGGATACATTTTCTTGTTATGAAAGTGTATGGGGTTTGGGATTTCCTCATAAATGACCTTTTACAATGACTTCCTGTTGTTTTATTGCTCCCTGGGAACCAGAATATCCATGCAATGCCTTTCCACTGTGTGAGGTTGAATAAATCTTTCTAATTTAGAATTAGTCCCTTGTAGATCCTAATTAGTAGTATGAGTAAAATGTCTATGTTTATTTCTGACCAGTCATGGGATAAACCTGTACTAAATTCAGTGTCACATTTTGTTGGCTGTGTCAGCTTGAGAAGCTGATGTCTGATAAAAGAATCAAACATCTCCTAGACTATTTTTTTCCTTTCCCTTCTTTCTTTTTCTTTTTTGTTTTACTCTTAGAACTCTATGTTGGTGGCCTCCACTCATGTCCTTACCTCTTAATCACTGTTAACTCAGAACTTAATCATATCCAGCAGCTAATGTGTGCTTTGTGAACTTACCAAACAAAGGACTGATTCAGAGAGAACTCATGGAAAAGCAGGTTGGCATTTTAACTTTTAACCTAAAAAGCAAACAGCTAGGCAAATATTTGACACAAAAATAGACTACTCAATGATCCTGGAATGGTGAGTTTAAGTCTTGTTTTGTATGCTTATTCTCTGTAGAGTATTACAGTGTGTAATACTCCCAATTTGGAGAGAAGGAAAAGAAGATTGAGAAATTATCTAGTAAAATTTATAAATATGAACCAAGAGATGAGTTGTGTGTAAGTGAAGACATTTTTTATTTTTATTTTTATTATTTTTTTTGACAGGCAGAGTTAGACAATGAGAGAGAGAGAGAGACAGAGAGAAAGGTCTTCCTTCTGTTGGTTCACTCCCCAAATGGCTGCTGCGGCCGGCGCGCTGTGCTGATCTGAAGCCAGGAGCCAGGTGCTCCCTCCTGGTCTTCTATGTGGGTGCAGGGCCCAAGCATTTGGGCCATCCTCCACTGCTTTCCCGAGCCACAGCAGAGAGCTGGACTGGAAGAGGAGTAGCCAGGACAGAATCCAGCGCCCCAACCGGGACTAGAACCAGGGGTGCTGGCGCCGCAGGCAGAGGATTAGCCCAGTGAGCCGTGGCACTGGCCGTAAGTGAAGACTTTTATAAATATCTAAAATGCAATTAAAATGAAATCTTGGAAACAGGACTGAACTGAATTTATAGTCCAGTAAAAGGAAACCCACTCAGCTATCGTGTATCCTTGTCTGAAGACACTGAGATCCCAGAGTGGGAAGGGGTTGTTAGAGCACAAAAAAGGCAAGCTAGTAAAGAAAGGGTTTGGAGGAGTCTCATGCTAACATTCAGGGATAGGAGGCTAACACCACAGAGAACTTCATCTGGAGGGTGTGACTCTTGGATCCCTGGGGGAGTTCTAGAGTCATCAGCAAGCAAATCTTGGCAACACATCCACTGATTCCTTTCCTGAATTCATCATACTGGATACGTTCTGTGTATGCTCTGATTTCTGGGCTGCTTTTATTTTTTTTTTTTTTTAACAAAAAGAGGAATTTCTGATCAGTCTCTCTCTTCTGCCTCTGGATGGACTGATGGGTGCATTTCTCTTGATAAACAAAGATATTAACATTTTGGCTCTTTCTTAAGTGGATCCTAAGTGGATTTTTCCTAAGAAGCAGATCACTGCAGGAAAGGCTGGCAAAGCGAAGCTGTCAGGGTTGCTAATCCAACGACCTGACTCTGGATCCGACATTTCACTGGTCTCCTTCTCAATTTGTTGTGACTACTGAAAGTATTAAAGGAGTTAAACCCTATAGAAAAGCCTAAAGAGAGTTCATGGACATCTCTAATCCACCATGATCAGAAAGTGTATTTTTCATTACTGTACCATTTTGCTTCAGTTTTTTCTTATAAACATATAAGACCAGATTTGGGTGATGTAAAGTCTATTTTTCTCATGCACATTTTCATATTTTTTCTTAAATGACCTATATGGTTAGTAATCAGATGTCCCAAACCCATGAATATTTTAGAATAAAAATATCTTATGGAACAGGAAGAAAATTGGATATTGGAGATCCATTCTTCATGAACACTGGATTCCCACTTCACAATGGTAATGCTAACCCCCCCCCCCTTTTTTTTTTTTCTGAGCTGGAATGAACACCATAAGTAGAGATTGTTGGTTTTAAATGTACTGCAAAGGATAAAGCGGGTTCATTCTCATACCGGATGCTTCCCACCCTCAGTGGGAATAACTAAACGATTTTATGAGCCAGACTCGGGAAGGACAAAAGGAAGGCAAGAAGCTCACATAAAAGCAAAGAAGAATGTTGATCTCAAGAGACCTGGAATTGGACTACAAAACAAGAGCCAAAGCTCTTGTCCTGTGAAAGTGACCATAAAACACATAAGTGAGTAACTTCAACTTTCCTAACAAAAGAAGGTAGTTTTTCAAATAAGAAATTCTAGCGATAACTGGAATTTTCCTTTTAATAGTTCAGAATGCATGATCTAATGCCCTTACAGAACTACCCCTAAATATAGTCGTAAGGAAAATAAATTTCAGCATCATTTTCTTATGCTGCTACCAGCCTTTGAGAAAATAAATTGATTGCCCACTAAGTTATGAAAAGAACACAGTATAGAATGACAGTAACACAAAGGAATAAACAATAGAGTAAATAATTCTTCCTCTAAAACATAATTTACTTTTCTACACTACTCTGTTAGCAAATGTATTAGGTTAGTAGATTTTGGAAACCAAAATGTAAAAACATTAGATTTCATCTTGATTTGTAAAGTGCTATGTCTCTTGTACCTGGTAAAGTGACTGGAATATATTAGATAGTCAACACACTTGTTAAATGGATTTATTTTTATTTTTATTTTTTTACAGGCAGAGTGGACAGTGAGAGAGAGAGACAGAGAGAAAGGTCTTCCTTTTGCCGTTGGTTCACCCTCCAATGGCCGCCGTGGTAGGCGCACTGTGGCCGGCGCACCGCGCTGATCCGATGGCAGGAGCCAGGTGCTTCTCCTGGTCTCCCATGGGGTGCAGGGCCCAAGCACTTGGGCCATCCTCCACTGCGCTCCCTGGCCACAGCAGAGAGCTGGCCTGGAAGAGGGGCAACCGGGACAGGATGGGTGCCCTGACCGGGACTAGAACCCGGTGTGCCGGCGCCGCAAGGCGGAGGATTAGCCTAGTGAGCCGCGGCGCCGGCCATTAAATGGATTTTTCAAGAAGGTTTTTATTTAATGAATACAAATTTTATATGTACTGCTTTTAGGAATATAGTGGTTCTTCCTCCCATTCCCACCTTCCCATCCCACTTCCTGCTTCCTCTCCCATCCCATTCTTTATTAAGATTCGTTTTTAATTAATTTCATATACAGAAGACCAACTCTATCCTAAGTAAAAATTTCAGCAGTTTGTACCCATCCCCCCCCCCACACCAGGTATAAATTACAGATTGAGAGCAAGTTTTACAGTTATTTCTCATTCATTAAGGACAGAGGTCCTACATGGGAAGTAAGTGCACAGTGACTCCTGCTGTTGATCTAACAATTAACACTCTTATTTTTTATGTCAGTGACCACCCAAGGCTCTTGACATGAGCTGCCAAGACTATGGAAGCCTTTTGAGTCCACAGACTCTGTTGGTATATAGACAGGGCCATATACAAAGTGGAAGTTCTCTCCTCCCTTCAGTACATCCTTCTTTGATGGCCCCTTCTTTTTTTAATAGAAAGCTTTTATTTAATAAATATAAATTTCATAGATACGACTTCTGGATTATAGCAGTTCTTCCTCTCATACCCTCCCTCCCTCCCATTTTTCATTAAGATTCATTTTTAATTATATTTATATACAGAAATCAACTCTATACTAAGTAAAGATTTCAACAGTTTACATCCACACAGACACACAAAGTATAAAGTACTGTTTGAGTATTAGTTTTTTTTTTTTTAATTTATTTGACAGGTAGAGTTTTAGACAGTGAGAGAGAGACAGAGAGAAAGGTCTTCCTTCCGTTGGTTCACTCCCCAAATGGCCACTATGGCCGGCGTGCCGCGCTGATCCGAAGCCAGGAGCCAAGTGCTTCCTCCTGGTCTCCCATGCGGGTGCAGGGCCCAAGCACTTGGGCCATCCTCCACTGCACTCCCGGGCCACAGCAGAGAGCTGGACTTGAAGAGGAGCAACTGGGACAGAATCCGGCGCCCCAACTGGGACTAGAACCCAGGGTGTCGACGCCACAGGCAGAGGATTAGCCAAGTGAGCTACAGCGCCTGCCGTAAGTACTAGTTTTACCATTAATTCTCATAGTACAGTTCATTAAGGACAGAGGTCCTACATGTGGAGCAAGTGTACAGTGACTCCTGTTGTTGATTTAACAATTGACACTCTTATTTATGACGTCAGTGATCACAAGAGGCTCTTATCATGAGCTGCCAAGGCTATGGAAGCCTCTTGAGTCCACAAACTCCGACATTATTTAGACAGGGACATAATCAAAGTGGAAGTTCTCTCCTCCCTTCAGAGAAATGTACCTCCTTCTGTGATGGCCTGTTTTTTTCCACTGGGATCTCACTCAGATCTTTCATTTAGGGTCTTTTTTTTTTTTTTTTTTTTTTGCCACAGTGTCTTGGCATTCCATGCCTGCGAAACTCTCATGGGCTTTTTAGCCAGATCTGAATGTCTTAAAGGCTGATTCTGAGGCCAGAGTGCTGTTTAGGGCACCTACCATTCTATGAGTCTGCTGTGTGGTTGATGGTCCCTTCTTTCCACTGGAGTCTCACTCACAGAGATCCTTCATGCAGAACATTTTTTGCCACTATGTCTTGGCTTTCCATGCCTGAAATACTCTTGTGGGCTTTTCAGCCAGATACGAATGCCCTAGAGGCTGATTCTGAGGTAAGAGTTCTGTTTAGGGTGTTTATCGTAATATGAGTCTGCTGTGTGGGCTGCTTCCCATGTTGGAGCCTTCTCTCCTTTTTAATTCTATCTATTGTTATTACCAGATACTTGGTGTTTTTATGTGATCCCTTTGACATTTAATTATATCTGTATGATCAATTCCACACTTCATATGATCACTTTAACACATAAGATGGGCTTAGTACCACCCAGCTTAATGGGATCTGGAGTCCATGGCAAGTTCTTAGCTTTCATTTTAGGGGAATGTGTGCTGAACTGTACAGCTCCTCCTTCTCTCATTCCCACTCTTATTTTTAACTCTATTTTCAATTGACTTAATACACCTATGATTAATTCTATGCTAAATAAAGAGTTCAAGCAATAGTATTAAGTAGAAAAAAAGAATAAATAAAAAAAATGAAATAATGAAGTCTTTCTTGACAGTCAAGACAAGGGCTGTTCAAGTAATTGCTTCTTGTATTGTCAGTTTCACTTCTACAGGTCACCTTTTTGGTACTCTCTTAGTTATCACAGATCAGAGAGAACATATGGTACTTGTTCCTTTGGGACTGGCTTATTTCCTTAAGTATGATGTTTTTCAGATTCATCCATTTTCTTGAAAATGACTGGATTTAGTTTTTTTTAAACCACTGTGTAGTATTCCATAGAGTACACATCCCATAGTTTCTTTATCCAGTCTTCCATTGATTGGCATTTAGGTTGATTCTGTGTCTTAGCTATTGTGAATTGAGCTGCAGTAAATATGGAGGTGTAGATGATTCTTTCATTTGTTGATTTCATTTCCTTTGGGTAAATTCCAAGGAGTGGAATGGCTAGGTCATATGGTAGGACTATATTCAGATTTCTGAAGTATCTCCAAACTGTCTTCCATATTGTTTTTACCAGTTTGCCTTCCTACCAACAGTGGATTAGGTTACCTTTTTCCCCACATCCTCTCCAGCATTTGTTGTTTGTTGATTTCTGTATGAAAGCCATTCTGACTGGGGTGAGGTTAACCCTCACTGTGGTTTTGGTTTGCATTTCCCAGACAGCTAGTGATCCTGAGCACTTTTTCATGTGTCTGCTGGCCATTTGGATTTCCTCTTTTGAGAAATGTCTGTTTAAGTCCTTTGCCCATTTCTTGCCTGGATTCTTTGTTTTGCTGTTGTTGAGTTTTTTTGATCACTTTATGTATTCTGGTTACTAAACCTTTATCAATTGCATGGTTTGCAAGTAATTTCTCCCATTCTGTTGGTTGCCTCTTTACTTTCCTGACCATTTCTTTTGGTGTACAGAAGCTTCTCAATTTGATGTAATCCCATTTGTTAATTTTGGCTTTTATTGCCTGTGCTTCTGGGATCTTTTCCAAGGATTTTTTTTGCCTATACCAATGTCTTGCAGGGTTTCTCCAATGCTGTCTAGTAATTTGATAGTATTTAGATTTAGGTCTTTAATCCATTTTGAATGGATTTTTGTGTTAGGTGTAAGGTAGGGTTTCTGCTTTATACTTCTGCATGTGGAAATCCCAGCACCATTCGTTGAAGAGACTGTCCTTGCTCCAGGGAATGGTTTTAGCTCCTTGGTTGAATAGAAGTTGTTGTAGATGCGTTAAATGGATTTTTGTGTATATTCCAGAGGAGAAGACAATACATAATGAAAATATGAACTATGTGTAAATTTCTGCTTTCTGGTTCAAGTCCTATCTTAGTGGGATTTGTGCTGTTGTGAAATGATACCTGAGGCTGGGTAATTTATGAAGAACAGAGATTTATTTCCTAAAGTTCTGGAGACTGGGAAGTCCAAGGCTAAGGCACTCATACCTGGTGAGACCCTTTTTGCTGCATCACCTCATTGCAGAAGGCAGAAATGCAAAGCAGCACCTGCACACAAGTAAGAGACAGAGTTGGAAGGGGGTTGGAGAGAGGGGTGGTTGCTGAAGGGAGAGGCTCAACTTGCTTTTATAACAAACCTGCTCTGGACATAATGAAGTCACTCCCACAATTATGCCATCTATGCATTCATGAAGGCTTTGCCTTTAATCATCTTTTAAAGGTCCCACCTCTCAATACTGTTGCATTGGGAATTAAGTTTCATTACATGCATTTTGTAGGACACATTCAAACCATAGCAAGTACCTAATGTAGGCCTGATTTGCTTGATGACCTAGAGAAAATGAGATATTTTACACAAGGCATCTGATGATCTTACACAGGCTGTTTCCTCTGCCCTGATAATGAAGAATCTCTTTCTCTTTTTTCCCGGTCAGGAGTCTCATACTGTTATCAAAACCTAGCTTAATAGTGATTACCTTATGGAGAGTTAGAGTGATTAATCAGATTGAATTTGTATCTTGCTTTCTTCTGTGCATGCACTATTGAGTAATAATAATTAGCATGATGACAACATTAGGAAAGTTGTTCTACATCTGTTGAGACTTTCTCTCTGCTCTTTCTCTCCATTGTCATTTCTTGCTTTGAAACTCATATTCCACTACCTCTCCTTCCTGGCCTGGTCTTTCATGAGGTCTGATAAGTATTACTAACATTCTCCAACCCTTCCCCCAACCATTATTAAAAAGTCTGGGCCGGCGCCGCGGCTCAATAGGCTAATCCTCCGCCTTGTGGCGCCGACACACCGAGTTCTAGTCCCGGTCGGGGCACTGGATACTGTCCTGGTTGCCCCTCTTCCAGGCCAGCTCTCTGCTGTGGCCCGGGAGTGCAGAGGAGGATGGCTCAAGTGCTTGGGCCCTGCACCCCATGGGAGACCAGGAGAAGCACCTGGCTCCCTGCCTTCGGATCAGCGCGGTGCACCGGCCGCGGCAGCCATTGGAGGGTGAACCAACGGCAAAAAGGAAGACCTTTCTCTCTGTCTCTCTCTCACTGTCCACTCTGCCTGTCAAAAAATTTAAAAAAAAATTTTTTTTTAAAAAGTCTGTTGTATGATAACTTATCAACATTGAAGGTGGTAAATGACTCATACTTCATAAGTTAAGACATAGCAGATAGCAGTGAGCAGAACAGTGATCAACTAATCACATGACTTCATTTATACAAGGAGCTCTACCACTAGGTGATTTTTGTGAACTTGTAATTTTCCTGGACTGTACGTTTCTCATGTATAAAATGTGGGGCCTTATCTGGATTAATGTTTCTCTAGGTACGTATGTACGTTCTGTAATGCTGGTCCTGGATATATTGCATTCATTTGAGAATTACTATATAGTACCTTCTTGAATGTTATAAGGATTTCTCTGACATATCTTGAGACAAGGAACAGTTTTTCTTTACTGGAAATTGTTTAGGGGGAATGGATGGTATGTGGATGGTTCTCCAGACAGTTCTCTGAGGGGATCTATAGTTTACCTTTCTGGGGAGCTTGGCTTCAATTACATGTCCCTTTACTTCTAGTGATAACAACCATTGGTATAAAGTAGGTCAAGAGCTTCACCTCTCAGGCAGCAAGGATGGAATAAGGGAGAGGTACGAATAACTGTAGTATAGGATGACAGTTGAGACTAAATGTATGATCAAATTCTAATGGGTAAGAGGACTGAGAAAGAAGTAAGTTCTCCCCAGAGTTTGGAGAGAGGATTAGGAAGGAAGACTCCACAGGGGCAGCACTGTATGAGCTCTGTGTTGAGGGGAGTTAGCAATAATTCAACAGGCCAAGAGGCTCAGCAAGGATAGCCTAGGCAAAGGGAACAACACGGCACAATGGTGTAAAACTGCAGGTATGCTCTGTGGTAGGCTCTGTGGCTATGAAAACCTAGGAGTAGACGCTGCCTAGGAACAGGAAAAAGTCTTGGAGGTGGGTGCCTTTATAAGAAGCCTGAAATTTAAGATGCAGTTAAAAAGACACCATTCTTAGGACAGTTTTTAATCAGGGGGCTTTCTTGATCAATAGGTGTTTTATAAAAAGAATTATGGAGAACTGAGGCAGATTGGGAGTGGTGGGTGGAGAGACTGGCAGGGAAATTATTTATGATTCTATTGAAATGGTGCAAGTAAGAGATGATAAAGGAGTGAATCATGACAGGGGCAAATGGATGAGATAGAGGAAACAGAAATAAAGGAAATTCACAAACTTTTTAGACCATGGGGGAATGGTTAGATAATGAGGAAAGAAAGAAAGAGGAATATAAAATGGCTCTATAGTGTGTAGCTTGGGCAAGTATTGTATGATTATATAACTTACTGGGATAGGAACTCAAAGGAATGAACTGTTTCACATAGATTTTGAGTCAGGTTGGGAGCTGTATTGCGTAGGGTCATTTTCCTATAAAACACACCCATGGTTGTTGTGTTTCAGAGTTCAAGAATGATTTAACTAAAGACTGTATTATTTTCAAGAAGATTCATTGTCCACTAGAAAATATATTCCAAACTGAAATTTAGTAGTCACAAGATACATTCTTGTCAGTAGAACAGTATTTAAGTCTATGTTTTTCTTTTATTTTTATGTATATGCGATAAATCATTATTTTTTGAATTATAAATCCATTTGGCTTTTCACTTAATATAAAATTCTTTTTCCTTTCATCTGTGGATTGTACTACATATACTAATATCTCAGTAGATATTAGCACTTCCATTTTCTAGGATAAAATTGCACAGAACACTGACAATATTAGTGATAACTGAAATATTAAGCTATTATTTTTGGGACTAATCCCAAATTTGGCTTTTAGCATGAAATTTTATCATTGATAATGCATTAAAATATATTGTTTATACTGAGGGAGTAGGATTGTACCTCTGTGAAAATTAGAAATAAATATTCTTTTGGAAGAACTCTATCTTTGCTTATTGTGTGGAATTTTCCACAAATTTTAAAGAAATATTTTCTTTCTTTCTTTCTTTCTTTTTTTTTTTTTTTTGACAGGCAGAGTGGACAGTTAGAGAGAGAGACAGAGAGAAAGGTCTTCTTTTTGCCGTTAGTTCACCCTCCAATGGCCGGCGGCGGCTGGCGTGCTGCGGCCGGTGCACTGCGCTGATCTGAAGGCAGGAGCCAGGTGCTTCTCCTGGTCTCCCATGCGGGTGCAGGGCCCAACAACTTGGGCCATCCTCCACTGCACTCCTGGGCCATAGCAGAGAGCTGGCCTGGAAGAGGGGCAACAGGGACAGAATCCGGCGCCCCAACCAGGACTAGAATCGGGTGTGCCAGCACTGCTAGGTGGAGGATTAGCCTAGTGAGCCGTGACGCCGGCCGAAAATATTTTCTAATAGCCTTTTGAGGTAGAGAGCTTTCTTAAAATTATTGTTTAGAGGAATAAGAGCTCCTTTTGAGAGGTAAAATGTGGAACCTAGCATGCTCCAGGTTACTTACATGAAGTAGTTCATAGCTTCCTCATTAGGTCCAAGACTTTTGCTTTTACCTGGGACAGCTGCCTTCTATTTGCACTGGAAGCAAATTGTACAATCTGTGTCCAATGATCCATGACCACCTTCTCATTTCGGATTTTCTTTTCTGTCCAGAAGGGCCTAGAATTCAGAAACTCAGTTGGTGGAGATGTATTGTTGCTAGAAATAATTTATCAGAGGAAAGAAAAGACTGTGTTCATCTTTCAAACAAACCAAGCTATGAAACTGGCTACACTTTATGAAGTGAGCACAATAGTGGTAGTCAGAAACAGACTCCTGAGAACATTTTTTTCTTGTATATCATAAAGAAATAAAGATAAAAACATAATGTTCTTATTGTTATAGGAAAACTCTCCATCCCTCGCCACTTGCCACAACTGTGGTGCATTTAAGGCAGTCTGTGGAATTGTTTTGAAATAAGTTGGAAGCTCAAAAAGGCACGTGCGTGTCATGGTCGATTCACTATTCTGAGGTTAATGATAAAAGGTTGCTCCTTGAGATTGGACCGATTTTTGAATGTATTTTTTTTGCTGTTAGAAGAAATGTCACATTCTTGAGAAAATGCAGTGCAAAATGAGTTGAGACACAATGTGCCTTACCTCAGAGCAATACAACCTTATTTCCCTGCAGCAGATACAGAGGGCGGGGAAGTCGGGCCTTGGTTTCTGAAGTCCAACCACCCAGTATCTGGCTGTGCCATTCTCTCCCCTGATCCAGTGCCACTCCCTTAACTTGATATCTGTTTACTTTAGAGGAGGCCGTTTTTCAGAAAGGATCATAAATATCCTGGCCCAGTGCCCCAAGAGCCATGACAAGCAAAAAGAACATACTTTCCTGCAGATAGCATTGGTGGTATTTAAATATGTGGGTTAATTTTTTATCCACTTCAGCTTCCCTGCCTTCTATTTCTGCTCAGAAGCCCTGGGCACAGGAACCTGTGCAGGCACATTACTCCAGAGCATATTGCAGGACAGTCGTCGAACGAACAGCTGCGTTCACGGCATCTGGATTCCTGATCCTTTTGGAACATGGCAGGTGTGAGTGGTTGTATAAAATATTCCATGTTTATCTTCAACTTCTTATTCTGGGTAAGTGTTTCCCTTTTAATTATCAATTTTCTGCAAGAAAGGCGATCTTGATATCATAAACAAGAACAGATTCTGTGCTAGAGAAATAGGAGGAGAAGGAAAACGTATCTTCCATTTACTTGTTTGGATTTGTTTGTTCTTGCTTTGGATATTTCAGTAATTGAAAATGAGCCAATGACTCAAAAAAGTACACTTAGATTCTGTGAGGATAAACATTTCATAAATGTTTTGATATTGTTGCAAAAACAATCACGGAGGAAAAACTACCCCTTAATGAAAGGACAATTATTCTTAGTTGTATATCAACCAGGACTCCCTGGTTTAAGTCCCCTGTGGGAAAGACACGGTCTAATTCCATCCCTTTATGTCTGGATTTGAAACAGGTGAATAGCATGACATGGAATGATAAAGACATGAAAAGAGGGTCATTTCCTGACCACTCCCCCCCCCCAAAAAAAAGCAATCAATCATAAAAAACTTGAGGGGGAAGCAGTTAAATTATTTTATCATAAAAGGATTGAATTAAACCAGTGGAATTATATTGGCATTTTTGGAGTTAGGATTTTTTTTCGGTTAGGATTTTAATATCATCCCCTCTTTAATAAACTGCTAAGTAACATCTAACATGTTGAAATGGGAAAAATGGAAAAGGCACATGGGATGTTGGGAAATTGACTATCATTTTTAGTGTATATGGTGCAATTAGAGACTGTTCAAAAGCAAATTATTGGAAATAACCCAGACCACTTAGATGAAAAAAGTTTTGAATGATGGATTAAGCAGTACAAGGAGAAACAAAACCTCCTTTATTTGGAATATGTTATCTGTATGTTTTATACCTGTTTGCCTATGGTAAGCAGATAGCTGGTATCTACACAGTGGTGATTTCTGTCCAATTAAAATAATTCTTTAAAAATACCTTTTTAAAAAGGTAGAATAAGCACTTCTTACTTTTTCACATTTCAGACTGATGAGTTAGCTTTCTATTATCATTCAAAAGTGATAAACTAGTACTTCTTTACCTATCCTTATGAAATGAGATTTCTTTACAATTCTTATTCCTATTGATGTGTTTCTTGTTCCATATTTGGAATCACAACATAGAAGAAAAATAATGGACTTAATTAAACTTAATTACATAAATACAGATTCATTGTACAGAATGACATTCCAAATGATCAGCAGTCTCAAAGTACACAGATGATATATTTGGGAATTAAATCACTGAAAATATAAACAAAATAAAGAAGGAAAAAGGTTTATCATTTTTGCTTTCTCCTTTTCCAAGAAAAAAATATTGATTATATCAATTTCAAAAAATTTTTCCTGAGAAATTTCTTCCCTTGAAAGAAGTAAATTGATTAAGCAGTGAGAGTATAATGCCTTGGCTTTATTTCTAATTTGATATTATGGAGAACTTCAAATGTTCATCAAAGAAGATAGAATAGGAGAATCACCTCTATCACCCAGCCCCAACAGCCATGAAAGCATGGCCAGTTTTCTTCCATTAATACTTTTGAAGCAATCTAGATAGGTCATTTTACCTATAAATATTTTAGTATATGTTTCCAAATGATAATTCTTTTAAAAGTGTAAGTGCAATATCCTTATAATGCTTTAAAATTTAGTAACAGTTTCATGATCAGCGATCAAATAGCCACCCAGGGTTCAAATTTTCAGTTGGCTTATAAATGTTCCTGTGTGAGTCAGGATCCAGATGAAGTCCATACATTGTCATTGTTTAATACATCTTTCAGGTTAATTTAATCTATAGAATCTCCCTCTAACTTCATCTTTTTATTCCCTCTTGAAGTTGTAAGTGCTGACATGTATGTTTGTCTTAACGACATTTTCCAGAGTCTGGATTTTGCCATTTGCAGAGGTGTGAGTTTAATATGCACTCCCATCCTTTGTACTATCTTTTATGTTAGTAATTGCGTCTGGCTGCTTAATGATATTCAGAGTTTGTTTTGTTTTTTGGGCACAACTGCTTCATAAGTGATATCGTGTTCTTTCAACAGTAGGCACATGATGTTTGATTGTTTTAATTTTTGAGATGTAAGTAGCCATTGATGCTTAAGTACTAAAGAAAGTATTGATTGATTAAGAGATTCAAATTGGTGATATTCTTCTTCTATCAACTTTTCTTCATATATAAGTATTAGCAATAATACTTTCAATAATAAGAAATTTTTCATTTACTGCTTGGTTACCAGTGATACGGAACTTTTATTTTTAGAACAGGTAACGTAAGAACTTCTTTCTCATTTTTCACTTGTCAAATTTCAAAATAATGAATTACACCAAAGTGATAAACTAACATTTTTAAGTACCCTTTATGAAATGACAGATAAATTAACTTTTTATTGATGTGCAATTTATCCATCTTTGCCTAGTGGAGCTTCTTCAGGTTGACTCCTGGGACCTTGTGACATAATCCTGAACTTGCCTAGTTTCTGCCCATCCCTGGAATCAGCGATTTCTCCAAGATGTCCTTATACTTGTCTTTATAGCCATTGTCTTTATATGACACAGAATATATATCACCCATGTAAAACAACCAGGATATTCATATACTAATAAATATATGGTTCCTATTATTAAGATGCCTTAAAGAATCTAAACTGGTAGCAATCTTTAGATTATGAGATGGCTTAAATATATTTTTGTTGTATGAAGACAGCATGCAAAGAGCTGATGGCTGTTGTGAATATATCAAAGGTCAGTGTTTCATAAATAGTTAACCAGGAATTTGGAATATATCTGAATTTTATTTTTAAAAAAGATTTACTTATTTTAATTGAAAGGCAGAGGGACAGAGAGAGGAGATACATGGAGAGGGAGATCTTCTTCCCTCATGTTTACTCCCCAAATGATGGGCCAGGCTGAAGCCAGGAGCCAGGAACTCCAACTGGGTCTCTCACATCGGTGGCAGGAACCTAACTTCACTTGGCGGACAGGAACTTAACTTCTGTTGCCTCCCACGTACATAGCAGGATGCTAGGTTAGAAGCAGGGGGGCTGAGACCCAAACCAGCACTCATATTGGATGTGGACTCCCCAGTTGGTGGTTTAACCCATTGTACCATGACTCTCACCCTAGTCAGGGCATGTTTTACAGATTCAGGATTGCACAAGAGTATTTCAGAAATTTCATAGGAGACCTTGTCTAAATAAGATCAGAGTTGGTGAACTCAAAAGGCTTCCATAGCTATGGCAACTCATGAAAAGAGCCTAGGGTGATTACTGACTCCATAAACAAGAGTGTCAATTGTTAAATCAACAACAGGAGTCACTGTGCACTTACTCCCCATGTAGGATCTCTGTCCTTAATGTGTTGTGCTATGTGAATTAATGGTATAACTAGTACTCAAACAGTACTTTATACTTTGTGTTTCTGTGTGGGTGCAAACTGTTGAAATCTTTACTTCGTATATACTAAATTGATCTTCTGTATATAAAGATAATCAAAAATGAATTTTGATGTGAATGGGATGGGAGAGGGAGTGGGAGATGGAATGGTTGTGGGTGGGAGTGAGGTTATGGGGGGAAAAGGCTGCTGTAATTCAAAAGCTGTACTTTGGAAGTTTATATTTATTAAATAAAAGTTTAAAAAAATTCATAGGAAAGTGTAATTAGTAATATGAGTTTGTTTTGATGAAAAAAATTTCCACAATATGTGGAAAATGTGTATTAGGAAAAACTGTGCATGAATTTTCAAAAAAAAGATTTTAAACCAAAATAAATTTACCTTTTTAAATTTTTCCACAAGATTTTTGAAGTACTATTGCATATTTAGGAATCAGAGTGAGTTGTAGAGCTCTGTACCGTGGTGCACCGGAAATGATCACTGCTTTCCTGGGAAATTGTGATTTATTTATCATAACCATTCTCTTTTGACAAAGTCCTTCTGATGGTGTAGATCATAATTAGATATTTCTCATTTTCCTGGGGGTTCATTCCATTAGTGTATGTGGTCAGGCCTACAAAGCCTGTGTAAGAAATCTTGATGCCCCTCTTCCAGGCCAGCTCTCTGCTGTGGCCAGGGAGTGCAGTGGAGGGTGGCCCAAGTGCTTGGGCCCTGCACCCCATGGGAGAACAGGAGAAGCACCTGGCTCCTGCCATCGGATCAGCGCGGTGCGCCGGCCGCAGCGTGCCAGCCGCAGCGGCCATTGGAGGGTGAACCAACGGCAAAAAGGAAGACCTTTCTCTCTGTCTCTCTCTCTCACTGTCCACTCTGCCTGTCAAAAAAAAAAAAAAAAAGAAAGAAAGAAATCTTGAAATTGAATCAATCTTTCAGCGAGAGCAAGAGTTATAAAGGCTGCTACTGACAACTTCTTAGCCTACAGGTGACATCAATATTTTAAACCAAAATGTAGATGATAGAATCTCTGCAGTTAGAGAATGTTCCTACTACTCTCCTGTCTACCCCCAACCTAGAGTCTTCAGTTGGAGTTTTACAGTCCTTCACAGGAAGTTAGCAAGTTGTCACATTCTTAATGTTTACTTAAGCAAAAATTTTAAGGGTCCCACTGATGTGGTTTTCTTATAGATGTCCATAGCCTTTTGTTTTCAAATGCATTCTTTCTGGTGTAACTTGCTAAGCTAAACCTTTGCAAAATAGGGCCAGATGTGGAAATATCTCAAAGATATGCATATGGTTATTTAATCTAAACATACTAGTTTCTTCAGGGGAAGAATTTGTGATGTGCCACGTAAATATGCAGTAATTTCCAAGTGTTAGAATTACTAATTGAAGGAAAACATGTGAAAGTAAAAATGACTCCAGTCACTTATGCAAGAAGTTGATGCAAGTTGGAAAATTGGATGCCCTATTGTAATGTAATTGGTACAAAATCTGTTTTCCTGCCCTTTATGTTAAAAACAAATGCAATGCCTTCCAGATTCCTCCATTTTCTTGCAAATGACCAGATTTCTTTTTTTTTTCTTTTTTCTTTTTTTTTTTTTACTGCTGTATAGTATTCTATAGAGTACATGTCCCTAATTTCTTTATCCAGTCTACTGTTGATGGGCATTTAGGTTGATTCCAGGTCTTAGCTATTGTGAATTGAGCAGCAATAAACATTAAGGTGCAGACCGCTTTTTTGTTTGCCAATTTAATTTCCTTTGGGTAAATTCCAAGGAGTGGGATGGCTGGGTTGAATGGTAGGGTTATATTCAGGTTTCTGAGGAATCTCCAGACTGACTTCCATAGTGGCTTTACCAGTTTGCATTCCCACCAACAGTGGGTTAGTGTCCCTTTTTCCCCACATCCTCGCCAGCATCTGTTGTTGGTGGATTTCTGAATGTGAGCCATTCTCACTGGCGTGAGGTGAAACCTCATTGTGATTTTGATTTGCATTTCCCTGATTGCTAGTGATCTTGAACATTTTTTCATGTGTCTGTTTGCCATTTGGATTTCCTCCTTTGAAAAATGTCTGTTGAGGTCCTTGGCCCATCTCTTAAGTGGGTTGTTTGTTTTGTTGTTGTGGATTTTCTTGATCTCTTTGTAGATTCTGGTTATTAATCCTTTATCTATTGCGTAGTTTGCAAATATTTTTTCCCATTCTGTTGGTTTCCTATTCACTCTCCTAACTGTTTCTTTTGCAGTACAGAAACTTCTCAATTTGATGCAATCCCAGTAGTTAATTTTGGCTTTGACTGCCTGCACCTCCAGGGTCTTTTCTAGGAAGTCTTTGCCGGTGCCAATATCTTACAGGGTCTCTCCAATGTTCTGTAATAATTTGATGGTGTCAGGTCGTAGATTTAGGTCTTTAATCCATGTTGAGTGGATTTTTGTGTAAGGTGTAAGGTAGGGGTCTTGCTTCATGCTTCTGTACGTGGAAATCCAGTTTTCCTAGCACCATTAGTTGAATAGACTGTCCTTGTTCCAGGAATTGGTTTTAGATCCTTGATCAAATATAAGTTGGCTGTAGATGTTTAGGTTGATTTCTGGTGTTTCTATTCTGTTCCATTGGTCTATTCATCTGTTTCTGTACCAGTACCATGCTGTTTTGATTACAATTGCCCTGTAGTATGTCCTGAAATCTGGTGTTATGATGCCTCTGGCTTTGTTTTTGTTGTACGGAATTGCTTTAGCTATTCGAGGTCTCCTGCATCTCCATATGAAATTCAGCATCATTTTTTCCATCTCTGAGAAGAATGTCTGGTATCTTGGTTGGTATCCAATTGAATCTATAATTGCTTTTGGGAGAATGGACATTTTGATGATGTTGATTCTTCCAATCCATGAACATGGAAGATTTTTCCATTTTTTGGTATCCTCTTCTATTTCTTTCTTTAAGATTTTGTAATTCTCATCACAGAGATCTTTAACATCCTTGATTAAGTTTATTCCAAGGTATTTGATTGTTTTTGTAGCTATCATGAATGGGATTGATCTTAGAAGTTCTTTCTCAACCATGGCATTGCCTGTGTATACAAAGGCTATTGATTTTTGTGCATTGATTTTATATCATGCTACTTTTCCAAACTCTTCTATGAGTTCCAATAGTCTCTTAGTAGAGTTCTTTGGATCCCCTAAATAAAGAATGATATCATCTGCAAAGAGGGATAGTTTAAGTTCTTCCTTCCCAATTTGTATCCCTTTCATTCCTTTGTCTTGCCTAATAGCACTGGCTAAAACTTCCAGAGCTACATTGAATAGCAGTGGTGAGAGTGGGCATCCCTGTCTGGTACCAGATCTCAGTGGAAATGCTTCCAACTTTTCCCCATTCAATAGGATGTTGGCCGTGGGTTTTTCATAAATTGCTTTGATTATATTGAGGAATGTTCCTTCTATACCCAATTTGCTTAGGGTTTTCATCATGAAAGGGTGTTGAATTTTATCAAATGCTTTCTCTGCATCTATTGAGATAATCATGTGGTTTTTCTTCTGCAGTTTGTTAATGTGATGTATTACATTGATTGTTTTATGAATACTGAACCATCCCTGCATACCAGGAATAAATCCCACTTGGTCTGGGTGGATGATACCAATGCCAGCCCACTAGTCCATTTGATCAATTTCTGTTTACAATTGATCATAATGATAGGACTAAGAATCAAATGGATCACATAAACAAGACTAGTGTCTGAAAATACTAACCAATAGAACAAAAAAGGGAGAGAATTATCCAACATGGGACGTGGGATACACAGCAGACTCATAGAATGGCGGATGTCCTAAACAGCAGTCTGGCCCCAGAATCAGCCCTTAAGGCATTCGGATCTGGCTGAAAAGCCCATGAGAGTATTTCAGGCATGGAAAGTCAAGACACTCTGAAAAAAAAAAAAAAAAAAAACACCTAAATGAAAGATCTCTGCGAGTGAGATCCCAGTGGAAAGAACAGGTCATCAAAGAAGGAGGTACTTTACTCTGAAGGGAGGAGAGAACTTCCACTTTGACTATGACCTTGTCTAAATATTATCAGAGTCGGTGAACTCAAAAGGCTTCCACAGCTATGGCAACTCATGAAAAGAGCCTAGGGTGATTACTGACTCCATAAACAAGAGTGTCAATTTGTTAAGTCAACAACAGGAGTCACTGTGCACTTACTCCTCATGTAGGATCTCTGTCCTTAATGTGCTGTACATTGTGATTTAATGCTATAACTAGTACTCAAACAGTATGTTTCACTTTGTGTTGCTATGGGGTACAAACTGTTGAAATCTTTACTTAATATATACTAAACTGATCTTCTGTATATAAAGATAATTGAAAATGAATCTGGAGGTGAATGAAAGGGGAAAGGGAGCAGGAAAGGGGAGGGTTGTGAGTGGGAGGGAAATTATGGGGGGGGGGGGAAGCCATTGTAATCCATAAGCTGTACTTTGGAAATTTATATTCATTAAATAAAAGTTTTAAAAAAAAGGAAAAAAAATACAAATGCAATGCCCACATTTTCCTATGCCTCTCTTAGATACACCATGCTGATAGTATTGTAGCTGCTGAGGGTGTTTTAGGTGTCTGAGTAAGCATGGAACAGAGAGCATTTGGCTGGTGGATGTGGTGGAATAATGGCCAGCAATGGAGACAATGGAGAGCTATGGAGAGGCCAGCTCTTTTTTTTTTTTTTTTTTTTTGACAGGCAGAGTAGATAGTGAGAGAGAGAGACAGAGAAAGGTCTTCCTTTTTGCCATTGGTTCACCCTCCAATGGCCACTGTGACCGGCTTATCATGCTGATCCGAAGCCAGGGGCCAGGTGCTTCTCCTGGTCTCCCATGCGGGTGCAGGGCCCAAGCACTTGGGCCATCCTCCACTGCCTTCCCGGGCCACAGCAGAGAGCTGGCCTGGAAGAGGGGCAACCAGGATAGAATCCGGCGCCCCAACCGGGACTAAAACCCGGTGTGCTGGCACCACAAGGCGGAGGATTAGCCTGTTAAGCCACGGCGCCGGAGGCCAGCTTTTAATGAAGGAGAGCAGAGTGAGGTAACATCCACAATCCCAGATGGGGCAAGGTGAGGAAAAGAGGTCAAGTTGTGGAGTCAGGTGTATCAGAAACTGAAGGAAGCCAATACATGCAGAAATACGAAGAGAGAGAAGGAAATCAGAATGTGGTGAGAGTTTCAAGAATCAGGATTTCAATGTTCATCAATGAATTCTTTGTGGTACCTTGGCTTGATCTCTAGGTTAGATGTGCGTCCCAAGGTAGACTTATCTATGGCTGTAATGTATGAACTTTGTAAATAGAGTCGTTGGCTACCACCGTGCGATCATGTGACAGTGACAAAACACATTAGAACCCAGTGGTGGAGATCTCAGTCTGAATATCAGTTCTTTCATCACTAGCTGTGCTGCCTTCTGGAAATTAGCTAATCTCTCTCTGCATTACTACTCCTCATCAATAAAAAAATGATGACAGTGGTAGTATCTATCTACATCATGGAGTTGTGAAAATTAAGTGCATTGACAGATGAGAAGAACTCATAATAATGCCATATAAATATTTAAAGAAGACATTTCAGTGGCAATTGTATAAGAATCTTTATGACTCAGAAATATGAAACTACTCTACATAGTGGCGAATAAATTTCAGTGTTTGATTTTGAAACAGGAAGAAATAAAACAGCAAGAAAAAAAGGCAAGAATTTGTCTCTCTCTCATAAGTCAAGACAATGAGAAAAAAGTATATACTGTAAACACAGTGACTGGGATCAAATCCTGAATCCATCCCTATTGCTCTGTGACTAGCACATGACTTTTCTGCCTCCCATAATCAAGTCACCTCTGGTATTCTGGGATTATCGTAAAAATGAGTCTTGTAGTTGGCCCCTTAAACATTATCCATTTTTGTCCCTCAAGGTGCCCCTTTGGGACCAATAATGATAAAGTTCACAGTCTAGTCTGTATCCCAGCAGTTTCTCCCTTTCTCTACACTGCTGAAGCACACTTCCATAAACATTAAAATCAAAAGATACAGTTGGGAGAGAGGGAGTAGGGATGATTGGAGGACATGTTATCAGAGAAGAGGACAAGTCAACATTCTACCAGTTGGGGAGGACATGTGACACAGTAGTTAATTTGCTGCCTGGAATGTCCACATCCCGTATTGGAGGGCTTGGTTTGAGTCCTGGCACCTCTGCTCCAAATTCAGCTTCCTTCTAATATTTACCCTGGGAGGCTGCAGATGGCTGCTCAAGTATTTGGGTCCTGCCACCCTTGTGGAAGACCTGGAGAGAGTTTCTGGCTCCTGTTGCAGGCATTTGGAGAGTGAATCAGGAGATGGTAGATCTCTGGTGGGTTTCTGGTGAGGGCCCTCTTCCTGGCCACCTTCTTGCTATGTTCTTTCTTGGTCTTTCTTCAGTTGTGTGAGTGGGAGAGGGAGAGAGGGAAAGAGAGATTTTGATTACTTTTAAGGTCACCAATCTTAACAGGTTAGGATGCCACCTTTATGACTTTACATGATCCTATCTTTTAAAATCCATATCTCCAAATACAGTCACATTGGAAGTTAGGATTTTCAACATATAAATTTTCAACATATACATTTTTAGTCCATTGAATATACATAAGCAAATTTCACAATTGCCTAATTTGTTAGAATGCTGATTGAGACCAACTACATCCTAATTCCATAGAAAGAATGATGCTCTGTGAAAGCTGAGTAAAAACCACAGAGATTCTCTAGAAATAAGTGGAAGAGGTTGGGCCAAGGAAGTTCTGCAGGGTCACTGATAGCAGGCCTCGGCACTGAGTATACTGACCCCTTTCCTTTTACAACTTTACCAAAAGAAACTGGGTTGGAGATAGACACATATTTCTTTTCTTCTTAAAAATTTTTAAAAATTTTATTGAAGGTACACAAATTGCATGTATTTCATGAACTTAGTGATACTTCCCACCCTACCCTCCCTCCCGCCTATGTTCCCACCTTTCTTCCTTCTCCCTCTCCTACTCCCACTCTTTTTACAAAGATCTATTTTCAGCTTACTTTATACTTATTTCTTAATTTATACTTGTGTTGATGAAAACAGCATGAAAAGACTAAGGGAGAAATCCTTGAGGCAAACTGGAAAAAGGGCTCAGGGAACCAATATGGTAGTCAATCTAATAATCAAGATGAACTAGTTTAGTATTTTTTTTTTTTTTTGACAAGCAGAGTTAGACAGTGAGAGAGAGAGACAAAGAGAGAAAGGTCTTCCTTCCATTGGTTTGTCCCCCAAATGGCTGCTGCCGCCG
The DNA here is from genome assembly GCF_033115175.1 of Lepus europaeus. Taxonomy (NCBI): domain Eukaryota; kingdom Metazoa; phylum Chordata; class Mammalia; order Lagomorpha; family Leporidae; genus Lepus; species Lepus europaeus. The sequence continues at coordinate 49,808,103 of NC_084836.1, forward strand.
GCACGCTGCGCCAATCCAAAGCCAGGAGCCAGGTGCTTCCTCCCAGTCTCCCATGCGGGTGCAGGGCCCAAGCACTTGGGCCATCCTCCACTGCACTCCCGGGCCACAGCAGAGAGCTGGACTGGAAGAGGGGCAACCGGGACAGAATCCGGCACCCCGACCGGGACTAGAACCTAGAGTACCGCCGCCACAGGCAGAGGATTAGCCTAGTGAGCTGTGGTGCCAGCCGAACTAGTCTAGTATTAATCATCACTATAGAATGATCATCCTTGATAGAAAGGAAATTTACCTTCATCTTTGTTTGAGAAGCAAAGAGAGACAGAGAGAAAGATAATGAAAGCTCTCATTTGGAGAGTAAATCAGTCAATGGGAATTCTATCAATCTTTGCTTCTCAAATGAAGTTTCAATTTTTAAAATATAAACAGTTAAATAAAGAAAAACTTGTCATTTGTGGGACAGTTAGTGTTTATTTCATAAGGCTTACTAATGGTTTGTTTTCTAAGTACTTGGAAAAATGAAGAACTTATCATACACACAAAAATTTAAACATCATGTTTACTCTGAAAATTATTAAAGATTTTTCGTTGATAGTTGAATAAATGTCAGATAACAATGATAAAACTGCCAGGATTGTATTTGTATTTGAAGCTAAAGACCAATGTGAGAACTTAGATAATAAATTTACGTCTACTTGTGAAAGGAGAATAAAAAGAAAGAAAATATTAGTGAACAAATCATGTAACAAAAACCCAGTTGTTATAAAATTACTGAAAACTCCAGAAGGTTTTATTGTCATTTGTATAAATTCTCACTTAGAGACTTATTAACAGAAAATTTCTAAAATGAGCATTTATCCTAATTTACAAATGAAGTTAGGATTTAGTGAAAGGAGGTAGGGGTGTAAAAAAAGGAAGATTTTGAGACTCCGAAACTTTCTTTCATGGCTTCTATTTTACTGTATGTATAGATGTGTAAGATAATTAAATTGCATAGGTTGTTTGGCATTTAGATAAAGAGCTTTTATTTTTAATTTTAATTACACTCATTTTTGGGGGGAGTTGAAGCATGTGATGGACATGGATTGGGTAGGAGTTGCTGAGGATTTTCAGAATGAATACACACACACACACACACACACACACACACACATATATATATATATATATATATATATATATATATATTTGAATTCCAACTTCTTCATCCAAGATGAAGAGTTAGGACCTGGGTTTTGAAGTTTTTTAGAGTATACAGAATCTTATTTTTCAGCTACTCATTACACTTGACAAAAATCTCGACTCTGTCTCCACTATAAACCTCATGAGGAGCCATTAAAAGTGCCATTGGGCATTGCTGCCTTGTGGCTCAACCATGCATGAAAGCAATGATGCTCTGAGGACACTGGGTTTTGGAGGACTTGGACATTTCTCTGTCAGAGCATGGAAGCTTAGAATCTTCTAGAAAGTCCATCCAGGCCTGCTGTGTCTGATATGTTACCAGCCCTGCTCTTAACATCTCCCTCTAATAATAGATCTTTGACTTTTTTTTGAGGTCATAATATGTATCTTTTTTTTTTTAAAGAAAGCCTGAAAGACAAGAATTTTCCTTACACTAAAGTAAAATGTGTTTCACATTTTATGTGTTGGCCTTTGTCCAAATTAAATAATCTGGTAGAGTCATTAAAGGAATTTAAGACTTTAAGAACTATTCTTCATTGTTCTTTTTCTCTGGATAAACTTTACTACCTACAAGAACTTATTTTTAAAAGAATTTATTTAGGTCCAATAAGTGTTGGTTAGTGTATATCTCAGTTGCTGAACTGCAAATTTTGTCTAATGTCCTACTGTTCTCTGCTTACCCCAACTTTATTCTCCCTCTTGCATCCTGAGTGAATATTTCATGATTAGTCAGTTGTTTTCTTCTTTCTGGACCCAAGATAGCTTTTGAGAGACAAACCCAGAGGCTTGATAAATATATTTTATCTCTAATCTATTGTGACTTGTCTTTTGGGTGTTACAATCTCCAAAAACACAGAGTTGGAATTGCAACATGGAAAATGATCTTTCCTTGCTTAGTGAAGATGACTTCTGGTCCACAGACCTACCAGTGCTTTGCAGACAACAAGCAGTTATTCTTATCAAACATATGGATTGCAATAGAACATTTCCACAATTATCTGTATATTTCATTTATGCCTTTCAGGTAGTAATGGTTAATTTAATGAAAAACTAGATGGATGACTAGATGGATGAGAGTATGTGGAATTGGTTCATTTTGTCTTAATTGTAAACTCTACCTTTTTTTTTTTTTTTCCAGCTATGTGGTATCTTGATCCTGGCAATAGCAATATGGGTACGAGTAAGCAAAGATGGTCAAGAGGTAAATAAACAAATATAAGCCACCTTGTCCCTAGTGTAGTTTATTTCTAATAACTATTTTATCTATGAAAATGAAAGTAATGACTATCACAATAACAATAAGCACTTCCACAACATTTTTCTTGACTACTTTAACTCATCATTTGTGCTGATATGTGATTTTATAATTTAGTTAAGTTAATTGAATTACTCTGTCCCTGGCACCATGCTAGGTGTCAACAATGGTTCTGGAGCATAGAAGAGGTATTATTCTAAACATTGAAAAATTTCAGTGAAAATGGAGGTGGGAAGGGGCTGAAGTGGAAATGTTTTTCCTTCATCATTTGTTTAAAGCCAGCCTGATATACCACTTGAGAAAGTAGACCACCCCCCTCCTCACCAAGAGTAACCATTTTTGTACTAGAAGATTTTTCAATAATTTAACTGATCTCAAAGTGGTTGATCCAAAAGGAAAAAAAAGGTGTGTGGGGGGAGTTATCTTAAGGAAATTTGAGTCTGTGCTTTAAAGGCATCACGAAACACTATAGTTAGTGTTACTCATGACAACTAACATTGAAGGCAATCCCTTCCAACATGAAAAGCTTGTCATGTGAATATAGCTCAGCAGTTATCTGGGCATGCCCAGCTTCTTGCTACCTGTACAAGACGAACATGTCCCTGTTTTGCCTACTACACATATTTTTTTGACCAGGGGCAAAGATCTTATGAAGATTTTCCCGAGTTTAGAAGAAGCTTTCTTCCTATGGATAAATTTTGATTCCAGCCTCTGGACTTCTCATGTGCTCTCCATTTCATACCACAGTGTCACAAATGTGGGAAGACTGGGCAGGGAAGGGACAAAAGCAAAAGCATGGGAGGAGGGTTCTTTGTTTTATCCAACACTGTGCCATCCTGGCAGCATTCTCCGGTTTCTTGCTCTCCTCTTTTCAGGGGTATCCCTCCTTCCCAAATTATTATTCTTAATCCTGTAGAATGTTTTTTTTCATTTTTCTTTGTTGCCTGGGTTCTTGCCACTGTGCGGAATCATGTCTTCTATTGCTAGTGCCATTTCAAGGTATTTGCCCAAATGAGGAGAATTTCCTCCTCCTTAGATTTTTTTATTCCTATTTGATAGTTATTAAACTATTTTTAAGCCAGCAGTTAAGAGAATATCTGTGTGACAAAGATAGAGAGCAAGCTCTTACTTGCTGGTTCACTCCCAAAATGCCTTCAATGTGACTAGGACTGGGGCTAGGCCAGGCTGAAGCTGGGAGCCAGAAACTCAATCCAGGTTTCCTGCATGAGTGACTGGGACTCAACTAGTTGAGCAATCACTTGCTGCCTCCCCGGGTATGCTTTAGCTGGAAGCTAAAATCAGGAGTTGGAACCAGGATTCAAATTCATTACTGTCTTCTGGGATACAGACATCTCAACTAGCTTCTTAACTACTAGGTCAAACATCTGCTTCAGATAGCACATATCCTAATAAAATTTATTTAATCATGGTACAGTTAAAAGCCTCTGTTCACAGCCTGGTGGAAAGAGCAATTAAAGACAAATTTTTCTGTTCTGTTTCCTATCCTAAAGTGGGGGACACTTCTGGAAATTTCTCTCCCTCTTTCTCTTTTACAATTTGCTTTCTACTCCTGTGGAACCCATAGAATCAGAGCAACAATTAGTTACCTCAGCATTCTGTGCCTTACTTAGGTGAAAACCTTTGGTGGGGGACAGTTATGTTTTATACTGATAAATATGCCTTCCTGAAGGCTTGAGGATCTGCAATGTAAGCCTAGAAAAGGTATTTGAAGATGGACAGAATCTCTGTTGTTTAGAATGGGATGTCTGACATTGGGGCTCATCATCAAACACAGAGATTAACAACAACCTACATATAGAGCACTTTGGCCTTTTCTAACATGGGTGCGAGGCCTGCATCTTATTTATTTTATTCTTTTACTTCTGGTTGATATTTTCTTTCCCCTTAGTGTTTCTGGTAAACAAATTTGGTGTTTAGTCTGTTAAGAAGTTACCCACATTGAATAAATTAAGGGAATACTGTTGTCATTGAGGGTGTTACTCCACATGTGGGGATAAGAATGAATTAATAGAACTAGACAGCATCTTAGTTATGTTCAGACTCTTGCGCTGTCAGCCTCTTACCATGAACAAAAGCAAGTTATTTGCCAGGACCACATTAACCAGTTTGATTTATCTACAGTTAGCTTGATTTTTATTTATCTGAGGTTTGTGACAAAGAATCATGACTGAGCAAAGAGCTGAACTTTATTAGTGGAGAAATAGAAGTAGCAGTTTTAGAAGGGAAAACATGGACACAAACAGAAAAGGAGAATGTTGAGGAGGAGGTAACATATCTTTCTGCTAGTGTTTCATAGGAATAATTTTCTTCCCCTGGGATAAACTCAGCACCATGAGGAGAAGCATATTGGCAGCCATCCTTGACCCAGGAGACCTCCTCTAATCCAAAGAGGAACCCTGGCGCTTTGTTGTCCAGGCCCAGCCATTCCTCTTCCATTAGAAATTCTCCCCTTGTCCTATGACTCACTCAGACACACCATTCATCCAACATCTTTTAATACCCTAAGTTTTCTCTGATGCACCAAACATCTGAACTGAGATTTCTATCCCATTCTTGAGTAAGACTAGCTGCTTTTTGTGCTGGACATGGCACAGTGACTGCCAGGCAGTCAACACACTGCTTTCTGGCCAGTCTCTGACGCTGGGTCACCCTTCCTAGGCCAGTCTCATAGAGGTTCCTCATGAACTGCTGCACCAGTGCTGGCTGTACCACCCAGACCCCATAAGTATATATTTGATCTATTATTCTATACCTGGGTGATCTGTCCTAAATTCTGATAGCCCTGCTAGTGAGTCTTCAAACCTGTTTGACAGCTTAGGGTTTGCTTGTACTGGCCACAATATTCTAGTGAAGCATTTTTAGTGGTAAGTTAATAGAGATCATTTCTTTTCTTAGAAGAAATATTTACTTTTTTGAAAGAGAGGGAGGGAGGGAGGGGGGAAGGAGAGAGAGAAAAAGGGAGAGAGAGAGAAGATAGAGAGAGAACCCAAGAGCTCCCATCAGCTGGTTCACCCCTCAAAAGGCAATGATAACCAGGGAGCCAAGGTTAGGAGCGATGAACTGAATCCAGTTCTTTCACATGGATGACAGGATCCCATCTAATTGAGCTATCACCTGGTGCTGTGGATTTGTTCTGGGAGGAGGAGCACAGTGGGGGCAAAAGGCATGGAGTCACCACACAGACACCAGGAGTGAGGTGAAAATGGGCCAGAGGCGAGCAGCCTGCAGATTCATTTATTTCAGTTGGTACAGCAGCTTATATAGTCGAGGCAGCCAATCCGGTCAAGGGGTGGTTTCTGCCCTAACCAGTCACAGCCTGTTGCCAGGCAGGCTCCATTGCCAGGTGGTTTCCCAGGGGGCTTCTGAAGCCATTCCTGAGTAACTGATGCTAGCTTGCCAGTGGCCATCTTGGCATGGCCTTCTCATTCCACCTTAATCACCCATTGCATCTTAGAGTCTGGAGGAAACTAGAGTCAGTACTGAAAGCTAAGGATAAAACCCAGGGTGCTCCAGTGTGGGATTCAGGCATCCTTGCTGGCATCATAACCACCAGGCCAAATGCCCACTCCAGGCTGGTTTCTTAATGCTACTTTTTTGTCACATTTAGTTTGACCCAGATATCATGACTGTTTATTAACAAAGCTGATTTCATGGCTTCAATCCTAACAAGAAAACAAACAAAGAAAGCCCCAAAACAAACAAAAATCTTTAGGCCTAACCAAGCTTTCAAAATATGTAAATTGAAACATTATCTGTAAATACAGACTTTAATAGACAAGAGGACTTAGATGTTAGAGGCTGGCCCACAACCTCTTTATAAATGGAAAACTGAAGCCCAAAGAGTTAGTTGAGTATCCCAGGGTTACAAATTTAGTTTTTGTTTTGTTGTTTTGTTTTACAAATTGAGTTCTTTGTCAGGATCCTGACTGGGATCTAAATCTTTGTTTTAATGCTTTTCTAACTTCAGCACAATATTTCATACTGATTGCAGAATAAAGATTTCTTCTAGTTATGAAAGGACATAAAAAGCCTTGAAAACAAAAAAAGGGCATCAAAAGTGGTAGCAGTAGTCAAATCATTTTTGCCTTTGACATTACCAGGGATCTGTACAGCAGATTCTGAGAGACAAAATATTTCAGGTAGACTAGTAACTAGTGTTCTACCTGGAGATAGCCCAGTAGAAGAGGTTAGAGGTGATAGATGGACTATGTGTAAAAGTCATGTATGACACAGGCACACGATTTCACTCCTTCACTATGATTTGTTCCTGGCCCTATATGAAGAACAAGATTTTGATCAGGGGTAGGTCTTCAGAGGGTGTTGAAGAAAAACATGTGCTATGGTGTGGTGTGTTGTGTGTGTGTGTGTGTGTTAATAGAAATTAATTATACCGAATGGAGAGCACATCCACAGAAAGGGTCCTAGAATTTTTTCCTTAATATCCCATTTCTTATCAGTCAGAAAAATTAGAGTTGATAAGAAATATTAGAAGTGGACTTTCTTTTATAAAGATGAAAAGTATTCTTACGCAAAAGTACTCTCATGTCCTTTTTCAATCAATACCTATTTTCTCTCCTGCCTTCATCCAAGGAAAACACTGCTTTGATTTTTATCACCATAGTGTTACTATTCTTGAATTTCATATTAGGGGACTCAGACATTATTTATGCCTTTACGCAGGGCTTCTTTAGCTCACTGTAATAATGAGATTCTTTCATAGCATTGTGTCTATCCATTGTTTGAGAAATGTTGGACTTTTAAAATTTAAAACATTAAATTGCCATAATGGTTTATAATGCAACTTTGTGCCTAAAATGCAGAATATGCAAACCAAAGATCACATCAGTAACAGTGAAAATACCTGCCTTCTAAACTTTTTGAAATCATTTTTAAAAGCCTATTACATCCTTTCCATCCATCCAACTTCCAATGTATCACTTTAGAAAAATAGGAGATTGGAAACATGATTCAGATCCATGTCATCTTAACAGAATGTTAGGTCATGGTGGCCTGGGATTCTCACTTGTTTAGATCATGTCAGTATTTCAAGGTCCCAGAACAGGGCCTGGCACATAGAAGATACTCATTGGCTATATATTTTAACTTTCATTTAAAAACTTTAACAGACACATAAAAACTCTACATGTTTGTGGAGTACCAAGTGATGTTTTAATGCATATCTACATTGTATATAATGTCTACTCAGGGTGAACAGATCTATTTCCTCAAATATTGAAGATTTTTCAGTGGTGAAAGCCTTCAAAATCCTATTCTTTAGCTCTTTTTTTTTTTTTTTTTGAGAGTGAGAGACATATAGATATAGTTGTTGAATGAAGGAAACATCAAGGAAATGGCTTTTTTGTCATTAATCTCTTTTTATTTCCAGATTATCAGTTCTGGAGACAAAGCCACCAACTTCTATGTTGCTGCAGATATGTTGATTGCTGTGGGCGCCATCATCATGATCCTGGGCTTCCTGGGATGCTGTGGAGCCATGAAAGAAAGTCGCTGCATGCTTCTCTTGGTGAGCTCTTCAGGCAAACCCCAACATTCAGCCTGCAGGCTCCTGAGGATTATCTTCCATCCTCAGAGTCTGTCAAAAGTGTTTGCCAAGACTGATCTAATTCCAACTTCCGTTAGAGGGTTTAACTGTGGAAACTAACATGACTTAGAGTTGACTATGTTTGGCTGTGATTGGAGAATACTTTGAGAAAAGACAAACTCTAGTCATTTACATATCATTCATTTATTCAACAGTACTGCAGACCTCTGGGTGCCAGATTCTGTGCTAAACCATATATACAACTTAAGGCAATTCCAACCTGGTACGGAAGAGTAATAAGTAAATAGCCGGTTACACTGGGAGTGTTCCCAGGAGAAAAGGGCAAGGAGAGGGGCCACTTTTTGGCAGGGGCAGAGATGAATAAGGTGATTGTGTGGGCAAAGGTATAATGAGGTCTCTAGAAAGATATCCTGGCTGTCCAGTGCTTGTATATTTGGGGAACTGAAAAGCCTTGGAAATGGCGGGAGAGTAGGCAATAGCCACGTTCAATAAATCATGGATCTGAGCCTGTGGTCAAATCATAAAGTGTCCTATGTGCCACATAAGACAATGTAAGCCATGAGAGAACCAGACTTGTCACTTGGAAAATAAGGAGGATGAACTATGTCAGAATAATCCAAATATGTTTACTTTTAACATATACAGTAAAAAATAATGAATGGATATGGTAAAAAAAAATAGGAAAAATCCAAGTGTTTGTCAGGTATAGAACTGACACTAGAGTTTTTGAGAGCCAATCAAAACTTGTTTCTTTCTTTTTCTTTTTCTTTTTTTTTATTTTTGACAGGCAGAGTGGACAGTGAGAGAGAGAGACAGAGAGAAAGGTCTTATTTTTGCTGTTGGTTCACTCTCCAATGGCCGCCGTGGCCGGCACGCTGTGGCCCGCGCACCGCGCTGATCCGAAGCCAGGAGCCAGGTGCTTCTCCTGGTCTCGCATGGGGTGCAGGGCCCAAGCACTTGGGCCATCCTCCACTGCACTCCAGGGGCCATAGCAGAGAGCTGGCCTGGAAGAGGAGCAACCAGGATAGAATCCGGCACCCCAACCAGGACTAGAACCCAGTGTGCCGGCGCCACAAGGCGGAGGATTAGCCTATTGAGCCGCGGCGCCGGCCAAAACTTGTTTCTTAATAAAATAAGTGTTTTATGAGTCCTTGAAAAGAATTTCTTTTAACTGTTTCTTTGGTATGAGGGAGCTTTAACAGGACACTAACAGGATGCTAACAGCATCCTGAACTGTTACCTTTTCATTAAAAAGATCCTATTTGCAATGTGGGGAAGTTAATGACTTGAGAAGTTTATTAAACAAATAAACAAGCAAAAAAAGAATCTGTGGGCTGCATCCTCCAAAATTATGATTCAGTAGATCTGAGGCATGTTTCAGGAATCTACATATCTATAACCAAATGCCAGATGGTCCTGATAATGACGGAAATTCTGTTTCAAAACCATCTCTCTGCGTTTGGTGAAGACAGGGAAGGAGAAAGATAATATTCAAATAAATTCATGTATGTCTTCAGCTTCTCTCCATTCACTATCATAGATACCAGTAGTCCTATCAATAAATTTTCATTTGCACTATTTTCCTTTGCCAGTCTTTGAAGCAAATGTTTCTGAGTGATAACACACCTCCAATTTGCAGTCTGAGCAGGGTAGAGTAAGTGAAGGGTGTGGCTGCTACACGACTGTATAAGATCCCGAGTGTCAAGAGCAGTGCTGTGCTAAAGTGTCCCCAGATGTTACTGAATGTGTAGAGGACAATAAATGTTCTTACTCCTTTTTTTTTTCTTTCAGTTTTTCATAGGCTTGCTTCTGATCCTGATCCTGCAGTTGGCAACAGGAATCCTAGGAGCTGTTTTCAGATCAGAGGTGTGTACATAGAGGATGTTTGGAAAATTTTGGAACAGCATGAAAAGTTGAAATACTGCCCTCTGGCATAAATAATTTAATAATATTTTCTCATTTGCAGTCTGAGCATGTTCTAAATTCAACTCTCTATGAAAACGTAAAGCTGTTGAGAGAAACAAGTGAGGAGGCAAAAATGTTCCAGCAGGCCCTGATTGAATTTCAAGAAGAGGTAATTAGCATCTGCAGGTTATCTGGGGAGTTGGGCACAGGTTTTCTACACTTACACTGGTGTATTCCTTGAAGACTGATAATGTTTGCATTTTGCAGATATTGACTGATTATTCTGTCACCATGCCATAAGAAATATTCAGGAATATTTGTAGCTATTTTCCAATTTCCGTATGAAATTCTTGAACTAGATTAGAAGATAGAGATTAAGAAGTTAAGTTTTTTGATTGGTTCAATTCAGTAACTGCTTTAACATCATCAAAAGGAAAATATAAGAAGTTTCTCTCTCTCTCTTGCTCTCTCTCTCTCTCTCTCTCTCACACACACACACACACACGCACACGCTCACACCCTCTCACCCTATCACCTTCTCCCTCCCAGAAAAATAAGCATAGTTGGCCCGCACTGTGGCTCAATAGGCTAATCCTCTGCCTGCAGAGCCAGCACACCAGGTTCTAGTCCCAGTCGGGGCGCCGGATTCTGTCCTGGTTGCCCCTCTTCCAGGCCAGCTCTCTGCTGTGGCCCGGGAGGGCAGTGGAGGATGGCCCAAGTCCTTGGGTCCTGCACCCGCATGGGAGACCAGGAGAAGCACCTGGCTCCTGGCTTCGGATCAGCGCGGTGCGCCGGCCACAGCACGCCAGCCACGGCGGCCATTGGAGAGTGAACCAACGGTAAAGGAAGACCTTTCTCTCTCTCTCTCTCTCTCTCACTGTCCACTCTGCCTGTCCAAAAAAAAAAAAAAAAAAATAAGCGTAGCTAACATTGGTAGTCATGATTACCAGGTTTTACATTCAGCAGCTCATTTATGCCTTTCAATAACCCTAAATGCTGTTTTAGTTGTTTGTGTTACTATAACAAAATACCCAAGGCTTGGAACTTTGTAAAGAAAAGTTTTATTTGGTTTATGGTTCTAGAGGACCGAGACCATGACATCAGCACCTGCTGTGCTCTGTCTGATGCAGGCTTCATGACAGGTGGCATCACATGGCAGCTACAAGTGTGTAGAGGGGAGAGACATCACATGGCAAGACAAGAAGACAGAGGCTGGGGAGAGTCCAGGCTTGCTCTCATTATAACAACCTATTCTCCTAGAAGTTAATTCACTCCTGCAAGATCTACATACTCAAGAAGATGAGCATTAATTTATCTATGAGAGTAGAGCTCTTTTGACTTAAATCCTTCCACTACACCCCACTTCTTAAAGATTCTACCATCTCGAAACCATCCGACTTGGAACCAGCCTTCCAGCACATGTACCTTTGAGGGACACACTCAAATCATATAAAACCACAGCAGATGGTATACAAGTCAACCATTGCATTACTACATTAAAATATCTAAAGCAGATAACTTTATGAAGAGAAAACATTTATTTGGCTTGCAGTTTTGAACGTTTAAGGGCATGGGGCCAGCATCAGCTCAGTTCTGGAGAGGAAAGCATGGCAAGTAGTAGATAGTGATGGCAGGAATGTGTGTGTTGGAATAAGTGGTCATATCTCAAGCCAGGAGCAAAAAGTGATACACATGTCCCTTAACCCTTCAAGGGTCACACACCCTCAGTTACCTAAGAATTTCCCACAAGGCTCCACCTACCAAAGATCTCACCGCTTCCCAATTGCTGTGCCCTGGGGACCATACTTTAATCATGGACCTTTGGGGGATGTACAGTCCATAAAAGATGGGTAATATCACTATTCTTGTTATCACCATTTTATAGATGAAGAAATTGAGGGCCAGCGCCATAGCTCACTTGGCTAATCCTTCACCTGCGGCACCAGCACCTCGGGTTCTAGTCCCGGTTTGGGCACTGGTTCTGTCCCGATTGTTCCTCTTCCAGTCCAGCTCTCTGCTGTGGCCCAGGAGTGCAGTGGAGGATGGCCCAAGTCCTTGGGCCCTGCACCCACATGGGAGACCAGGAGGAAACACCTAGCTCCTAACTTCAGATCAGCGTGGTGTGCTGGCCACAGCATGCCAGCCATAGCAGCCATTTGGGGGGTGAACCAATGGAAAAAGGAAGACCTTTCTCTCTGTCTCTCTCTCTCTCACTGTCTAATTCTGCCTGTCCAAAAAAAAAAAAAAAAAAAAAAAGGAAATTGAGGTTTAGAAGGCTCTGACTGCTGACAAGTTTTGGGTTGGAGTTTGAGTCCAGATCTGTCTTGCCAGTCTATTTATTATGTTTTAATTGATCCTGGGTAGGCATTGAAGGTACTCTACTCTCTGACTCCCACCTGCTCTTTTTACACCATTCCATAAAGAAGTCACTTGAGTCCAGTTAGATTTATCTCCTCAAGATCCCTTGAACAATTTTGTCTTTCTGCCTTTGCATCATTTCTACTGTTCCCTGCTGTTGGAATATACTTACCACATTTTTTCCCTAGATATATGTACTGTAAAGATGGACTAAAACTATTAGTTCTCTGTGAAACTCATCCTCATAATAGCTTTTCATTCAATATTCCCCTCATATTAACTACATATTGCATTCACTTCATGCAAGTCATGAAAATTCTCAGAATTTTAGGGGAGGCTTTTATAGGTCATTTACCTTGACTTCTCATTGACTGAAGCATTTTGTATTTATGGTCTTCTACCTTTTAATTAAATATTGAACGGGTGGGCTTAGGCACAGAGGGTTAAGATACTACTCAAAATGCCCATATCAGAGTGTTTGAATTCAAGTCCCATCCCAGGTGTACTCTACATCCAACCTTCAGTTAATGCACAGCCTGTGAATGAGCAGATGATGGTTCAAGGACTTGGGCCCTGTGATCCATGTGGGAAACGTGGAATGAGTTCTGGATTCCAGGGTTTTGCCTGGCCCAGCCCTTGCTGTTGTGAGCATTTGGGGGTAGTGAATCAATTATGGGAGATCTCTCTCTCTCTCTCTCTCTCTCGCTCTCCACATCTCTGTCTTTCTGCCTTTCAAGTAAATAAAATAAACATTAAAAATAAGTATTAAGGAATTAGTTTTATCATTTTTGCCCATTCCAATTAGATACAAGATTATTTGTGTGTTTTTTCTTAATTTGAAACAAATATGCTTCCCTAAAATTTACATCATTTAGTCCTAGTTCAATTTCAGAAGACAAATCAATTCTATGGATGCTTTCACACAAGGCAGCTTTTCTTTGAAAATGGATATTGTTTGATTCCTAAAAGCTTTGCTTCTCAATTTGAAACATCCTTGGTTTCTTGAGCTATTTATCAGATGACTTTTTTTTCCCCTCCAGAACATTCTTAAATTCCTATTTGGAAAGGCTCCAGCTTGTAAAAATTCTGCTTAAAGCTTTGTTTCCTAGAACTGAAACCTGACATGGGTCATTCCCTGTTTAGCATCCTCTGTTTTGTGCATTGTTCCTAGCTCCCCTGTAGTTGCGTCCTCTGATTTTCTCTCCTCCTAAGTCATTCCCTCTCTAGAGCACAAAATAATACAGGCTTGCTGTAGGAAGAATTTAGACAGCCGCAGTCCCTCCACTGGGCAGGACTGAGCACCCTGGTCATTTCTGGTTATGTTGAATAGACCAGGTATACTGCGGGTCACACTTGCTGCACTTTTCCCCCGAGATTCAAAGTCTCAATGCCAACCCCGAGTTTCTAAATAATCTGTTTATTTTGGCATGTTCTCCTGAAGTGCCCTCAATCTTCTTATAGAAATCCTGTCTGCAGCTCCTTGTGTTCGTTGGGCTATCATAACTTTCTGCTGTCTATCTGAGTTTGTTTATTTTTCTTCTTTTTTTCCTTTCATGGCTTTCTTGTTTTAGTTATGTTTCTTTGGGAAAAGAGTTTTACCCTAAATTCTGGCTGGGTAACCTGGGGTCCCACTACATATGGACAGAAATTACAGCAGAGGCATAGCTTTCTTTCTGGGTTTCAGTGAATTTCCACACAAATTCATGGTTGACATATGATGGAATGTTCCTCTCTTGGGTTCTTGGTAATGGCTATTTGTCTAGAGGGGCTGTGTCACTCATAGTATACTGCCCTTCTCATTTAGAGGTTACACAACTTTCAGCAAGTCCTGGCCCACATCTTCTCTCCCTGTGCCCACTTATAATCTAGTGATCAACTATTATGATAAGTTTTAGCTTTCCTACTTCCCACCCTATCCTTTAACAAGTATGTCTCTGTGCCTCCCTGAGGTGCGTTGTATTCCAGGTACAGACTCTGAATGTGTATAGTGGGACTTACATTATGTTTAATTTGGAGTATTTGTATCAGTTAATGCTATTCAAGATTACATAATCAGAATGAGTAGGAAATTAATCATGTCTCCCATGGGAACAGGAAAAGAAATTGTTTCAAGATTTCCCTCTTTGTTAATGTTGACCTTGGAACCACCTGAAATTTCCAGCTCTTTGTCACCTGTTGAGTCATATTCTTGTGCAATTCAGTCTTTGGGCCAAGGTGCAAGACTGCATGACTGCCTCAGTTGAACTTGTTAGTTTAAATCCATTCTTTGCACTGTCTTTGAAACTTGATTCTGTTCTCCAGTGTATTAATCACCACTTCCAGCTCCCCATCACTACATAGTTCACTTTTTTTTTGAAAGACAGAGCAATGGGGGTGGGGGGGGGAGGGAGGGAGAGAGAGAGAGAGAGATCTGAAATCAGGAGCCAGGGACTCCATCTGGGATCACTACATGGGTGACCATGGCCCACACACTGAAGCATCTTTCACTGCCTTCCCAGCTGCATTAGCAGGAAACTGGATCAAAAATAGAGGTAACAGAACTGAATCCAGCACTCTCATATGGGATGCTTACATCCTAAGCAGCTGCTTAACCTGCTACACCATAATGCCAGCCCCAACAGAGTTCAAAGATACTTTGTATATTTTTATCCAAAATACTTTGTGTGTTTTTACCCAATATTGAATAGATACATTCATGTTTGTGCATAACACTACCACCAACAATAAAAGCAGTGTACACATGCAATCAGATGCTTTCTACAAACCAGGCACTGGGCTAAGCACTTCATATATGCATATGGATTTGCTTATTTCCATCTTTACAAGTTGGCAAGTTAGATGCTATTCTTCACAACTATTTTCTGCATTGCAAAGATGAAGAAACTGAGAAACAGAGAAGTTTGAGTCATGTGAGTAACCTAACCACCTACCCAGTTCCTTAATTGTCCCAGCATTGCAATGCATTGAAGCCTGGAGAGGCATCCAGTGTTGGTTCTATTTTTTCAGCAATGTTTTCCCCACCATTTCTGCATAAAGAGTGTTCTCACTAATAGAGCAGATAGGAGCACGATGAGAGATAATAACTTTTCTCTCTCTCATTTGATAATATTACACTTTTCTCTCTCTCATTTGATAGTATTACATGCTATTCCCTCTGGGTCATTGGGCATATCACTTCCTTGTTTTTCTTCACCAAGGAAAGCTATATATCCTCTGTTTCCTCTTCCTAGTGATTCTCCATGCTTCAGTGTATTCTGGACCTTAATTTTCCCAACATTATTCTAAGAGTTTCATTCTTCATTTGTTTACCTTCCATATTTTACAGAGGCTTATGAAAACTCAATCATGTGAGAGGCCCCTTGAGGATACTCTTTGGTCCTTGAGAAGCCTCTCATCTTTCTCCTCCTCTCTCCCAAGATAATCAGAAATTGTGGGGTGGAAACTTTATTTTTAAAACTTCTTATCTGTTTTGAGAAACAGTTCTTTAATGAGACCCTGACACTCTCATGAATTCTTTGGAAACATACTAGCTAAAATCTAGGATATAGGGACCTGACACTCAACCCTTCTCATTTGTCAATAGAATTTGAAGGTGAATTTTTAAAAATCTTCTTCCAAGTGCCTCAGATTTTTGACTCTTATCCTCATTTTTCCTCATTAATCTTAAGACCAAAATGAAAGATTCTTTCATTTTTACTTCTGTGTTCAGGTGAGTGAAGAGATTTACAAGATGGTGAAGTATGAGAAACTTCTTGGGGCTGGCGCTGTGGCACAGCAGGTTAATGCCCTGACCTGAACCACCAGCATCCCATATGGGTGCCGGTTCGAGACCCGGTTGCTCCACTTCCAATCCAGCTCTCTGCTTAACCTGGGAAAGCAGTAGAAAATGGTCCAAGTCCTTGGGGCCCTGCACCCACGTGGGAGACCCGGAGGAAGCTCCTGGCTCCTAGCTTTGGATTGGCACAGCTCCGGCCGTTGTGGCCAACTGGGGAGTGAACCGTCAGATGGAAGACCTCTCTCTCTCTCTCTCCCTCTGCCTCTCCTCTCTTTGTGTAACTCTGACTTTCAAATAAATAAATCTTAAAAAAAAAAAGAAATTTCTTCTTCTTCTTCTTCTTCTTCTTCTTTTTTTTTTTTTTTTTTTTTGACAGGCAGAGTGGATAGTGAGAGAGAGAGACAGAGAAAGGTCTTCCTTTTTGCCATTGGTTCACCCTCCAATGGCCACTGCGGCCGGCGCATCTCGCTGATCCAAAGGCAGGAGCCAGGTGCTTCTCCTGGTCTCCCATGCGGGTGCAGGGCCCAAGGACTTGGGCCATCCTCCACTGCCTTCCCAGGCCACAGCAGAGAGCTGGCCTGGAAGAGGGGCAACCGGGATAGAATCCGGCGTCCCGACCGGGACTAGAACCTGGTGTGCCGGCGCCGCAAGGCGGAGGATTAGCCTGTTAAACCATGGCGCCGGCAAAAAAGAAACTTCTTAATAATGAGTTCAGAAGAGTATGATTTAGTGTATTGAGAATGTTTTTAATCTTCTTAATGACTTCTCATTCTTCTTTTCATGAAACAGTTTAAATGCTGTGGTGTGGTCAATGGAGCTATTGATTGGGGAAACAATTTTCAACAAAATTACAAATCATGTGAATGTCCAGTTGTGTCAGAATCTTGTACATATTATGAAGGACAATTTGTGTACAAACAGGTAAGAACAAAATCAAATTTGGCATAAAAAGGCGACTCTGTTATTTTCTTTTCACAATGAAATTCTGTGCAAAAAATTAAAGTACAGCAAGTACATTGGAAATCATGTTATTAAATTTACAGGAGTTTCCTAAATACAAAAGAATTCCTTATTTAAAGATAAAAGCATATATTAAAAATGAAAGTATTTTATTTCTTCTATGAGCTTGGTATTATTTAAAACCAACTTTTACATTTCAAAAAAATATTCTATAAGGGAAGGCAAAGTACATACTAAAAGTTTATTTTGTCCTGTTTTTAGTGTCCTTAATCACTATTCTCCATTTTTTTTATTTTAACGTAAATTCTAAAAATGAATATTCTCATCAATTTTCAAAGGCAGTTTTGTTTTTCTTATTAAAGTTTTCTTTTCTCAAGAAATTATGTAAGTGTAAAGGAAGGATTTGACATTTAGGGGTTTAAGTTCTGGCTATTAAAGTTTTCTAGCAGTTTACCTAGTTATTTATGAAATTGAGAAGCTGCCTTGGAGATTTAAAGTCAACTAAAAAGATGAGTTTATCTTTTATGTATGTGGATGTCATATTTATGTGACTTTTGGAAATCAGTCAGTGGTTGTCCAATTTCTTTCTATTGATCAACTCATCAAATATTTGTTGACTACCTCCTATGTGCTACACCTTCTACCAGCCTCTGGGGATACATTCTTGAACAGGATACTAATGGAGCTGATGCCAGATAGGGAAGAGTGAAAAATGATTAGGTGACTTCAATTCAATGGATATCGGCATTGTTAGAATAGGAGTATCACAAGTGTTGTGGTACCCCATCCAAATCAGTCTTTGAAGTTCGAGATATGGTTTCACAGAGGACATGACATCTGTCCCTTACCAAAGGGCTTTATATGGCTGCTCCTTATGCCTGGAGGGAATGCATAATAAAATAACAATTGGTATTAGTATGTCATATATGTGCTGTTATTCTTTGTTGCATACTATGTGTGAGACAAACTCTTGATAGGTTTAGATGTGTTTCTGGATCTTCAAGATTATAATCAAGTTAGGAGACAGATGCTTAAAAATGATCATAATTCACAATGAACTGATTTCTTTAATAACTAGAGATTATTTTTAATCTATTATTGTTTGGTTTTAGTAACTGCTATTGAGCATAGTATATAAAAGGAAATAGAAAGTATCTCAAGGATAACTTCCTTCTCCCTGACTACCTCCTCTAGGTCCCACAGGCTCTGTTCTGAAGGGTTTTGTTGGCACAAATATTTAAAGTAACCCACAGAAGTTATCTAGACTACAGCATTACTGTGTCTTTTCAGTGTCAAAGTAATATCACTGAAAACATTTTATTCTTACTTTTTGTAGTCCTCTATGCTCCTCACCTCCTTATTATATAATATTAATGGTACAGTATCTACAGGAAGCAGGGAAATAAACATGGTACAAATGAATGTAGTTCCCACTTAGGGTAGTGAGAAAATTAGTAAATTCAATTGCAGATTGCTGGCTGTCTCCCATTAAAGATTCAATTTACAAACGTTTTTCCTCAGTTAGGAAAAAGTGCTTTTCTTGGTTTTTCTAAAAAAGTCCCTAGTATTATATATACTAAAAGGATATTCTCTGCAATTTCACACATAATTCAGCTGCATATAGGTTGATAGATGTACCAGTTTCCCAGGAAGTTATAAATTCATAAAATACTTCCATCTGCCTTCAGTCATTTGCAAGAAGTTTGGAAAAATAAGCAATCTGGAATGGCTGCAATTCACATTTCTTCCTTCCCACCCTTCCCCCTTTTACCAAGATAACCTTGTTATCTCAGGGAAAGTGGCAGAGAAAAATCGCTCAAATATAACTAGTGTGACTCAGTAGATGTAATCCCTAACCTCATAGTTAACCTGAAATGATGTAGTAACCTCCGTGAATAGTTACTGCTTTGATCAGGTGTGAATGAAGAAACTCATTACAGTCACGAATGAAGGGAAAAGACTGACTCAGCCTGGTGGAGACATTTAGTTATTAAACAAATAGTAGTATCATGTTAGCCTTCGGACACATATGAATATCACAGTGATGCTATATTTTATAGCAATACAATTTCCATTTTTAAAATCAGCCTTATAATTTATAATTGCTGAAGTTTTTAGGTTTGATCTGAAATGTTTTAAACTTAGGGAATTGTATGGTGGTTTGAATAAATTTCTGAAAAATAATAGGGGTAACTTTATAAATTCTCCTTTTAATCTAAAATAATGGCATGATGGTAGATATAAAGATTTTTTTTCCTTTTAAGATAAAAATAACACTGATGTACATTTCAAATAATTTCATTTTTAACTGACAAAATTTGCATATTTGTGGTTATAGACATTATTAAGGGGTTTTGTTTTATGAATGAAAATTTGCAATATATTTAGGTAAAATCTTAATCAGAAACATCCGTTTTGCAGATTATGAACCTAAAAAATTCTAGTCCAGGTTATATCAAGTCTAGTATAAATAAAATGAATTTAGGATAAAATATTTTATCAGTTGTAGTATTGTAATAAAATTATAATTTCTATACTTTGGAATATATTGGAAGGTATTATTTATAAACATTAATCCATAGATTCAGCAACTAGTCAATTGAAGCAAAATTTTGTTCTTTAAGTGCTTTATAATTTTGGGAGATATTGGTGAAAATATTATTATTTATAATTATAGGTCCTAGGTTTACTAGTTAGGTAATTGAGCAAAATTTTACTCTTGAGGAATCAATTTTGAGGAACTTTTGATTTATAAACAAATGATAGCAGTTATAACCTTTTGGAGAAAGGGTGAAGTAGAGAGTAGAGGAGATAATCTGATTTCCTTTTTGTTGAGTGTGTTGCGTGGCAACAATAAAAACATAAACCAAATGAATAAAAATGTTAATATTATATTATCAAAATTTTACTAAAGGTAACATTTTATTTTTTTAACAGCCATGTATTTCTTTGATAAAAGACTTTGTTATAAAACATATTATTATAATTGTTGGAATAGCATTTGGACTGGCAGTTATTGAGGTACGTATAATCTTGCCTTATGACTTTTCATTCGTTCCCTTGTTTGCTCATTAATACATCTAACAAATCACCTATGGTAAGCCAAACGAAAATCAGGTGCTTTAGAAAAGCATTGGGTTCTGAGTGCCCTAGGCCCAGCATCTCTGTAAATCAGCCTGAGAATGGGGAAGGGATTTCAGTCCTATGAACTGAGCAGAGCTGAGGCTGCTATTTCTGAAGTGAGAAAAAAAAAGTAGAATTAGTTTCTATACTGTTCTTAGTCCCAGATATTCTTTTCCTATGGAAAAGTAACACAAGGGCTAAACTTTCCTAACATTAGAAAGAAAAGCACCACACACAAGCAAAGAACAACCCTTAAAGTTTCTTCTCTCTCTTCATGACTTTGAAACAGGAAAAAAAAACTGAGTTCAAGAGTATGGGGAGTGATTTTCTTGTTATTCTATTCTAGAAAAATCTTGCACGTTCTAAAAACTAGAAGCAATTGCCTATGATTTTTCTCAATGTGAGTACTGGAGACTTCCAGTAGTTTTCAGGGAAGTTTCGGGTTTATAGATTATTCTCATCAATTTAATCATTGATGTTGAAAAAAATCCTTCATGGGATTTTTATCTTGATGGAGTAATTTGAAGAATACTTTATACATGACCTAAATCTTTGCCAAACAGATGAAATAAAACTGCTTACAGCAGCAATTTTGGAATTATCCCAAATCTTGGGTAACTTAGATATCAAGTGAGTCAAGTTCACTCACAGGACATTCATAAGAATCTTAAGGATGTGAACTGTCCCCCTGGTTCCTGAATTTCTCAGCCAACCATTAGAAAAGATGTAGGGATTATTCACAGAAAATGGAGCTATTAAATGTTACTTTCTTGTAATCCAGATTAGTAGGTCTTTCATGGTAGGTAATGGTTGCCTTTCTTTAGGTCTGATATATAACTAAAGTCAAATAGTCTGTTTCTCTTTTCTAAAAAATAGCTCCAAGAGTATGTGATTTTTAAAGATTTGTTTATTTATTTGAAACGCCAAGTTACAGAGAGAGAGGGACAGACACCACACACACACACACAGAGAGAGAGAGAGAGAGAGAGAAACAGAATGAGAATGATCTTCCATCGAAATGGCAGCAACCATGAGGTCTGGGCCAGGCCAAAGCCAGGAGACTAGAACTCCATCTAACTTTTCCATATGTTTGGCAGTGACCCAAGCACCTTGACCATCCTCTGCTGCTTTTTCAGGTGCATTATCAGGGAGCTGGATGGGAAGTAGAGTGGGACTCAATCCGGCACTCAAATGGAATGCTGGTGTTGTAGGCGAAGACATGCGTCTGCACCACAACACCAGCCCTAGCCTACTTCTCTCGATTCTGTCTTTTGAAAAATGCCCTTTGTTTCTTTACTTTATGTTCTGGGCTTATACTAACTTAGAAGTAAGTACTAATGATTTCTTAGATGAATGACACAAGAGTGTATATATACTCAGACATACAGTGGATATTCATGTATATTTGATAGAGTTGAAATTAAATGAAAGATTGAGAGTTCAGGCTTTAAATTGGAAAATATTCAATGTGAGTGTTAAATTTCATATTATACCCAAACTCAAACAATTGGCTATGGTTGGCTATAACCAGCAAATGCATTTAAGAAGCTTCTCATAAGTAAAGCCAGAAAAAATAAACAATTGGAGAGATTGATGTCTCTTGTATCATATCCAAATGCATTGCCAGAGAATTAAATACACTGAGTGGAAAATAAGAGTGCAAGAGGAATAGTATATTTCAGTATTTTACAAAATGGGTATACATCATGTATTTGTTAAAATTTTAGATATTTTAGTGTTCTAAAGAAATATACAGGGAAATATCTTAATAAAGGCATTATGTACAGTAATTTATAGATGAAGAGTTTATAAGGTGCTATTGTAAAATATGGCCATAGTTTTCTTTTAGATTAGTTGAATTAGATTCTGTAGATAAGGCAAACAGTTGGTTCAAAGAAGTGTTTGAGGTTTTTTGGTTGTTCAATTCCTGAATCTAAAGCCTGCTCTCCCTGTAGGGTTTGAAGAGAAAGGAGCTAATTTTCTATTCCTTCCTCCTTTATTCAAAAAGCAATTTTGAAGGTAGTTCTTCTGTCATCCAATCTACAAAAATGTGTTCTCCCCTCTCCAGTGGCACTTAGATCTGTCACAGAGTCATTAATACAAGTTGTCTGACACTGAAGCCCATTACCCTTCTTTGTTTCCCAAGTTTAAATTCAGGGAAACACAAATATACACAGAGTGAAAAACTTCTTTGCAAATATTCTTAAGGAAGCACATGTCCCTGCAGAAAACACATTCAGACCATTTCCACAGAAATAAGTCATACAACCAACAAACAACACCCTTCCACATTTAAACCTTTGGACTTAATCTCTTTAGGCATAGGATTTAATGGAGTGGGACAACTGTTTCCAAAGCTCCGTTAAGAATCTTCTCAAATTAGTTGGTAGGAATCTATGCAAAATGCTTTATTCTATAAGGAAGATGTACCTATAGACATTTTTGGATTGTCAGTATTTTTACTTAGATAACCAATCATCTTTCCTTAATTGACTACAGTAATCTATAAGCTCCCAAACTAATCAGCATTTACTTTCCCACTTTATTTAAAAAAAAAAAAAAGCCATTGACACTGATAGTCATTACTGTGTAGGATAAAACTTATGCTGATAGGTGGTCCTGGGAATAGAGCAGTTAAACATGGTAATTTACAGTTTTTTTAGACTGCTTCACAATATTGGACTTCTCTATACCACTTAGCAAATTTTTCATGAGTCTTAGCATATCTTATAATGTGATAAATCTCTTTTATTTGGTGTTTTCCCACACAGTAATTAATGTTCTTTTCAGAAAGAGCAAAATAAAACATGTGATATTAATTGTCTAGTTTGCTGATGAATGGTGGTCTTCTATTTTAAGAATGTGGCAATGAAAAACAATTGCCTTTTCCCATTATTTTGCACATTTTCTTTTTTCTTTCCTGATACTTGTTCCCCAGACTTAAAGCTTAGGATCAAAGCAGAAAGTCTAAATTTCAGTCCTGACTTTGAGAACATTCTGAATGAAAATCATTATTTTCGCAGAGAATTGGTGACTTTTGTTGTTGTTAAGAAGGAAGAAATATTAGGCAGCAATTCTCCTTTGAATTACATTTCCAGAAAAGGATTAGTAAGCAGAAAGTCTCAACACAGTAGGAGCATTTAAGATGACTCAGCATAGATGGCACCTTGCCGTCTTCCTGCCTCTATTCCAGGGAGCTGTTGAAGAGACACACCGGTCCTTTCTGGCATTTCAACATCAAAGTCACAGTGTGCAAGACAACCAGTGCAGAGCCAATTACAGCAAATTTTGGGGTCCCTTATTCTTGGAAGAGCTATATAATGAGATGGAAATTATGCCCTAGATTTTCAGCTGTGCTTTTCAACTTCAAAGGAAATTCCTGAATTAAGCTATTCCCCATAGTTTAGAAGCTTTTTTTTTTTTTTAAAGAAAAGTTACTTCATGTTTTCATCCCTCATGGCAATGACTAAAACTATGGTAAAAGAAATTCTAGACTCCTTGATTTTTATGCAGATGATCTAAACCAGATGATCACAATCTAACTATGGAAGCAATAGGTATATTTAGCCCCCGGAGGCCTGAGCTCCCCAGAGCTACAGGGCAGATGCCCTACAGAAGAATATATGTGTTCCAGAAAGAGGATCAGGGCACCTGGTGGCAGCTGCCACTGCACATTTAAATAGGACTTTTAGAATCTGGTCAGCCAAAAACTCTGATTAAAACACACAGAGATGCACAGAGAGCTTTCTGGGTGCTCTTTTGACCCTTGGGAATCAATAGTTTCCTGAGAACAATGAGTTAGATAAATAAGATTAGAATTGTCAGTAGGTTGAATCTTTTTATTTATAATTTTTTCTGTTTATTTATAATGTCTTCATTGCTTTCCTTTAAATTATATATTAATTCTGTTGCTTTATTCTCTAGATGCTTGGTTTAGTGTTTTCTATGGTCCTGTACTGCCAGATTGGGAACAAATGAAACTGTGGATATGTCAAGCTATCATCAGCCAAACCCCTTTTTAAAATGTCTCTAGACATAGCTAGAATATGAATATCTTCTAGACACATTGGACATATTTAAGAATTGAGGGACACAATAAAAAGTATATGAATGTGTATTTTTACTCAAAATAAAAGTAACATTGTTTACATGGTGCCTTCCTATTTCTAAATGATTGTGTTCAGGTAATGCTGTATTTAAAATGCCCATCTAGAGCCACCCAGTGGAATAACCTACATTTCCAAGTGACAGGGCCATAGATAGACAAGACAGTGTATCTGCGATCTTCAGAATCAACACTGTCTTCGGTATAATCTGTCCACTGTTGATGATAAGATTGAATTAAATCTGAAGCTGAAATAATTGAGAGTGTCCTGCTAACGGGTCAACATCTCTTTTCTACGTATGGCAATGACTACTAACGATGTCTCTCTCTTGCTAACATCTATTGTGGGGACAAACATATGTGAGTGTCTGTCTCCCAGCCATTGGATCTCTGGTACATTCTGAATCTTCCTCTGGGACACAGAAGTATTTTTAAAATTTACTTTTTGTCAGAGTACAATATACACACAGTAAAGTGAATGCAACTCAAGTGTATAGTCCTGTGACTGCATACACCTGTGTAGGTCCCAGCCAGATCAATGCACAGAACCTTTCCAGCACACCAAGTCCAGCTTCATGCCACCTCCCAGTGCAGTCCTGGAGCTGGCTCATGCTAACATGCCAGAGCAGGCGGTGCACACACACGCTCTTCCCAACTATGATCTTTGAGTCATTTTTACTATTGTTGAACTCTCTCTAAAAGTAATAATGACGTATGCACTGTGGCTTCTTTTACTCAAGATTTTGTTTGTGAGATTGATCTGCATTGTTGCATGTTGCTGGAGTTTGTTCTCATTGTTATATATCATTGTACAGTATATGAATATATCACTGTTTATCTATTCTTCTATTGATATGCATTTGGTTTGCTTTCTGTTTGGGCACTATTATGAATAAAGCTGCTATAACGTTCTTTTACATACATAAAAGTGCTCCTTTTAGGGTACATATGTAATAATGAAAGTGTTTGTATATGTGTGTGTGTGTGTTCAGCTCTCATAAATTCTGTTAAGACATTTTCTAAAGTGATGATACTAATTTATATCTATACTAGACAAGTATGTTAGACTCAATCTCCTGAGGGAGAGGAAAAGGAAGAAAAGCAGTTACTTTGAAGTAGCTTGGAGCGACTACCAAGGAACAGGTAACTTAAGCAAATCCTGGAATAGAATAGGCACCTCTATTCTGTGCTCCCTACTAATGATAAAAAAATCATCTTTCTCTCAGCATATGTCATATTCCAAGAACCATAGCAGA
The DNA here is from genome assembly GCF_033115175.1 of Lepus europaeus. NCBI lineage: Eukaryota > Metazoa > Chordata > Mammalia > Lagomorpha > Leporidae > Lepus > Lepus europaeus. The sequence continues at coordinate 49,833,603 of NC_084836.1, forward strand.
AACTGTCATTTTATTATCACCTCTCTTCTCACCACATTCTTATGAGACAGATACTATCTTTCTTTCCATTTTGCAAATGAGCACATTGAGGCATAGAGAAGTTAGGTGACTTGCCCCAAGTCAAACAGTTAATAATTGGCAGAACTGGGTTGACAAATGCTTCCCCAATCCTGGCTGTTGATCATGTTAACTTTCCCAAATCTATCAATAAACTTGTATTATTTTATTATAATTATCTGACCATGGATTTTACCTTTGTTAATATTACCAAAAACTACTTGAGAGGCATTGATTGTTCCTAATTTGTGTTTATAAACCAAGTACCTATTGAATGGCTTGGTGCATAAATGATATTCAATAAATTATAGCTAAAATATTAGATGTATTGAGAACTTATTATATTCCTAGAATATACTAAGCATTCTACGTTCAGTAACTCATTTAATCTATAATTGCCCTCTTATATTAGCACAATTATTAGCCACAATTTGCAGACAAGGAAAACAGAGCCTGAGGAGACTAATTTTTCTTAGATTATGTAGCTAGTAAATAAAGAGTTCTGATTTAATCTAAGTGACTCAAAATCTGTACTACTTTGTCATATCTTATGATACTGTTGGGAGAAATAGGTAAAAGGATGTGTAGTCACGTGGCTCATGTATGCTGCCCGGCACATATTAGGGCTCAATGTATACATAATGGCATCAGGATGTAAAGGAACTTGTATCAGGACCAGAAGCTCAGCCTTAGAGGTTAAGATGCTGATTAATACACATGCATCTCAAATAACAATACTTGTTTTTTTAAAGTATTTGCTTATTTGAAAGGCAGAGCCACAGTGAGAGAGCTGGAGGGAAGGAGGAGGAGAGGGAGGGAAGGAGAGGGAGAGAGAGACAGGGAGGAAGGGAGAGAGAGACAGAGAGGGAGAGAGAGAGGAAGAGAGAGAGACAGAATGAATCTTCCATTCACTTGTTCATTCCCCAAATGGCTGTAACAGCAGTGGCTGGGCAAAGCCAAACATTGGAACCTGGAACTCCATCTGAGTCTTCACATGGGTAGCAGGGACTCAATACTTGAGTTGTCTCCCAGGAATATTAGCAAGGAGCTGGATCAGAAGCAGAGCAGCTGGGACTTGAACCCATGCTCATTCTGGATGCAGGCATTGTGAGCAATGGCTTAACCTGCTGCACCACAGTGCCAGCCCTACAATACTTGGATTTCATTCTAGGTTCAGGCTCTTGACCCTAGTTTTCTGCTAATTCAGATCGTGGAAGGCAGTAATGATTGCTCAAGTAATTGGGTTCCTGCCACCCACTTGAGAGTCTTGAGCTGCATTTCTGGCTCCAGGCTTGGAAGCTGTGGCAAGCATTTGGGGAGTGAACCAGCAGATGGAGCTCTGGCTCCCTCTTTGTGTGCATGTATGCACACCTCTCAAATCACTAAATTAAAATAGAAAATAACTTGTATCAGTCAGGGAAACAGAAACCCTCCACTATTTCAAGTAATGGGAATACAACTTAAGGAATTTGTGTATTTTTCAATTTGGACTGCTATAACAAAATACAACCCACTGGGTGGAGTAAACAACAGAAGCTTCTTTTCTCAGAGTTCTAGAGGCTGAGTCCAAGATCAGGTACTGGCAGATTTGGCTCCCAGTGAGGGCTTGCTTTCTGGTTAGCAGATCAACTGCTTCTTGCTGTGTCTTTACATGTGTGTGTGTGTGATAGAGAATGAAAACTCTCTGGTGTGCCCTCTTGTAGGATAATATAATTGAGGGCTCCACCCTTATGACCTTATTTAACATTATTTAATTCAGATACAGCCAAAATGGGAGTTAGAGCTTCAGCATGTGAATTTAGGGGGACATGATTTAATCTATAGCAACTTCTTATACAGATGATGGAAAAACTGGGAAACCAAATGGAATGGCAAGGAAAACCAGAGATTAGCAGCAATAGAAATTTATTAGTGTGTCTAAAACAGAGGGGCAGCAACACTTACCAGAATCCAGGGTTCAGGACCACTTAGTGGAAGGTAGAACCAAGGCAGGGATCACAGAGGGAGAACTGTTCAGCGGAGTAGAAGTAAGAGGTGACTTAATAGCCATTAGTAAAAGAGGAGAGAGAGATAGAGAAAGAGAGAAAACGAGAGAAGTACTCTGGTTTCTTTCCCCTGTCCACTCCAATCTTACTGGATCTCCCATTGGCCAACCCACTTATAAGTCAGAAAACATGGGCGCCTGGGAAATGTAGTTTTCTTTGATAGAAAGCAGAGCTGGGGATAGCAAGGGCTGGGACTGAGAGTTGACAGGAGAGAGACTGTCAAAGCAGTTAGAGAGTTAGCAGGTTTACTGCTGGACTTTTTGAGAAAAGCTTATAAAAATTGTGGAACGTATAACTGAGATTTAGAATTGTCACAAGAAAGTATGCAAAGTTTCTTTGATTCTTTCTCTTATGGCTGAAGTACATATTTTAGGGATAGAGAGGACTATAGAGTAGTTGTTCTTAACAGAGGGCCATCTTGTCTCAGAAGATATTTGGTAGTGTTTGGAGACACTTGTTTTCACAAGTAGAGTACATGGTGGGGGTTACAATTATCTAGTGGCCAGAGCCTGGGAATGCTGCTAAATGTTCTGCAGTTCTTCTGAATGTGCCCCACAATGAAAAATTACATAGTTCAAAATGTCGATGGTGCTGTGATAGACCTGGCTTTAGAGAAGCTCCTGTGAGTAACAAAATCCATCTCAGGACACAATAATGTGCGTGTGAGTTTGGAAAGTGAATGGGATTGGAGTCAGGAGTCATTTTAGACTGGAATCTCACACTGGCTAGTTTTGTGACCTTTACAATTCACTGAACTTGATTTTCCTCCTCTTGAAATAAGAATTTTATCAAGAAGATTTTTAAGCTCTCTACCAATTCTCAAATATCTGTGTATACTAACTTCTTAAATGTATTTAGTTTTCTACTATGGGTATTTTAAAAATATCAGTATTTATTTGCTTATGATAGTTCCCCTAAGTTTCCATTTTAATCTTCAGAGCTGAAGGTGATTGGGCCGGAAGTTTTTATTCTCTCAAAGGACATTCAATTCAGATGTAAGAATAAGCACATTCTTTAGTTTCATGCTTCCAAGGTCAAGCCATACTATCGAAAATGTATTAAATTTGGTTAAAATATTTAAGAATCATAGCAAGAACAAAATAAAAGGACACTCTAAATTGATAATTTAAGATAGATGAAAATGTTTTTTTCAATTCAGAAAAATGTAGGAATTATCTTCATGATGCTTAAGATTGTACAGTAGCACTAATTTAAGTATATAACATTTACATTAAAACTTGGAAGATAGTTGTCAGGTCTGCCAACTTCTGTTTCAGTATTTTATTTTTATTATTATTATTTTTTTTTGTTTTTGACAGGCAGAGTGGACAGTGAGAGAGAGAGACAGAGAGAAAGGTCTTCCTTTTGCCGTTGGTTCACCCTCCAATGGCCGCCGCGGTAGGTGCACTGCGGCCGGCACACCGCACTGATCCGAAGCCAGGAGCCAGGTGCTTCTCCTGATCTCCCATGTGGGTGCAGGGCCCAAGCACTTGGGCCATCCTCCACTGCACTCCCAGGCCACAGCAGAGAGCTGGCCTGGAAGAGGGGCAACCGGGACAGAATCAGGTGCCCCGACTGGGACTAGAACCCAGTGTGCCGGCGCCGCAAGGTGGAGGATTAGCCTAGTGAGCCGCGGCGCAGGCCAGTCTGCCAACTTCTCTGCTTCACTCTCACCACCATCCTGCCTTATCTCTCCCAATCTCTCTTGAGAAAGTATCATTGCAATAATATCTTGATGACTTTTTTAAGTTTGTTTTTTTCTTCAGATTCATTTTCCAGTGGGCAATGGAATGAGCTGCCTAAAATGCAGACTTTATCAAGTTAAACAACTGTCCCCCCAAAAATAGAGAATCTTGAATGGTTCTCTGCTGACTACAATGCCCTTCATAAGAACTAAGAGAACCATGTCCATCTTTCTTTGCTCTTCTCCAGTACTCTTCCATATGTACCCAATATGGCTTCAACTTTCTGCTTTTTGGCTATACTTTCATATCTTTGCCATTGTGCTCACTGTGCCTAGAATGGCCTTCATATTCATTTGGTTGGATACCCTCAAGTCTAGCTCACATGTCATCTACTCCATGAAGCTTTTATGGATCTAATCATAGCAATTCTTTCATTCATCTGCATTTTCCCATAGCATATTATATTTACAGATCAATTATCTTAATTTTGGGTATGTTTTTGTCTGTATTTTATTATAGTATCCTTGAATGCTTTTGAGTTCTGAATTCTGAATTGAATTGAATTCTGCATTGAATTTGAGTTCTGAACTGAATTTATCCCAGGCTTTAGTATAATACACAATATACTAATGGATTAATAAGTGTATGTTATTATTAATATCCCCTACTCCACTTGATGAAAGATATCCATTGTTACATTATGGATATTTTCCTTTTATTATCTATGTCTCCATATAATAACTATTACATGTAGTGCTTATTACATGCTAGGTACTCTTCTAAAGAATTCACATATATTCATTCATTCAGTTCTCACAACAGTTATATTGCTAAAGTTATCCTCATCTTACATATAAGAAAACCATAGGAAGAATAAGTAAGTTGCCCAAAGAATTCAGATTCAGCTGTTCTACAGATTGCATTATTGACCCACAATACTATGGTACATCTCTTGGAGGGCAAAGTTGATTTGATTAATAAATAACATTTTAGATTTTTTCTAGAGTAACTGAACTGCTAAGGGTAATACTTGAACATTGAAGTATATTGCTGTATCAATGTAAGCCCACATGTCATGATCTCCTTTCCTTTGCTCTCATACATTGTATATAACCCCATCACTATATTCATCATGCTATATTTCAAAGATTTGTTTCCATATCTACCTCTTTTATCTGACTGGGAACAATTTGAGACAAGCAATGTATCATTTTAAAAGTTGTGTTCTACCTATACATTGCATGATAGTGGCAGATGTTTGGACAATCAGTGTTATTAAATGAAATAATAAGGAATAGATTTTGCCTTTTAAAAAACATTAAAATTTCCACATCCATAAATGAAAGTTGATGAGTCATATAGTTTACAACAAATTAAATCCAAGAGATGGCACTAGAATATCCTGTTCTTTTTCATGATCGAAGTTTGATTAGTAATCATTTTTATCTTGTCTTTCCATTGTGATGGGGGTGAAGAAAAAATACAGATTCTGAAATCAGATTGATTGGGGTTTGACTCATGTCTTCACTGTCTGGTATCTGAGTGATCTTGGACATGGTCCTTATTTTCTCTGTGCCTCATCCAAAAGCCAATGATAAAAAGAAATCTGTACAGGGCTGTTGTGAGATTACATGAGATAATACATGAAAAATTCTTTTAGAACACATACACCGCAGTTTGTAGTCAATTGAGTATAACAATAGCATCATCACTATCAGAATAATTGCATGTAACATCAGTAGTTAGCATCAGTATTTAATGATACACTTATCTAGATTTGTTTTTGATTATGAAACATTTTAATTCTTTGAAGAATGTTTTGGGCCATCAGCAATTTCATCTTCAAAGCCCTGAGTTTTTGAAATGAGTTTTGACGGTAACTCCCCCTGAAAGATAAATCTTCTGCTTATAATCTCTTTCCAAGGCTGCTATCCAGCTATCATGTTAAGCAGTGGAACTAAAAAGAAAGAGAAGTACAATGGGCCTGAAACTGAGCCACACGGAATGACAGACAGTAAATGAAAGGGGATGTAATCAGGAATCATTGTGATGTTAAACAGCACACGTGTAGACAAGCGGAGAGACAGGCTGGTAAGCTATGTTGGCAAGGTGAGACCCAAATAAGTCATGTCTGTTTAATACAATCCGAGCATCACTTGTGGCAAAGCCAAGAGCAATAACTAACTCAGGCAAACACAACACTGCACCTGGCTCGCGATATCTCCAAGAGTAATTTGTGACACTATTTCAAGTGATTCCAATAGAACATGTTGTTCTCTGCAGAAATCATGATTTTGGAAAACAGGTTAGGGTTCATGGCAACATTGGAGATGAAAATTATCAGGAATGTTATAAACAAGTAAGAAATTATTCCTAACAAAATGCCATGATAACTGGCAATTGGACTTTTTTAATAACCAAAATACGCTTAATATAGAAACAGATAAATCAAACAAAATATAAGAACTAAGCCCAATAAGTGTTCAGAAGTAAAATAAGGATCAAATGTGTGTAATGAGCATGAGAATGTAGCCAGTACTTGTTGAATTGAAAATGGGAGCGTCTCATGGGTCTTGAAGCTGGAACCATGGCTTGTGAGTTGGGCTGTGAGCCTGGCTCTGTGTGATGCTGGCTAACTCCCCAACACCTTTTTTATCCTTGTTAATTGTCCCTCAGTGGTTCAACATTCTCTGCTTTGGAAAGCACTTTCAAGAGATCTGAAGATCTAAAAACCTTTTGATAGAATAAGAAAGTTTCTGACACAGGAGCCAACTTTCCTGGGAAGCATCCAGCCATAAAAATTCTAAAAATATCTTGGAAAGGCCATATATTTGAGAGTTATAAAGTAAAGAATTTATTTTTCCTACTACCTAGCTTACTCTTGTATGTAATTAGCTTTTATCTTTATAGTCAAATAGTAGTGATGCAGGTCTGTATAATATTCAGTCAGGGGAGGAAAAAGGAAAGAAAAATGGTTGAGAGAAAAAAATGGAAATTCACAAAGCTTTTCTCAGGTTGGATAGATTAAATGGCAATGTTACATTACCTGTTGTTGTGGGAAGAAATTGTGGACAATGTAATTGAAGTTCCCCATGAAACTCAGTTATTACAAGAAGATAAAAGGCCATACAAATAGAAGAGGAAAATGGGGCAGAAATCAATATTTATTATGTAGATATTGGCTATTTCTCAGGCTCAAGGCTGGGCACTTTACATATTTAATCTCAAGTAAATACCACAATACCAATGTGTGAAGCATATCCCTATGTATTTTAAAAAATTAATTATTAATTATAATATGCAGCTGATTGAGAATCACTACCCCGTACAAGGATTCAACAAAAACTACTCCCTGCTCCCCAGTACCTTTTTATCTTGTGCTGTTGAACTCCACAAATTTTCTCAGATATGTTCCCTTCAAGTACCATCATGACCAACTACAGTAACAGGACCACCATAAAATACACGCAGCAACTCTTAAATATTTTCCAGTCTTGAACCCATGTATGGACCTCTCAAATTCAAGGTTAGTCCTTCCATGGGTTCCTCCTTGATCCTAAATCAGAATGAATTTATTGTAGTTGATTGAGTGCTGTTTTCTAGAGACTGGCTTTAATTATTTAGAGCTGTTATTTCTCCAATGTTCTGGACTGCATGTAGGATTCAGCGTTAACATTGTCCTGGTTTTCATTGTCTACTATGGCATGGCTTCATTTTTCTTAGGCTTGAATCTCTGCTTCAGTTGAGCCCATGAAGTAAATCTGCTTTATAAAGCCTTCACTACTATCCTTTAGATGGTCTAGTATCACAGATGTTTCCTGATATTTGAACTTCACACACACACACACACACACACACACCAGTCCTTTCACCCCATGTCTTTGCTGAGGTCTGCAGAGTTCACGCGTGCTCACTTGCTTGTGGACAAAATGGCTATAAGCAGCTGACATTTGCCAAAGTCCTGCTATAGCAGTTAAATGTCAGCCAAACCAGAAAAAAAAAACAAAAAACTATCTTTGGCATAATGCAAGTAAAATTTTGCCAACCAACAATGGGGATGTGCCCTACCCACACACTCAAGTCTATGTTCCATGAATTCAATCCATATGAGAAACCTCTCAATGTGTTACCTGGTATACAAATCCTACTTCCAGTTTTGTTTCTCAGTGTTCACAGCACATTTGCTTTTGGGGGAATCATGGGGAATCATGAGTCAACACTTCCCAAGCAACAAAATCTTGCCATGGAGTGAGTAATCCACAAGACATACTGGCTTCCAAAGGGGAAACGAGGAGCTAAGCCCAGAAGGCCATAAATTTTCATCCCCAAGTGACTGTCAGATGGGTCATTCTGGGGGGATGATGGGGGAGTAGTTAGGTGGTGGTAGGATGGCAGTACATACTGACAGGTTTCAAGAGTTAAACTAATGGAGCTATTCAGCATGGAAGAAACATCAGGTAACTTCACTTCTCACTGAAGAATGATGAATATTCAATGACCTATAAATACGATGCTTATTAAATGTGTCCACGAATTGTTTGCTACTCCACCCTCCAAAGGTAAAGTCTAAATCTGCTCTCCTTGGGTATGAGTCTAAGGGACATTCTCCTATGAATAGAGACTAACGAATGTGGCCGTGAATGAGTTCCAAAACCAGTTCATAAGAGGCAAGGTGGCTTCCTTTCGGCCTTTGTGCCTCGTGCTATGGAGGAAGGCTGCGGCCTTGCATTGAAGACACTCAAGTAGCGCTATGGAGCGATCTATGCCATGAAGAATGAAAACTTCTCTCCAAGAGATAGTGAGGAACCAAGGCTCCCTGCCACTAGCCATGTGTGAGTGCCATCTTGGAAGCAGATCTTCCAGCTCCAGTGGAGCCTTTATGTGAAACACCTCCTTCCAACAGCACAGCTGTAACTTCATGAGTGATCTTGAGGTAGAAACACCTAGATAAGCCTCTTTCCAACTCCTAGCTGAAAGAAATTAATATAATATAACATAGGCCGATGTTGTGGCACAGCAAATTAAGCCACTGCTTGCCAGGCCAGCATCTCATGTTAGACTGCTGGTTCAAGTCCTGGCTTCTCCACTTCTGATCCAGCTCCCTCGTATCAGATCGTGTGCCTCGGAAAGCAGCAGAAGACAGCCCAAGTACTTGGGCCCCTCCACTCATATGGGAGATGGGAGATGAGGATGGAATTCCTGGCTCCTGGCTTCTGGCCTTGCCCTGGCCTAGTCCTGACCTTTGTGGCCATTTGGAAAGTGAACCAGTGGATTGATGATCTCTCTGTGTCTCTCCCTCTCTGTCACTCTATCTTTCAAATAAATAAAATAAAATATTAAAACAGAAATTAATGTAACAATTATTGTTTCAAGCCTTTAAATTTTGAGTAATCTGTTAAGCAAGGAAAAAAAAAAAAAAAGAACAACTAATGCAATGAGTACAAATCAAAGAATTTCCAGAAAAAAGAAAGATCAAGAAACAGAATACTGAAGGCTTCCTCTATGTTACCTTTCAGTCCCTCCTCTCTTAGCTGAAGAGAAGCTGTATTCCTGACTTCTAAGAGCATACTTTTTGATTTTTGTTTTATTTTATTTTTACCATTTCTGTTATTTCATATAAATGGAATATAAAAATACGTGCAATTTTTGTCCAGCTTCTTTCACTCTATGTTATGTTTGTGAAATTTATCCAGGTTGTAAAATGTAGTTTTACATGATTAATTTTCATTACTGTATAGTTTTCCAGTGTATACATAAATAAAATTTGTCAAAAAACATACATTGCTTACCAAAATTTTCTTAAAGACTGTGTTTGTTTATTTAGGAGAGAGAGATAGAGAGAGACTGCTATCTCCCATTCACTGGATCACTCCTCAGATTCCCATGATGTTCCCTGGCCAAGCCAGGGACCAAAACTGGAACCAGGAGCTCGATCCTTAAGTTGCCCATATGGGTGGTAGGAATCCAACTACTTGAGCCATTATCATTGCCTCCAGGCGTTGCATTAGCAGGAAGCAGGAATCAACCCAAGGTACTCCTGTGTAGGCCATGGGAATCAGCTTACTAGCTAAATGCTTACTCCTACTTAATGATGTTTTTACAGCTACATGTTTAAAGCAACATTTTAACATTTGATAGTGTTGCTGCCTACAACCACCACTTTCTTCATCTGCAGAGAGGGAGATGTTTGCTGTTGGCTTTAGATTCAGGCAGATTTAACTTTGATATTTACTTTGGTTAGCTATTCTGTGTGTTGTTTGTGATCAAGTTAATCAAGATCACATGTACTTCAGGGTACAAATACATTATACACTAATACATATATATTTAATGTATAAAAGGGATGATTAAAAACATGTAATTATCTCCATAGAAGCCAGAATTCCTCAAATGAAATTAAATACCCATGTTTAAAAAGAAAATAATTTTAAAAAGTAAAAATATGACTATTCCCTAAGCACAATATTTCAGCCCCCAATTTGAATTTACTTAATGGAGATATCCAGGAAAATAAAATTAATATAATTACAGTATATTAGGATTTTCTAGAGAAATAGAACAAATAGGATCTATTTATAGATTTATAGGAGGATACTTATGATAGGAATGGGCTCACACAATTACAGCGGCCAGTAAGTCTCATGCTACGCCATCTGAAAGCTGGAAAAACAGGAGGTTCATGGTGTAGCTTAGTCCAAATCCAAAGGTATAAGAACCAGGAAGCCAATGACATCATTCCCAATACTAATCCCAAAGCCTTAAAACATGGTGAGGGATGGGGCACCAGTGTGATTTTCTGGGATTCTGAAGAAGCAAGGATCAGGAGTTCAGTCTGATGTTCCAAGGAAAGATAGGATGGATGTCCCAGCTTTAGAAGAGAGAGAGAGGATTTGTTCTTCCTCCAACCTGCTTTCTATATGGCCCTGAGTAGATTGGATGATGTCCATCAACAGTGGTGAGGGTGATCTTTACTCAGTCCATTATTTCAAACACTAGCCTCTTCTGCGAACACCATCAGAGAAACATTCAGAAATAAAGTTTTGTTAGCCAACTGGGCATCCCATAATCCATTGAAGTTGATACCTACAATTAACCCTCACCAGTGAAGTTTGTAAGGAAGCACAGTATAAAATGTTAACATCCACAAACCTGTAGTCTTCATATTAACAAGCGATTGTGACTAAAAGATAAAACAAAACTCTTCATGATGGGAATCAGAACAGGAAATACTTTGGGATAAACTGCATGTGAATTGTTCAAAATTTGTATGAGGAAAAGCTGAAAGCTTTTAAAAGACACAAAACAATATTAGAACAAATGAAAAGATGGGGGTTTGAGCTTGGCCCAGAGTTTAAAATGCACACATCCCATAGTGGAGAGCCCAGGTTTGTGTCCTGGCTCTGCTCCTGATTCTTGCTTCCTACTAAGGTGCATCCTGAGGGGTAGCAGGTGATGGTTTAATTAGTGAGTCCCTACCACCCACATGAGAGAACTGTATTGAGTTTCTGGCTTCTTGCTTCAACCTAGCCTAGTCCCAGTCATTGCAGACATTGGGGAGTGAACCAGACAAAGGGAGATATTTCTCTCTCTCTCTCTCTGCATCTACAAATTAAAAAATAAAATCAAATTGGAAACATAAAGACAACATCATAAATATATCAATTATCTGTATATATATATATGAACAAGTTCATATATATTTATAATCTGAATAAAATTTCAAAAACATTTTCAGCTAGAACTAGATGAACTGGTTTAAAATTCTTGTGCAGAAAGTAATTATTTAAGAATAGCTGGGGAAATGAGAAATAACTACAGGATCAGCTCTAACAGATATGAAAATAAATAATAAAGTCTCTGTAAATAATAAAAATTCGGAAAATAAATAGAATAACAATTTCATAAATAGACCCAAATCCACCTAGTAATTTAGTCGATGGTAAAGGTAGCATTTTAAATCACTATGAGGATAGACAAAGCTTCTAAAATTTTTAAATTTTATTTCAAAAGGCAGAGGGACAGATACACAGAGACAGGCACAAAAACAGATAAAAACCTTTCATATGCTGGAATACTCCCCAAATGCCCAATACAGCCGCAAAAGGGCGAGGCCAAAGCCAGGAGACCATAGCTCAATCTGGGTCTCCTGCCTGGGTGGCTGGGACCCAAGGAATTGGCACACTGCTTGCTGTCTCGCAGAGTGTACCTTAGCAGGTAACTAGAGTCAGAAGTACAGGCAGGACTTGAACAGGCATTCCAGTATGGGATGTGAGCATCCCAAGTGGTGTCTTGACTTCTACACTAAATGCTTGCCTCATCAGATGTGTTTTAATAGATTATATTGGAGCAGCTGGATAGCATTTGAAGAAGATAAAATTATATCCATATGCCAACTATATTATAATAAACTCTATGAGAATCAATGAAAATAAATTATACAAATGATAAAATGTAACTCATGATCTGGAAGTGAAAAACTCAAATATTTTATAAAGTGCACAAGCAATAAAAAAGTTTATGAATTTAATTCCACAAAATGCAGAATTTTTGTATGAAATACACTTATATTTCTGTGTGTATTTTTAAAAGTCATACAAAAAAATCAAACCACCTTAAACAAAGCCAAAAGATAAAGGACAAGCTGGGAGAAAATACTTGCAAGGCAGTGTGCTAATTTCCTCAAATATAAAAAAGGTATTTGTAATCGAGGATAAAGATCAAAAATTCAATAGAAAAGTGGGCAAAAATATAAAGGCAGAATGTGGACAAAGAAAGGAAAATAACCTTCAAAATAAGATAACTACAAATTAAAACTGCACTGAGATAATAGGTTGGCAAACATCCAAAGCTTGAAAGTATGTTTTCTTGGCAAAACTGTAGAAAACAAGCCCTATCATCAAATGCTGATGGGCTTTGTCACCCAAAGAGGCTCAGATGATCTGATAAGGCAAAAAGGCTTTTACCTGTCCTCTTAAATTTGCAAGTAGAGGAGCACAGATTCCAGTAGAGACCAGAATGTGTCCCCTTAAGGGATGGTTTACAGAGTCCGGTTAGGGGTAAAGAGAGGAAGTTGAAGTGAATTGCATAGATTGTTTGTCAAAAATTATACCTGGAGGACAAATTCACTTCTAGAGCTCAGTGGTCAAGTGCAGAATGGTTCAGACCGAATAATGGTTACTAGGAAAAAGTTTAAACGATATTCAGGATGTTCTGTTTCAGCAAATAATCGCCTCTTTGGCGTGTGATAAAGTTCAGGCTGGCGCCACGGCTCAATAGGCTAATCCTCCGCCTGCAGCACTGACACCCTGGGTTCTAGTCCCGGTCGGGGCGCCGGATTCTGTCCCGGTTGCCCCTCTTCCAGGCCAGCTCTCTGCTATGGCCCGGGAGTGCAGTGGAGGATGGCCCAAGTCCTTGGGCCCTGCACTCCATGGGAGACCAGGAGAAGCACCTGGCTCCTGCCTTTGGATCAGTGCAGTGCACCGGCCGCGGCCATGTGGGGGGTGAACCAATGGCAAAAAGGAAGACCTTTCTCTCAGTCTCTCTCTCTCACTATCCACTCTGCCTGTCAAAAAAAAAAAAAAAGTTCATAGAGTGGTCATAATCAAGCACAAGGTATGGCATGGGTGACAAACTGGATTCCTGCTGATAGCTCTTTCACAACCTTCAGAATGGCCCCACCTCTATGGAAGAGGATTTCGGGACATCTGATAAAACTACATATCCAGTTGACCCTTGACCCTGCAATCTGAATATCTTGGAGATGCATCTTCACAAATATGAAACAACACAAAAATATTAATTATAATGCTATTTGTGACAGCAAAAGATTAAAAATGACTCAAATGTACACAAGTAAGGGACTCTTGTCCCTTAAACTATAGTCCCTTAAACTGCGGTCCACTCTTTGAGGTATTATGCAACTACAAAAAAGAATGAAGGGTAGCTGTGAAGGCTGATAAGGACTGATTTCCAGGCTATGGTGTTAAGTAAAAGAATAATAAAATATTACAGCCTGCATATATTTTGCATTATTTGTGCAAAGAAATATAAAAGAAGTATAAAAATATCAAAGAAGTATAAAACAGAAGCTAATGAAAATGGTTACCTGTATAGGGAGTATGGCTATGAAGCAGAGGTTGGAATATATCCCACAAAAATAAATTCTTTTGACTTTTTAAGAAGGATTTATTTGAAAGGCAGAGATACACACACACACAGAGAGAGAGAGAGAGAGAGTGGACAGAGAGAGACTGAGACTATCTTCCATCCACTGGTTCATTCTTCAAATGACTGCATGATCAGGGCTGGGTCGGGTGGATGCCAGCAGACAGGAGCTTCTTCCAGGTCTCCCATATGGGTGCAGAAGCTCAAGCACTTGGGCAACTTCCACTGGTTTCCCAGGCACTTTAGCAGAGAACTGTCTAGGAAGTGGAGCAGCTGGGACTTGAACTGGTGCCCATATGGGATGCTGTTATTGCAGGTTTCAGCTTTACCCATTATACCACAATGTCAAACCCGTCTTTTAACTTTTTACTATGGTTTTGAACTAAATAAATGCTTTACAAACACAAAAATTAAATGAAAAAGGATCTGGAAAAAATGATGCTGAAATTCATATGGAGACACAGAAGACCTCGAATAGCCAAAGCAATCCTGTACAACAAAAACAAAGCCGGAGGCATCACAATACCTGATTTCAGGACATACTACAAGGCAGTTGTTATCAAAACAGCATGGTACTGGTACAGAAACAGATGGATAGACCAATGGAACAGAATAGAAACACCAGAAATCAATCCAAACATCTACAGCCAACTTATATTTGACCAAAGATCCAAATCTAATCCCTGGAATAAGGACAGTCTATTCAATAAATGGTGCTGGGAAAATTGGATTTCCACGTGCAGAAGCTTGAAGCAAGACCCATACCTATCACCTTACACAAAAATTCACTCAACATGGATTAAAGACTTAAATCTACGACCCGAAACCATCAAATTATTAGAGAACATTGGAGAAACCCTGCAAGATATAGGCACAGGCAAAGACTTCCTGGAAAATACTCCAACAGCACAGGCAGTCAAAACCAAAATTAACATTTGGGATTGTATCAAATTGAGAAGTTTCTGTACTTCAAAAGAAACAGTCAGGAAAGTGAAGAGGCAACCAACAGAATGGGAAAAAATATTCGCAAACTATACTACAGATAAAGGATTGATAACCAGAATCTACAAAGAAATCAAGAAAATCCACAACAACAAAACAAACAACCCACTTAAGAGATGGGCCAAGGACCTCAATAGACATTTTTCGAAAGAGGAAATCCAAATGGCCAACAGACACATGAAAAAATGTTCAAAATCACTGGCAATCAGAGAAATGCAAATCAAAACCACAATGAGGTTCCATCTCACCCCGGTTAGAATGGCTCACATTCAGAAATCTACCAACAATAGATGCTGGAGAGGATGTGGGGAAAAAGGGACACTAACCCACTGTTGGTGGGAATGCAAACTGGTTAAGCCACTATGGAAGTCTGTCTGGAGATTCCTCAGAAACCTGAACATAACCCTACCATACAACCCAGCCATCCCACTCCTTGGAATTTACCCAAAGGAAATTAATTTGGCAAATAAAAAAGCCATCTGCACATTAATGTTTATTGCAGCTCAATTCACAATAGCTAAGACCTGGAACCAACCTAAATGCCCATCAACAGTAGACTGGATAAAGAAATTATGGGACATGTACTCCATAGAATACTATACAGCAGTAAGAAACAACGAAACCCAGTCATTTGCAACAAGATGGAGCAATCTGGAAAACATCATGCTGAGTGAATTAAGCCAGTCCCAAAGAGAAAAATATCATTTGTTTTCCCTGATCGGTGACAACTGAGTGCCAAAGGGGAAACCTGTTAAGTGAAATGGACTATAAGCAACAATGAACTGATCAGCTCCTGTCCTGACTTTAGATGTACAATGTAATACTTTATCCTTTTTAGTATTTGTTGTTGTTGTTGTGGTTCTAGTACTATTGGTTGAACTCAGTAATTAACACACAATTATTCTTAGGTGTTTAAATTTTAACTGAAAAGTGATCCCTGTTAAATCTAAGAGTAGAAAAAGAGAGGGAGGAGATGAAGAGCTATGGGTTATTTAACTATGTGCTTATTTTCAAAGACTTGAATAATCACCTTGTAACAATGATCAGATTTGGTCTATGTTATGTCATGATTTTAAGGAATATTATTTCAACCAGATATTTTGGATTTTGATATTGGTCTATTATGCTATGTTATATGTGCGTACATATTGTATGTCCACAGGGGGAAATTTTATTAAGAGTTTTATTTTAAATGGCTTTTAGATAAGATTGTCCATAAATTTAAGCTGCTAAAATCAATCAAAGATACATTTTAATTTGTATGACCTGAATCTGTGTATCATATGTTTTAAACTTGTTAGTAGAAAGAAACTAAAAACATTTTAGATGGTTGTGCTTAAGTTTACTGGTTAAACAAACTACACCATGTTAGATATTTAAGACGTGTTTTCAAATACATGATTCTTAAAATTTATAGAAGGCATTGGACCTTCCGGTAAATGTTTTATTAAGTTCTTATCTAAGGGTTGAAACGGTTTGCTAAGTATTCATGTAATATTGCTATTGTCAGCAAGTGATCTAGGACTTGTTCCCTCATTTCTCTATTCTAAGCCCAACTGTTCTTTCACTTCTCTATTCTCTTCAAGGTAGGGAACTAATTCTATTATGAAGGAATCTGTGGGACGCACAATTTAATCTTTAGACCTTATAAGAGATGGCTGACATTTTTCTGTAATAGCATAGCCAAAATAAGAACTTAACTAATAACCTCATAGCGAGATTCACATCGCCATCAGCGAAGTATACAGTAAGTAGAAAAAAAAAAAAAACCTCCCTTTCAGACCAAAGGGAAAGAAAGTTTTAAAGTGAGAATATAATTTTCCTCATGGGCATTGTCTACCTTAGAAAAACTACTACAGAACATGCCTGTGACTATAGACTTGTAGTTCAGGCCACCGAAGATTAAAGATGGGACACGGGCACTCCCTTGACTTGCATCCTCTGGTCTGCTTTAACACAAACCAGGAGGAAAAGAAAGCTCGGCATCAGAAGCAATGGGTGGCAGGCCTATCAATGGCTGATCTGGGCAGTGATCTGCCCTCAAGGAGACCCAACAGGCCAGTCCACTGCAGTGGCTTTCAATGTGGTAAGCCTGGGCTTCAGCAGAAGTCAGCTTGTGAAGAGCCCTGGCAGCTCTGCCAAGAGTTGGATCACTGGAAATGGACCTGCCCTGGAATCGAAGGATGCCCAGGTCAGAGCCACAGATCTTATTGGCTCCAAGCTGAAAAGCCCTTCACTCAGCCCAACTTCCAAAGTGACCACTGCAGCTGAGGGTATGGTCAAGTAGGGTCAGCAACATTGCAGGCAGAACTGTAAATTTCTTGTTAGAGATGCCACCTGCCTTTACCTGGCCAGCTCTCCTCCCAGGCCAGCCAAGTAATGAAAGTCAACAGAGTGCCTTCCCCTAGGAGGTTCACACCTCCCTTAGGATATACCCCATGTGAAGAGATAGATAGGTCTGAGCCTCTTAACTTACAAGGCCTAAAACCCAACAGATTATTATCAAGCCCCTTCTATCAGGTTCTATTTGCCTCTCAATCAGAAAAATTACTTGTAGCTTAGACAGCACCTTTCTTAGCTCCTCTAATAATGACTCTGTCCTTTGTTCTAGACCCTGTCTAGTGCACTTGAGCCTCATTCCTTTGTAATCATAACCTCTACTCTACCACCAATGGCTCTACTCCCAACCTGTGTGTACTGATGGTCCTCTTCCCCACTTAATGCTGTATAATTGTTCAGACCTGGTTAAGGCCACTCTTAGGATCATTGGTTACTATCCTCACCCTGTCTTTTATGACCTTGCCTAAATATGATCAGAGTCGGGGAACTTGGAAGGCTTCCATAGCCTTGGCAACTCATGACGACAGCCTAGGGTGATTACTGGCGCCATAAACTAGAGTGTCAATTTGTTGGGTCAACAACAGGAGCCACTGTGCGCTTGCTCCTGATGTGGGATCTCTGTCCTTGATGTACTGTACATTTTGATTTAATGCTATAACTAGTACTCAAACAGTATGTTTCACTTTGTGTTGCTATGTGGGTGCAAACTGTTGAAGTATTTTATACTAAATTGATCTTCTGTATATAAATAGAATTGAAAATGAATCTTGATGTGAATGGAAGGGGAGAGGGAGCGGGAGAGGGGAGGGTTGCGGGTAGGAGGGAAGTTATGGGAAGGGGAAGCCATTGTAATCCATAAGCTGTATACTGGAAATTTATATTCATTAAATAAAAGTTAAAAAAAAAAAAAAGAAAAAGGAAAGAAAAGTAAATCATCAATTCTGCCTTTCATATATATCCCAGAGGGCTCCTTTCTCAGGAGCATGTGATCAGTTTCTGTTCTCCAAGATGGTCACCAATCTGCAATCTCAGTTTCTCATTATTTGCTAACCTAGAAAATGAGGTTCAGGAGCTTGATCCTCTACATAATCATCTCCTGGATTCTCATTTATCTGGATTTGATAAATGTAAGTTCCTAACAATTCCTTGAGCTAATGATGAAAGGAAGACTCCATCAATAGTCAAATCTTCACATGGTTTTGAGACTAAAGAAAGAATTCATGTTAAACTTTTCCATGTCAAGACAACTGGCCTAGAATTTTAAGTAGATCATGGAGAAAAAAAAAAAAAAAAGAAAGAAAAGCCTGTTTAATGTTGAGAAGACTATTTAAAAAAAAAAAAAAGTAATACCTGGGCTCTGTGTCCGATTCAAACAAAGTAAATCTAAAAAATTTTTTTGAGCTAGTTAGGAATTTGAATATTAGATATGTTAATTTTGGATGAGTTGGGGCCAATGTTGTGGTGTAATGGATTAAGCTACTGCCTTGGACGCTAGCATCCCAAAGGGCAACAAGTTCAGGTCCTGGTTGCTCCACTTCTGATCCGCTCCCTTCTAATGTACCTGGGAAAGCAGCAGAAGATGGTCCATGCGATTGGGCTTCTGCCACCCATGTGGGAGACCTGGAAGAATCTCCTGGCTCCTGGCTTTGACCTTGCTCAACCTTGGCTGTTGGGGCCATCTGGGTAGTGAAATAGTGGATGCAGGATCTCTTTCTTTCTGTCTCTCCCTTCTCTCTCTATAATTCTGTCTTTCAGGTAAATTAATACATCTTTTTTAAAAAACAAATTATGTTAAATACATTAGAAGTATTAGCATCAGGTGAAAGTATTTTTGAAATACACTAATTTTTATGTAATTAGAAGCTACAAACATACTTATTGCCATTTCAGATATTTTTGTGAGTTTTTAAATATTTTATAACAGAAACCTGGGAAAATATTTTAAGGGATAATATCATTAGCTTGTAGATTAATAAAAGTTGAGGGAACTATTTTAAAATAGATATATATTGTATAGTAGAGTTAGGTTTTCTTTTTCAAATCAAAACCAATTAGGATTCTTATTGAGGTAATTTTAAAAAGGATTATTTGGAATTAGTTATATGATATTGAGTAAAATTAAACAAGACAGCTAGTATGGATATCTTTTATTAGCTTGAGTTTGGGTTTTTCAAAGTCACATCTAAACTAAAATAAAATGTGAATATTATAGATATGGCCAGAGTCTTAGTGCCCTCTGCCTTACGCTATTGCTCTCCTTCATACCTCCCCAGAAGTTACCATGGCATAGAGGTTAATGTTTATTATTCCCATGTATGTTTACACTCTTTAAATATGTGTATTTATAAGCCTGTAATTTGAGTTTTGGAAATTTAGATAAATGGTATCAATTGCTCATTTCCTTTTGTAATGAACTTAAAGAAATTCAACATTGTGATGATGACATTATCCAAGGACAGCCAATACACTCGATTATGAAGTATTGAATTTATTGACGCCTGTTTATACACCTACTGAGAGAGAGCTAATTTATTTCCACTTCTTTTGACTGACAAGTTTCATCCATCTACACATTCACATCTCTTTATACCGTATATAAAACTTTCCCTGGGAGATAAACCTAGAAATGGGACTGGTGAGTCTTTTGGGAATTCTTTTTTTTTTTTTTTGACAGGCAAAGTTAGTGAGAGAGAGAGAGACTGAGAGAAAGGTCTTCCTTCTGTTGGTTCACCACCCCCCCCCCCCCAAATGGCCGCTACTCCAAAGCCAGGAGCCAGGTGCTTCCTCCTGGTCTCCCATGCAGGTTCAGGGCCCAAGCACTTGGGCCATCCTCCACTGCACTCCCGGGCCACAGCAGAGAGCTGGCCTGGAAGAGGGGCAACCGGGACAGAACCAGCGCCCCAACCGGGACTAGAACTCGGGATGCCGGTGCCACAGATGGAGGATTAGCCAAGTGAGCCATGGCGCCGGCCTTGGGAATTCTTGTCTCCTGAAAATTCTAAAAACAAAGTGATTGGGATTTTTTTTCCTCCCAAATAAACCTTTAATTTAGTGAGTATAAATTTCGTAAGTATAACTTTAGGAATATAGTGATTCTTCCCACCATACCCACCCTTGATTGGCTTGCATTTACTAAACTCTCCATTTCTCTCTTTACTAATTTGTTTTATATCTTTCAATAAAATTCATCAGTGTGAAATAATGATTCAAAATATATTTTCATCTGATACTTTATTAAAGACAGTAAAATACAAAAGAAATATAGAAAAATGTGCAACTGGAGTTGAATATATTAACAAACATTTTTCAGTAATTAACAGGCAGTGCAAAAGGATAAGTAAATTAATGGGAAACAAATCACATCTTTACTCATCTTGCTTTAATTGACACTTATAGAACATCATACCCAACAATTGCAGAATACCTATTATTTTCAGACCCACATGGAGCATTTGCCAAAACGCATCATATGTTGTGAAACATAATAAATATTGAAAAATTTTAAAAGATTGAAATTCTGGTGAAGTTCTCCCACTACAATAAAATTCAACTAGAAATCAATGGCAAGAAAAGTCTTAGGAAATTCACAAATGTTTCTGAACTAAGTAACTTATTCTGAATGACTCATAGTTCAAAAAATCAATATAAATGTGAAAATATTTGGAGATAAATGAAAATAAGAATTAACACATCAAAGATGGTGGCATACAGCCAAAGCAATGCTTTAGGATATCTTCCATTTACAAATAGGTATGAAAGGGATAAAATTAAATTCTAAAATAATAAAAAGGAAAAAAAGTAGAAAGGAAGAAAAGAAGAAACTAAGAGATCAAAAAAATCACCAGTATAAAAATGTTAATGTTTAAAAGAGAAAAATCAACAGTCAGAAATTGATTCATCAAAAAAATTAGTAAAATTGACAACTCTGGCAGTATTGACCAAGATAAAAAAGAAAAAGTGTTGCAATATAAGGAGTGAAAAAGAAGTTCATTGTTAGTAATTGTTTAGGAATTAAAATGATAATAAGGTAATCTTAAAATAAGATTTATTCTGACAAAGTTTGAAAGGAGAAGTTCTCTAGAAATCACAGCTCATCAAAAGTAAAAAACCAAGAAACAGAGCCTACAAACCATTAGAATTAATACAAATAAACTTGTTAAGGTTTGGAGAAACCAGTTAAAAATAGCTTTTCCATATACCAACCACAAACAAATGGAAAATGAAATGGAAACTAGATCGTTTAGAGTAGCATCAGAAAACATCAACTACCTAGAATTAAATTCAGTGAAAGGAGTGTAAAAGATCATATTGAAACCTATAAAGTATTTTTGAGATGAATTATTGAAAGGCTAAATAAGAAGAGATATAATATATTCATGAAAATATCCCTTGGTTCACCATGAAAAAAATCAACATTATAAAATGACTATGCTTTACAAATTGACCTGTAGAGTCATAGGATTCTCAATCAAAATCTCAGCATATTTTTAAATGAAAGTTAGTTTATTGTGAAATTTGATGAAACATCAGTATCTGTAAGATCCAAGACCGTGCTTGACAGAAAACAAAGCAGTATGGCTTACACCACTAGCTATTAAAACAGTAATTAAGGCAGTGTGGGGCTGGCAATAGAATAGACAAATAAACTCATGACATAGAATACAGGCCAGAAACACAACCATTTACATAAGGACACCTGACTTACACTCCAGTGCGTTGCTGTAGATAAACAGATGGAGTGTCAGCCTGAGTTCAATCAGGAGATAGAAACCACAAATCAGAAGACAGAAATTGAACAAAGAGAATTTAATATAAAACATTGTTCACAGAGTAAAAGGGTGAATGGAGGACTTTAGGGTATAAAAACTGCAGAAAGCAGTTATCAGCCGTCTGGCTGAAGGATCAAAGCAAAAAGCTTTGAAATTTGGAGAAAGGACTTGCAGGGCTGATGCTCAGCCTGTGCTTGTGCTTATGGTCTTGGAAGACAGAGCTGAAGCCTTGTTGGAGTAGCACTCACAGAAGCCATCAGCCATAGAAGCCCTCAGGAACAAATAGGAAGAAACAAGTCCCTTCCTTCCTCTCCACATATGCTTCCTTCTTGTTAGACTTTACCAATAAGCCAACTGGCAATACAGGAATGTAATTTGCAAAGCCCAGCCTCAGCATAATGAGTGTGGGACCTTAAAAAGTTCATTGGTGGTGAAAGTGGTGGTGGTCATTGTAGGTTAACCACCTCTTGGGACATCCTTATCTCCTCTCAGAGTTCCTGGGATCAAGTCCTGTCTCTTGCTTCTGATCCACCTCTCTGCTATTGTGCCTAGGAGGCAGCAGATGATGGTCCAAATACTTTCTGCCATTCACATGAGCGATCAAGATGGAACTCCTTGTTCCTGGCTACAGCCTGACCAAGATGCTGCCATTAAGGGCATTTGGTAAGTGAACTAGCAGATATAAGAGGTATTTCTCTTCTTCTGTTTGTTTCTCTCCCTGTCACTCCATCTTCCAAAAAAATAGTCTTTAAAAAAATACTGTGGGAATAGTGGAATTAAATGATAAAATTATTTTGGTGCAAAAGTGTTGAAATCCATGCATTTTTACATAATAAACATTTTCCATCAATTTTTTAAAAGACCTATTATAGATGGGAGGATTTGGGGCTAAAGGATGACAATGACAACAATAACTGCCACATGTAGTCTTGGCTATAAACATTATCAGAGCAGCTATATTTCCACGATATAAAAACTTTATATTGTGAACTTTAACCACTATTCCAAGTCATATAGAAAAATTTATTCAAGATGGACCACAGCACTAAATGTGAAAGAAATGAAATTTCTAGAAAATAGCAAGATCTTTATAATCTTGACATAGGTAAAATTTTCTTATATAGACATAAAAACTATTAACCTTTAAAGACATTATTGATAAAATATACTTCTTAAAATTACAAACTTCTGTTTATAAAAAGCCACCATTAAAAGGTGGAAAAGTAATCCACAGAATGAGAAAAACCATTTGAAATACTTGTAAATCATGGAATAAAACTATGTAATTATAAAAAGCACAGAATGAGAGGTATAAAGCAGTCACTGGTCTGTAGAAATTTCACTATACAGACATTGTCAAGGCCTCTGGTGCTAGGGGTAAGGTAAATCTTTGATTAGACCCCAACTCAAAGGACTTATATCTGGCATATATTTAAAATATCCTAAAATGGTCAATAAAAGAAGATATAATCTTATTTTGAAATAGGCAAAACTCAAAAAAGAAGCAAGCATGAGAAAGACTATAAAAATGGCCTATCACATATGCATTACTAATTATTATAGAAATTAAAATGATAACCAAAGTTACATGGTACCGTTTACCCACCAGAGTGGCTAAAATGACTGACCAGGTTGTGGGGCTACTCCCTGCAACACTGACATCTCATACAGGCACAGGTTTGAGTCCAGGCTGTTCCACTTCCAATACAGCTTCCTGCTAACGCACTTGGGAAATTAGCAAAAGATTACTCAAGTACCTGTGTCCATGCCACTCACATGGGAGACCTAGATGGAGTACTAGGCTCCTGGCTTTGGTTTGGCCCAGCCCTGGCCATTGCAGTCTTGTGGAGAGTGAACCAGTGGATGAACTATATCTTTGTCTCTCTTTCTCCCTCTCTCCCTCCAACTCTGCCTTTTGAATAAATAAATCTTTTAAAAAAAAAAAAAGAATAACTGCAACACAGAAATTCCACCACTGATTATATACCCAGCAGAAAACAATGCTTATATATACACCAACATATATATGCAATAATGTCCATAGCACCTTATTTGTAATACTCAAAAACTGAGAATAATAAAAATATCCATCAAGAATAGAATGGGGAGAGTGGAACCAGCAGATGCAAGATCACAACCCCTCCTACCTTTCTGTAAATATCTTTAAATATATAATTAAATCTTTAAAAAATGGAATAGAGAAATAAGTTTCATAATACATATACATGAAAGAGTATAGATCAAGAAAAAACTATTGATATATAGAACAATAGGATTAATCTTACAGATATAATATTGAAGGAAAGAAGTCAAATGTTTAGAGTTCACCATACTATTCTAAGTAAACAACAGTTAAAATTTATCAATAGTGGTGAAGGTCAAAATAAATGTTTAACTTGGGAAGTAGGTAAGAACTAGGGAGGGAAACTTCTACCGTGCTGAAGGTGATTTGTATCCTTTTTTGGGGGAGGAGTGGGGTTTAAATAACTTTTATTCTTTACAAGTTAATAAATACATGGTAGGAAACTGAAAACCACAAGAAGCCAAGAACAAAGTCATCCAATCCCAGGCAGCTTAGGTCAGCATGTCCATCTGGATCCTGTGCATGCACACACAACATCCACTTTGAAGTGAGAGCATACAGAATGCATGTGTCATGCTTTGTCACACTCCGTGAATATTTACCAATTCAGAATCCCAAAGCTGTATGAGTATTTTGATAACCAAGAATATACCATAGAGACTCAATATATTAGGGGAAAATGTAATTCCAGTTGTCTTGAGGACAAAAATTTTGTAAAAGACAAAAATGATTACAGGCCTCTAAATACAAGTTTTGGCCAAATAACCATTAAGACATTGCATTATCTTACTGCCTGATTCAAAATGACACACCCAACAAAGGTGCATGCTAGTTGTGACGTTTCTAAAAGAATTCATAGTCAAGTTGGTATTATTGAAATATTAACAAGAAGGTATGTTTCCATTCAAAGACTTAATATACTCCTATTATACAGGCAAAAGAAATGCATATACATCAGTGGCTATCATTGAAATGTAAATATGACACATGTGCACTCGACTCTTCTTCCATGCTTCTTTCTGCCCGTCTGCTGCCAACCAGCAGATAATTCTGCATACACACTGCTCCGCGGTTGTTTGATAATTCCAGTGGCGGTTTGTCTTTCCTAGTTTTGAATACAAACTGTGCTTTAACCACCTATATTTGCTTCATGCGTATTAATTTCCTTAATAATTAATATGTGTTTGGAGACTTAGTATTTTCCAGGATTCTCCTAGTTATTTTATAAGGGGTAACACATTGAATCTCTAAAAGCTCTTAACCACCTCTGTTTTATAAATGAGGAAAGTGGGGCCTTAAAAGAGACGCTTTCCCAACTTCTATGAGGCGAAATGAAAGGAATCCAGGAAGTATTAGTATATAATTTAGATATCTAGCCAATAGTTTAAACTCATTAATATGTGGTTATAGAAACACTACTTTTGTATTTGCCCCATTATGAAATTATCTCTAAAAGAAAATAGAAATCATGAGCTTTAAAGTAACATTTGCCCCAAATCCTTCATTTGTCATTCTTTCATTCAATAAATCATTTTCACTTACCAGACATTGAAATAGATACTTGGTTAGAAAAACAGCTGAACACAATGTGTTCCATTTTAGTGAAGAAAAAACCATAAATAATCATTTGCTATAAAATAATTATGATAGCCCCCCCCCCTCCACAGGGGATACAATCCAAGATCCCCAGTGGACACCTTAAATTGAAGATAGCACTGAACTCTACAATACAGGTACACAATTTTTTCCCTATATACACATACACAAATTTAGTGTCTTTTTCATTTCATCTAAGTATTTTTAACCATGTATTTTAATCCATTTTAACTAAGTATTTTTCACACATTGTGGCTGAAACTTTTGCAGACTGAGGTGTGACAGCAAAACTAGTGTGAATTTCTCTTTCCCTCACAGTTTCACAGGTAGCAGATTCACTCTGACTATAGATCTTAGCAACCTCAGCATACAACTTTTCTCTCTTATTAAGTCAAGAACTTTGACCTTTTCACTTAAAGAAAGCACCTTGCAGCTTCTCTTTGGTATGTTCAAAATGCCAGCACTGCTACTCTTGCACCTTGGGGTCATGGTTAATTAAAAAAAGAATGATTAATTGGAATAGGCAATGTCGTACTGCTACAGTTTTCTAATACTCCAGAGAGCTAAGAGACTGACTAATGGGCAGTGTATACAACATGCGTATGTCAGACAAAGGGATGATTTACTTCCTGGGTGAGCATAGTGAGACAGTGTGAGGTTTCATAATGCTACTCAGAACAATATGCAAACTAAAACTGATGATTATTTATTTCTGGAGTTTTCCATTTAATTTTTTGGACTGTGGTTGTGTACAGGTAACTGAAACCACAACAGTGAAATTTTTTTGGGTAAGGGGTGACTATTATGCATTTTTTAAAAGATTTATTTATTTATTTATTTGAAAGAGAGGCAAAGAGGGAGAGGGAAGTCTTCCATGCACTGGTTTATTCTTCAAATGGCAGCAACAGCCGAAGCTGGTACGATCAGAAGGCAGGAGCCTGGAGCTTCTTCTGGGTCCCCCATGTGAGTGCAGAGGCCCAAGGACTTGGGTCATCTTCTACTGCTTTCCCAGGCCATAGAAGAGGTCTGGATAGAAAGTGGAGTAGCCAGGACTTCAACCAGCACCCACATTGGATGTGCAGGTGGCAGCTCCACTCACCATGCCACAGCACTGGTCACAACGTCCACCCCTACTATGCATGTTTTAACAAAATATTGGATATTTATGGAAGGCAGGGAGACAGAAACTTTGAATAACTATTTCATTCTAGGAAGGGTTCGGAGGATAGATGTTAGGAAAAATTCTTTTTTTTTTTGCCAGGCAGAGTTAGACAGCGAGAGAGACAGAGAGTTATACACAGTGAGAGAGAGACAGAGGGGAAGGTCTTCCTTCCATTGGTTCACTTCCCAAGTGGCTGCCACAGCCTGTGCTGCGCCGATCTGAAGCCAGGAGCCCAGTACTTCCTCCCTGTCTCCCATGCGGGTGCAGGGACCCAGGCACTTGGGCCATCCTCTGCTGCCCTCCCGGGCCACAGCAGAGAGCTGGACTGCAAGAGGAGCAACAAGGACCAGTACCTGGTGCCCCAACCGGGACTAGAACCTGGGGAGCCAGCACTGCAGGTGGAGGATTAGCCTAATGAGCCATGGTGTCAGCCAGGAAAAATTCTTAGAATAGATGATTGAGGCTGGCGCTGCGGCTCAATAGGCTATTCTTCCGCCTGTGGAGCCAGCACCCGGGGTTCTAGTCCCGGTTGGGGAGCCGGATTCTATCCCGGTTGCCCCTCTTCCAGGCCAGCTCTCTGCTATGGCCTGGGAAGGCAGTGGAGGATGGCCCAAGTGCTTGGGCCCTGCACCCGCATGGGAGACCAAGGAGAAGCACCTGGCTCCTGGCTTCGGATCAGCGAGATGCGCCGGCCGCAGCGGCCATTGGAGGGTGAACCAACAGCAAAAAGGAAGACCTTTCTCTCTGTCTCTCTCTCTCACTGTCCACTCGGCCTGTCAAAAAAAAAAAAAAAAAAAAGAATAGGTGACTGAACCTGAATTTTGAAATATGAAATTTTGAGGTATGTCAGTGTGTGGTGGTGTTAGTTGTTGCTTGGATAACATCCTAGAGTAAATTCATCGGAAATCTTAGAAGAGAAATAGCAAAATTAGTCAAATCTAGCATTTAATTATCAACTATTACATTTCCCCAATCAAAAAAAATTGTATACAATGACTAACACTTGCCATTTTTATTTGGGAAGTTTTGACCATTATTTCTTTACTTTTTTTCTTTTCCTTCCTTCTTGGATACGCATTGTGCATATATGGATGTTGTCCCATAGGTCTCTGTAATCTCTTCAGCTTTTATTAGTCTTTTTCGTCTCTGTTCTTTTTTTTTTAACTTTTATTTAATGAATATAAATTTCCAGTGTACAGCTTATGGATTACAATGGCTTCCCCCTCCCATAACTTCCCTCCCACCCGCAACCCTCCCCTCTCCCACTGCCTCTCCCCTTCCATTTGCATCGATTCATTTTCATTTCTTTTTATATACAGAAGATCAATTTAGTATAAAGATTTCAACAGTTTGCACCCACATAGAAACACAAAGTGAAACATACTGTTTGAGTACTAGTTATAGCATTAAATCAAAATGTACAGCACATTAAGGACAGAGATCCCACATGAGGAGCAAGTGCACAGTGGCTCCTGTTGTTGACCCAACAAATTGACACTCTAGTTTATGGCGCCAGTAACCATCCTAGGCTGTCGTCATGAGTTGCCAAGGTTATGGAAGCCTTCCAAGTTTACCGACTCTGATCATATTTAGACAAGGTCATAAAAGACAGAGTGAGGATAGTAACCAATGATCCTAAGAGTGGCATTTACCAGGTTTGAACAATTATACAGCATGAAGTGGGGAAGAGGACCATCAGTACACACAGGTTGGGAGTAGAGCCATTGGTGGTAGAGTAGAGGTTATGATTACAAAGGAATGAGGCCCAAGTGCACTAGACAGTGCCTAGAACAAAGGACAGAGTCATTATTAGAGGAGCTAAGAAAGGTGCTAAGCTACAAGTAATTTTTCTGATTGAGAGGCAAATAGAACCTGATAGAAGGGGCTTGATAATAATCTGGTGGGCTTTAGGCCTTGTAAATTCAGAGGCCCAGGCCTATCTATCTCTTCACATGGGGTATATCCTAAGGGAGGTGTGAACCTCCTAGGGGAAGGCACTCTGTTGACTTTCATTATTTGGCTGGCCTGGGAGGAGAGCTGGCCAGGTAAAGGCAGGGGGCATCTCGAACAAGAAATTACAGTTCTGCCTGCAATGTTGCTGACCCTACTTGACCATCCCCTCAGCTGCAGTGGTCACTTTGGAAGTTGGGCTGAGTGAAGGGCTTTTCAGCTTAGAGCCAATAAGATCTGTGGCTCTGACCTGGGCATCCTTCGATTCCAGGGCAGGTCCATTTCCAGTGATCCAACTCTTGGCAGAGCTGCCAGGGCTCTTCACAAGCTGACTTCTGCTGAAGCCCAGGCTTACCACATTGAAAGCCACTGCAGTGGACTGGCCTGTTGGGTCTCCTTGAGGGCAGATCACTGTACAGATCAGCCATTAATAGGCCTGCCACCCATTGCTTCTGATGCCTAGCTTTCTTTTCCTCCTGGTTTGTGTTAAAGCAGACCAGAGGATGCAAGTCAAGGGAGTGCTCAAGTCCCATCTCTAATCTTCGGTGGCCTGAACTACAAGTCTATAGTCACAGGCATGTTCTCTTGTAGTTTTTCTAAGGTAGACAATGCCCATGAGGAAAATTATATTCTCACTTTAAAACTTTCTTTCCCTTTAGTCTGAAAGGGAGGCTTTTTCTACTTACTGTATACTTCGCTGATGGCGAAGTGAATCTAGCTATGAGATTATTCTTTAAGTTCTTATTTTGGCTATGCTATTGCAGAAAAATGTTAGCCATCTCTTTTATAAGGTCTAAAGATTAAATTGTGTGTCCTACAGATTCCTTCATAATAGAATTAGTTTCCTACCTTGAAGAGAATAGAGAAATGAAAGAATAAGTTGGGCTTAGAATAGAGAAATGAGGGAGCAAGTCCTAGATCGCTTGCTGACAATAGCAATATTGCATGAATACTTAGCAAACCGTTTCAACCATTAGATAACAACTTAAGAAAACATTTACCAGAAGGTCCAATGCCTTCTATAAATTTTAAGAATCATGTATTTGGAAACACCTCTTAAATATCTAACATGGTGTAGTTTGTTTAGCCAGTAAACTTAAGCACAACCATCTAAAATGTTTTTAGTTTCTTTCTACCAACACGTTTAAAACATATGATACACAGATTCAGGTCACTCAAATTAAAATGTATCTTTGATTGATTTTAGCAGCTTAAATTTATGGACAATCTTATCTAAAAGCCATTTAAAATAAAACTCTTAATAAAATTTCCCCATGTGGACATACAATATGTACACACATATAACATAGCATAGTAGACCAATATAGCAATTTTAATAATAGCTTTTAAAATCTTTAACTCTTTTTGTAGATTGCCAATTGATTTGAATTGCTTTTTGTTTTTAGTAACCTCAGTTAACCATACTTTCTCTCAGTTGGTACTGTTAATACATTATTGGCTTCATCTGTTTACAGAGCCATCCCAAAGTACTGAATACAATAAAAGTGGCTGGAAAGAGTCCATAGGAACCTATAGGAGGACAGCTAAACACAGAACCAACAACACTTTAGTTTTATGGGCAGCACATCATATATAACTATGCATGACAAAAGACTTTAAGTCGCCATGTTTAAAATTACAAACTCATCAACCAACAAGAGGCACTTGTTTACTTCACAATATTTTTGAAAGCACCTGTAGGATTTTACAAGTATTTAACTCTTTAGGCCTTTGGGGCTTTCTCATTAAGATAACTATCATGTCTAGTATCACAAGATCATTAGACTTTTTAATTCTCAAACATTTGTATTAATAGCATTTTCCATTATAGAAACTTAAAGTTTGGTACCACATCACATCTTGACAGTACTTCTAATATAATCCAAATAGCCTGATTAGTTGGTGTCTCTATAAGATGAGAGACATAGGTCCTTCGATTTTTTCAGTTGGGCCCAAACTGGAAAAACCAAAGTCCAGGATTTACTGGAAATTTTAGAGACCAGATTGTTTGAAACTTTGATTTTTTGAATGCCTGTCAAGAATGCCAAGAAGGCTCAAAATCCAAAATATCTGGTTGAAATAAGATTCCTTAAAATCATGACATAACATAGACCAAATTTGATCATTGTTACAAGGTGATTATTCAAATTTTTGAAAAAAGCACATATTTAAATAACCCATAGCTCTTAATAAAAATTCAGCTGTTTTTGAGCAATTAGAATTTAACAGACATCAAGAGAACATAATAGATTACTTTAACACATTGCTTTAACAGAGCATCAGAGTTTAATTCTATGTCAAAGAGAAATTGAGCTTCCTGTGATCTTTTGCTGTGAGGTTTCCTTCCTTTACCTTCTTTCATATTGGTGACCATGTTTCTGTGTTTCTGTGTGTAAGACATCTTTAAGCATCTTTTGCAGGGCAGGATGAGTGGCAACACATTCTTTCAGTTTCTGTTTGCTATGAAAAGTCTTAATTTCACCTTCATTCACAAATGAGAGCTTTGCAGGATATAGTATTCTGGGCTGGCAGTTTTTCTCTCTTAGTACCTGGGCTATGTCTCGCCATTCCCTTCTAGCTTGTAGGGTTTCTGATGAGAAGTCTGCTGTGAGTCTAATTGGAGATCCTCTAAGAGTAATCTGACATTTCTCTCTTGCACATTTTAGGATCTTTTCTTTATGTTTCACTGTGGTGAGTTTGATTACAACATGTCGTGGTGAGGGTCTCTTTTGGTCATGTTTATTAGGGGTTCTATAAGCTTCCTGTACTAAGATGCCTCTGTGCTTCTCCAAACCTGGGAAATTTTCTGCTAGTATCTCACTGAAAATGCCTTCTAATCCTTTCTCCCTCTCCATGCCTTCAGGAACTCCTAGAACCCGAATGTTGAGTTTTTTAATAGTATCCTGTAGATTCCCAACAATATTTTTTAGATTTCTAATTTCTTCTTCTTATCTTTGGTTTGCCTGTTTCCTTTCCTGTTCTCTGTCTTCTAAGTCCGATATTCTCTCTTCTGCTTCGCCCATTCTGTTTTTAAGGCTCTCTAATGTATTTGTCATTTGATCTATTGAATTCTTCATTTCATTATGATTTCTCGTCACTATCACAGTTTCACTGTTCCACTAGTTGTTTCATTTCATTTTGATTCCTCCTTAATATTTCATTTTCACAAGAGAGATTTTCTATCTTGTCCATTAAGGATTTCTGTAGTTCAAGAATTTGTTTTTGAGAACTTCTTAATGTTCTTATCAATTTTTTGAGATCTGCTTCTTGCATTTCTTCTATCTCATCATCTTCATAATCTTGAATTGGGGTGTCTTTTTCATTTGGGGGTGTCATAGTGTCTTCCTTGTTCTTGTTAGCTTGGTTTTTGCATTTGTTGTTTGGCATGTTGGAGATATTTGGTTTCTTCACTGTGGTGTTTTTTCTTGTTACACTATGGCTCTATATTAAGTGGACTGTCTGCTTTCGGTGGAGCCTTAGAGGCTTGAGATGAGTGTGGACTGAGAGCTGTGTTTGGTTCCTCAGGGTTGAGGGTGTGTCAAAGATGACACTCCCAGGTTAGGTGTGGTAAATCTCTCTTTCTTTTTTTTTGATTCAAAAGGGAAGTAATTCCGCACAGCTGAACGTAATTGGAGGTAGTTAGCAGGCAAATGATATACCCACAGGAGCCAGAGATCAGAAGCTCTTTCCCAAGGACCACACAGGGAATCTCTGCTGCCCTCAGTGTGGGCTCCAATTCTCCTGCAGTCTCCCACTGGGTTGCCAAGTTAGATGCTAATCTCCTGTTATTTCAACCCTCCCCCCAGAGTCAGGTGTTTCTGCTAGGCTCAGGGCCGGTGCAGACCTGAGGTCGCCCTGCTTATGACGTATGTCCAAAATGGCGCCTGCTCTGTCTTGCTCGCCTTTGAGAGGTGAGCGGAGAGAGAGAAACTTGTGTCCGTATCGGTCACTTTTTTTATTTTTTTCCTCTCTCTCTTCTAGTTAGCCTGGTGAACTTTTCCCCACGGAGTTTCAAGCCTCGTTCCCTCTAGCCTCCTCTTTCTGCTTGCCCGCTGGTATCTCGGGCTATGGAGGTTCGGCTCACCTCGCGTTCCAGCGCTGGTGTGTTGAGTCTGCCGCTGGTGTCCCGAACTTGGGCTCCCACGCTCTCCACACAGGTACACTGTGAATCACTAGTTCCGGAAGAGTTTCCTCTGCTGTTTCTTCCCCTACTCTTCCTTTACCCTGCAGTATCTCCACTTATATTAACCTGTCTCGACCCCCCGACTAATAGTGTGCTACCTGCCTATTCCGCCATCTTGCCGCTCTCTCCCGTTTCTGTTCTTAAGATTGAACAATTTTGTTTAATCTATCTTCAAACCCATCAATTTTGTTTTCTTCTACTGTCTCAAATTTATTGAACCCCCTCAATGGTTTTTTAAAAATTTCAACTATTATACTCTTTTACAGTTGTTCATCTTATTTTTTAAACAATATGTCATTTTATTTAAAATTCTTGTTGTTGATTCATTGTTGACATACTTTCCTTTATTTCTTTTAGCATTATGACATTTGATTATTTGAAGCTATGTTTAATGGCTGTTTAATTCACTATCTGGGGAACTCAGGGACAGATTCTGTCAACTACTTGTCTTCTTGAATGCAGATTATACTTTGTCTTATGAGTTTTTGTTGAAAAGTTGATATTTTAGATGGTACATTATATCAGTCCTGGATTCTTAGATTTTTCCCTAAAGATTGTTGTGGTTGCTGCTGCTATTTTTGTTTGTGAACAAAATTAGCTTGCTTAGCCTAAATTAGTGAAACCTCTCTTCTATGGTATGTGATCACTGATGTATTTGATAGCTTCTAATTTTTTCCCTTGTAGTCTATTTCCATTTTTAAGTGTGACTTTCTAGAGGTTGTTTTTATGTTTGCCTACATTGGTCATCAGCCAATGCTTGAACAGAAATTACATTCAAACACCAGGAGAAGTAAGGCTTCTATTCTCTGCTGTGAATCGATGCATCAGTAGTCTACAGGGTGATGTAAAACATAGTTGCTCATGCACGGATTTGTGTAAAACGTATTCAATTCTATCCTAAAGATTTTTACACTTATTCTGGCTAAGTTATACCTCAAAATATTCAAAAAAAGATTTTTATTGTGTAAGCCAAGGATGGACAGACTACAGCCTGAGAGCTAAATATTATCCATTGTCTCTTTTTGTAGATAGAGTGTTACTATAGTGGCACACCCATGTTCATCTGCTTATGTTTTTTTAATTTAATTTAATTTTTATTTATTTATTGACAGGCAGAGTGGACAGTGAGAGAGAGAGACAGAGAGAAAGGTCTTCCTTTTTGCCGTTGGTTCACCCTCCAATGGCCGCCGTGGCCGGCGCACCGCGCTGATCCGAAGGCAGGAGCCAGGTGCTTCTCCTGGTCTCCCATGGGGTGCAGGACCCAAGCACTTGGGCCATCCT
Source organism: Lepus europaeus (assembly GCF_033115175.1). Taxonomy (NCBI): domain Eukaryota; kingdom Metazoa; phylum Chordata; class Mammalia; order Lagomorpha; family Leporidae; genus Lepus; species Lepus europaeus. Next base: position 49,867,920 of record NC_084836.1, read on the forward strand.
CCACTGCACTCCCGGGCCACAGCAGAGAGCTGGCCTGGAAGAGGGGCAAACAGGACAGAATCCGGTGCCCCGACCGGGACTAGAACCCTGTGTGCCGGCACCGCAGTCAGAGGATTAGCCTAGTGAGCCGCGGCGCCGGCATCTGCTTATGTTTTGCCTTCAGTTACTTTCAAGATAAAACAGCAGATTTAAGTCATTGCAGCATAGACCATAGAGTCTGCAGAGATATAAATGTCAGCACTCTGGGACCTGGTATACAATGTTTCCTGGCTTGTGGTCTGAACCCCTGAGATTTGGAGAAACATGACCTGGCCTATCCCAAATGATTCAGTTACTGTATCTAGGAATAGGTTAGCATAATGGTAGAAATAAAAGCAAGATAAAATAAGCACTGGCTTGGGGACCAGTGATTGATTGGTGATTAGGAAACTTTTATTGAAGGATTCACATGTGGTGATCTGTTTTATGCAGTGACCAAATAGTTGGTTACCACAATAATTTGCAATGCAGATGATGATTCTAATAAACTTGCTCTCATAAAAGGGTTGGAAATATTAAAAGTATGTGTTGGATGCCGTTGTCTGAATTTGCAATGCTATTAAAACAAAGAGATGACATCAGGAAGGACATGGTTCATTTTTTTTTTTTTTTAATTTTTTGACAGGCAGAGTGGACAGTGAGAGAGACAGAGAGAAAGGTCTTCCTTTTTGCCATTGGTTCACCCTCCAATGGCCGCCGCGGTTGGCGCGCTGCGGCCGGCGCACCACGCTGATCCGATGGCAGGAGCCAGGTGCTTCTCCTGTTCTCCCATGGGGTGCAGGGCCCAAGCACTTGGGCCATCCTCCACTGCACTCCCTGGCCACAGCAGAGAGCTGGCCTGGAAGAGGGGCAACCGGGACAGAATCCGGTGCCCCGACCGGGACTAGAACCCGGTGTGCCGGTGCCGCAAGGTAGAGGATTAGCCGGCACCGGCCAGAAATGGTTCATTTTTAAATAAGAGAAAAAGATAATTAAGAAATGGTTCATTTTTAAATAAGAGAAAAAGATAATTAAGAACTCAGAAAGTCAAGGACCAATAGGGCAATAAAAGGTGATTGATTTAGAAACCCAGGTTTTAGTGGTGGAAAAGCATTTTTTTTTTTTTTTAATCTTTGAAGGACAAAAGCTGATTAAAACTCAGCCTTTCTGGGAAGGATAAAACTAAGAGTACTTGATGTCTTTCATAACCATTATTAAAATCTCCAATCAGTTAATGCTTTTTTTCAGAGTAAAGATTTAATTAAGGAGGGAGTATTCACCTAACAGCTCATGCTGAAAATACATCTCAAGGCAAAAGAGTGATTTTCCCATTGAAGCCTGATGAGCACAATACACTTACAATTGCAGTTATTATTATTATTAATATTATTATTATTATAACTGCAATTATAATCCTTTGTATATTATGATAAATTATGATCCCTTGTGTATTATGGGGAATATACAAGGGATCAGGTAGGAGGGGTGTCAAAGAAAGCAAAGGAATACTGCAACCTAGAAATTGTCTATGAAAAAAAAAATGTGAGTGTAGATTCTAGTGCAAAAATGTGACCAGAATTAAAAGAAAAACAGCATATTAACATTTGAGATTGGAAACACAAGGATTGAGAGAAACAGTTCAGATCTGGAAACAATCCTTGAGTTCCAACAGTCTGGGGAGAAGAAGTGGGTCAGAAGTTGCTCAGTCCCAAAGCAGATAGATTCTTTCAAATGTGAGACAGGAAGAAGGTAAGGAGAACACTCTGAGGGGAGAGGACAGAGCTTGGCCGTCCCCATATGGAGTTTCTATATTTTGGGAGTGGGTGGTTATTGCAGCAGTTAAGATGCCACTTGGGACACCCACATCCCTTATCAGAGTTCCAGGGTACAAGTCCCAGCTCAGCTCCTGATTCCAGCTTCCTGCTAACATGCACCATAGGAAGCAGCAAAGAATGGCTCAAATAGTTAAGCCCCTGTCACACATGTGGGAGACCTGAATTGAGCTCCTGGCCTCAACCTGGCCTAGCTGTGGATATTATGGCATTTGAGGAGATTTTCTCTCTCTCTCTCTGTGTCTCAATATATAAAATTATATTTTAAAACACAGATGATGCATTTTGAATTTGACTCTTTGATTAAATAGACCTTTTTGACTTTTGTCCCTTAGGGCAGAATCTAAGGATTCTAAGTGGTGAGGCAGGGTAGAGAGCGGAATGAATATTTAGTGACCATAGGGTGGATACTAAGGTTTTTGGTCAATATTTCTTGTTTTCCTTTTTCCAAGTACAAGAACAACATGAACTAAACAGGCTTCTCTTTCAGTCTGGTCTCAGAAAGAGGAGGCGCTTGGACTAGAGCCTAGGAGAATCTCAGTGGGCATAGCTGACCTGCAGTCATCAACATATGATGTGATTAAGAAATAAATGCTCATTGTTGTAACCAACTGGGATTTGGGAAGTCTCATGACCTTGTCAGAGATGATGAATATAGTATGTATAATTTTGATTTTGCAATAAACTCTTACAACAGCAGCTGATTTTAAAAAATGGAAGAACATTTTTAATAATAAAAAGTCAGGTCCTAAATTCCTGTTTCATAAGGAAGTAGATGATGAACATGTAACAGACACAAATTATTTTTATATTTACTACCTATTTTAGAAGACCACATGAAAATCAAAATACATACCTACTCAAGAAATAGATTTGCTTATATATCCCCCTGTAAAGCATTTTATTCACATCTAATAACTATTCTTTTAAGTTAATTTTTCCTATTTTCTATTCCAAGTTTTTCTAGAGTATGACATAAAGTGACTGCAGTTAATGTATTGCCTTCATTAGTAACCCTCTGTAAACAGTTAAATTAAGCTTGTTCATATAAAAAAAAACAATTTCAATAATGATATTCCAGATCATGCTTTTGTCAATAAAGGCTTTGTAATTAATTCTTTTGAATGTGAAATATCTAGCATTATGGTTAATATCACAAAAAGTTCAATCTTGAAGATAAAGTAATTTATTTTGTTAACAATTACAACATAAATAAGTTATGGTGAAGTATACCATTATTATAAAAAATTTCCTACCAACTTAAAAATTCTATAGAGCAAAAATGTACTTGAAATTTTACTTACTGATAATTCACAATGACATGAAAATACTGGGGAATTCTAAATTGGGAATAGAACTGAAAATGCCAAGTTTATAAGTAAAAGAACTATAATAATTTTATGATGAAATTGATATTGAGCAAGAATATAATGTTTCTTGGTAGTATGTGCTTTCTCTTTTTTTTTGTAATGTTTGATGATTTATCAGCCTTGGAAGTACTAATTATTATATCAACCTGTTTCCTCAAGTGGGTATTACATTTTTTGTAAAGTTCTTTAAATTTGGAAATCTTTAATGGAAATATCATTAATTAATTAAAATTCAGTTTTTTAAAGCTTTTAGCAAGTTGCAACTATTTTAAACAAATATTGCCAATCAGGAGATATTAAAGTATATGCCTGTAAAACTAAAGGATAAAGGAAAGAAATTAAGCTATGAAATGCAGTGATATAATTTTGAAACTCTGTAACCTGCTTTAGAATTTCTCAACTTGATGGGGGAAGTTTCTATTGACTAAACACTCTCCTTTATTTTTAACCTGGAAAAATTGTACACTGTATTCAAATGGAGTTAAATGAGAAGTCCTATAATTTTGTACCATTAAAATTTGGTAAAAATTTCAAAAGAGTAACACATAATTTAAGATGGGAACATTTTCCTTTGAAGACGTTTATTGAGGGAAGTTGCTCTGGATAGATACAGAAAGATAGTCCCTATAAAAATATTTAGGTTGAAGTATTTACATATTTCAATAATAAGAAAAAGTTAGAGTTGATTGTTTTCTACATTTAGCAATATGGTTTTGGGTTTTTCAGTAGTTTCTCAAATAGACATAGATTAGTATAAACAAATCATAGACAATCTAATTAAAGCTATTAACAATTTCAAATTGCAGATCAGGCAAGATCATAAAAAATAAAAATAATACAATATTGAAAAATAAATTTCTAAAAGAATAATACCAGGGATATAGTATTAGAGATAATGATTGGGTTAAAATATGGCATACGTACAAAAATAATTATTGTTTCTTTGTTTCCATTTTGTTTAATTAATATAAAATATTTTAAATGTACATGATACATGTTTTATTTCTGAAAATAATTTTCAGTTATTTTTAAAAAATAAAGGAATTATTTCATATACCCCCCTCTTTATAAGTCAATGAATAAAGTTTGTAAGTTATAATTATTGTTTTTATTACTCTTTCATGATGTAATGTTCTTTTCTGGATATTTTAAAATAATATGATCACCCAACTTCAATGTTATTTTATATTTCTTTCTGTATGTTTCCTTTCTCAAGTTAGCTTCCATATACTTTGATCACATAAGCACATAATTTTAAAAGTTTTTTGTACCAAAAGAATCTTCTGCTACAATTTTCCATGAACATTTTGAAGTTTCATATTGTTCTGCTTGTTAACTCTCTGAGCTGCACCATGAAGACTTAGAGCTTCCTTTGAATTCACTCATTCTCATTTTGGCTACATCTAACATGCTGGTTATGTCATTTGGTTTTTTTTTTAAGATTTTATTTATTTTTTGAGAGGTAGAATTACAGACAGTGAGAGGGAAGACAGAGAGAGAGGTCTTCCTTCCATTGGTTCACTCCCTAGATGGCCACAGCAGCCAGAGCTGTGCTGGTCCTAAGCCAGGAGCCCGGAGCTTCTTCCTGGTCTCCCACATGGGTGCAGGGGCCCAAGGCCTTGGTTCATCTTCTACTGCTTTCCCAGACCATAGCAGAGAGCTAGATTGGAAGAGGAGCAGCCAGGACTAGAACCGGCACCCATATGGGATGCTGGTGCCGCAGGCAGAGGATTAATCGACTGCACCACGGTGCCGGCCCCAATCATTTGTTTTTAATATCAATTCTAGAAATTGATATAGTTTCTAGAAATTCTGTTTATTTCTTTATACTACCTAATTTTCTTTGATCATATTCTTATTTTTTTCAAAGATTGTGGTGCTTTTCTTACATTTAGGTTTTTATATTGATTACATAAACTCTAAAGAAACAAATAATAACAATTTTGTACCTATTATGTATTCTAATCTGCTTCTCAGTGATGGTTACCTTTAATTCTGTATCACTGGTAAATTTTTTAGGAATATATTTTTCAATATGCATATTTTGTGTCTTTAATCATTTTATATATATTATTTTTTCATTCTTTTTTTTTTGTTCTCTCAGTTTCTTGGGCCTCTGTCTATTGACCCTTGCTCAACTATTGTTTTCTTCTCCTTATCATCCTCTTTTCTTTCTCCTCTTCCTCTTTTTTCTCCTCCTCCTCTTTTTTCTCCTCTTCTTCCTCCTCCTCCTCTTCCTTTTCTTCCTCTCCGTCTTCTGCTTCTCCTCCTTTTCCTTCTTCTTTTACTATGACCTCGTTTTTAAAGGGATTTAGTATTTTTTTCCCTGTGAGTACCTTTTTGTGCTTAGGGTTGTGGGAGCATCCCAGGGAGAGTATTAGCCTAACCAAATTGAAATATTAATTTGGGGATTTGGGTGTTTTCAAATGATTTTAGCAGAAAAAATTGCAAATTTTAACATTACTTTGTGAATTTTTAAAAATTAATTAATTTTTAGGAATATAAATTTCATATGTACAACTTTAGGAATATACTTATTCCTTCCACCATACCAGCCACATTCCCACCCCAACACCTCCTCCCTCTCCCCTTCCCTGTCCCATTCTCCATTAATATTCATTCTAAGTTAACTGTGTACACAGAAGACCAACTCTATACTAAGTAAAGGTTTCAACAATTTGTACACACATGCACATACACACAAAAACTGTTTGAGAACAAGTATAATAGTTAACTCTCATAATACAACTCATTGAGTACCGAGGTCCTGCATGAGGAGTTAGTGCACAGTGACTCCTCTTATTAATTTAACAATTAACACTCTTAGGTATGATGTCAGTAATCACCCGAGGGTCTTGACATGAGCTGCCTAGGCTATGGAAGCCTTTTGAATCCACAAACTCCATCAGTGTTTAGTCAAGGCATAAGCAAAGTGGAAGTTCTCTCCTCCCTTTAGAGAAAAGTACATCCTTCTTTGATGACCACTTCTTTCTGCTGGGGTCTCATTCAAAGAGATCCTTAATGTAGAATTTTTTTTTTTTTTTTTTTTTGCCAGAGTGTCTTGGCTTTCCATGCCTGAAATGCTCTTAGGGACTTTTCAGCCAGACTAGGAAGCCTTAAGTTCTGGTTATTTAAAGCAATTGTCATTCTATGAGTCTGCTGTGTGGACTGTTTCCCATGTTGGAACATTCTCTCTTTTTTAATTCTATTATAATTATCTGACACTTCATCCTATTTATATCATCACTTTAACACTTAATCCTATCTATATGTTCACTTTAACACTAATATCATCACTTCAACACTTAAGATGACATTTTTATCACCCCTCAATAGGATTTGGGGTTCTATGATAAGTTTTAAACTGAACCTTTATAGATGGGATGGTTTGCGGGTGGGAGGGTGGTTATGGGGGAAAAACCACTATAATCCAAAAGTTGTTCTTTTGAAATTTATATTTATTAAATAAAAGTTTTCTAAATAAATTTAACACAATAAAAATAAAGAAGTTAGTCCTTAGGAATGTATGCAGAACTATACAGCTTTACAGTTACAAGCTTTCTCTTTCCTCTCTTATTCCCACTATTCTATTCCCAGTATTTCTTACTGAGATCCATCCTCAATTGACTTTATATGCATATGATTAACTCGATGTTAAGTAATGGGTTCAACAAATAGTATGAAGACAAAAAAATGAAAAATCAAAAAAACCAAAAGTGGTCCTCAGCGGTCAAAACAAGGGCAGCTCAGGTCATCCCTTCTCTAAGTGTCAATTTCACTTCTGCAGATTTCATTTTAGGTGTTCTGTTCTTTCTTGCAGATAAAGGAGAGCATATGGTATTTGTCCCTTTGGGACTGGCTTATTTAACTAAGTATGATGTTTTCCAGATTCATCCATTTTGTTGAAAATGACCAGATTTCATTATTTTTTTACTGCTGTGTAGTATTCCATAGTGTACATATCCTGTAATTTCTTTATCCAATCTTCAGTTGGTGGGCATTTAGGTTGGTTCCATGTCTTAGCTATTGTGAATTGAGCTGCAGTAAACATGGGAGTGCAGATCACTCTTTTGTTTACTGATTTCATTTCCCTTAGATAAATTCCCAGGAGTGGAATGACTGGGTAAAATGGTAGGTCTATATTCAGATTTCTGAGTTATCTTCATACTGTGCTCCAAAATGGGTTTACCAGTCTATGATCCCATCAACAGTGGGTTAGGGTAGCTTTTTCCTCACATGCTCGCTAGTATTTTTTTGTTGTTTTTGATTTCTGTATGAAAGCCATTCTAACTGGGGTGAAGTGAAACCTCATTTTGGTTTTGATTTGCATTTCCCTGATGGCTAGTGATCCTGAACATTTTTTCATGTGTCTGTTGGCCATTTGAATTTCCTCTTTTGAGAAATGTCTGTTTAAGTCCTTTGCCCATCTCTTAACTAGATTGTTTGTTTGCTGTTGTGGAGTTTTTTGATCTCTTTGTGTATTCTGGTTATTAATCCTTTATCAATTGCATAGTTTGCAAAGAACTTCTCCTATTCTGTCGGTTGCCTCTTCACTTTTCTGAGTCTTTCTTTTGCAGTGCAGAAACTTCTCAATTTCATGTAATCCCATTTGTTGATTTTGGCTTTGACTGCCTGTGCCCCTGGGATCAAAGAACTAACTCCAGTTCTTCTCAAGTTATTCAAAACAATTGAAAGGTAAGGAATCCTCTCAAATTCTTTCTAAGAAGCCAGCAGCTCCTTTTTTCCTAAACCTGAAAATGATGCAACAGAGAAAGAGATTTACAGACCAATTTTCCTGATGAACATAGATGCAAAAATCCTCAACAAGATTTAGCCAATTGAATCCAACAACACATCAGAAAGATCATCCACCCAGACCAAATGGGATTTATCCCTAGTATGCAGGAATGGTTCAGCATTCGCATATCAATCAGATACATCACATTAACAAATCAAAGAACAAAAACCATATGATTATCTCAATAGTTGCAGAGAAGCATTTGATAAAATACAACACGCTTTTGTGATGAAAGCTCTAAGCAAATTAGGTTTGAAGGAACATTCCTCAACACATTCATGGCAACTTATGACAAACTGATGGCCAGCATCTTATTGAATGGGGGCAAGTTGGGAGCATTCTCACTGAGATCCTGTAACAGACAAGCATGCCCACTCTCACCATTGCTATTCAATATAGTCCTGGAACTTTTAGCCAGAGCCATTAGGCAAGAAAAAGAAATCAAAGGGATACAAATTGGGAAGGAGGAAGTCAATCTAATCCTATTTGCAGATGATATGGTTCTCTATACAGGGGATCCAAAAGATTGCACCAAGAGACTATTGGAATTCATAGAAGGGTTTGGTAGCAGGATATAAAATCAATACACAAAAATCAATAGCCTTTTTATATACAGACAATGTCAAGGCTGTGACTGAACTTCTAAGATCAATTCCAATCACAATAGCTATAAAAAATCAAATTCCTTGGATTAAACTTAACCAAGGATGCTGAAGATCTCATTGTTGAGAAATATAAAACATTAAATAAATAGAAGATACAAAAAATGGAAAATCTTCCATGTTCATGGATTGGAAGGATCAGTATCATCAAAATGTCCATTCTTCTGAAAGCAATTTACAGATTCAATGTGATACCAATCAAAATACTGAAGACATTCTTCTCAGATATGGAAAAAATGATGCTGAAGTTCATATGGAAACACAGGAGACCTCGGATAGCTAAAGCAATCTTATTCAACAAAAACAAAGCTGGAGGCATCACAATACTAAATTTCAAGACATATGCAAGGCAGTTATAATCAAAACAGCCTGGTTGTGGTACAAAAACAGATGGTAGGGCCGGTGCTGTGGCTCACTAGGCTAATCCTCCGCCTTGAGGCGCCGGCACACCGAGTTCTAGTTCCTGTTGGGGCGCCGGATTCTGTTCCGGTTGCCCCTCTTCCAGTCCAGCTCTCTGCTGTGGCCGGGAGTGCAGTGGAGGATGGCCCAAGTCCTTTGGCCCTGTACCCCATGGGAGACCAGGATAAGCACCTGGCCCCTGCCTTCAAATCAGCGCAGTGCGCCGGCCACAGCGCGCCAGTCGCGGCGGCCATTGGAGGGTGAACCAACGGCAAAAGGAAGACCTTTCTCTCTGTCTCTCTCTCTCACTGTCCACTCTGCCTGTCAAAGAAAAAAAAAAAAAAAACCAGATGGTAGACCAATGGAATAGAATAGAATCCCCAGAAATCAATATAAGCATCTACAACCAACTTATATTTGACCAAGGAGCTAAAACTCATCCCTGGAGCAAGGACAGTCTCTTTAATAAATGGTGCTTGGAAAACTGGATTTTCACATGCAGAAGTATGAAGCAAGACTGCTACCTTACATCTTACACAAAAATCCATTTAACATGGATTAAAGATCTAAATCTACAACACGACACCATCAAATTATTAGAGAACACTTGGGAAGCCCTGCATAACATTGGCATAGGCAAATAGTCTTTTATGAATTTGAAACCAAATTCTTGAGATACTTTTTTTTAAAGATTTACTTTATTTATTTGAAAGACAGAATTATAGAGAGAGGTAGAATCAGAGAGAGAGGGAGATCTTCCATCCACTGGTTCACCCCCAAATGTCCACAATGGCTGGAACTGTGTCGATCTGAAGCCAGGAGCCAGGAGCTTCCTCCGGGTCTCCCATGCGGGTGCAGGGGCCCAAGGACTTGGGCCATCTTCTACTGCTATCTCAGGCCACAGCAGAAAGCTGGATCAGAAGAGGAGCAGCCAGGACTAGAACCGGTGCCCACATGAGATGCCAGCGCTTCAGGCCAGGGCTTTAACCCACTGAGCCACAGCGCCGGCCCATTGAGATACTTTTGTTTCCCAGATTCCAAATGGAGACAGCAACCTTCCTGGCCATATCTCTGGATAGTGAAGTTTGACCGGCCCATCTCTATATCCTTTTGCCTTCTATGAATAGTTCAATACATCAAGAATCATATCTTGATGTGGGAGTTTCAGGTCGAATTTCACACTCAGTAGGTCCAGTTTCTCATCATCTGTCCTATGCTCAAGAGTCTAAGACCAGAACCCCTTTCAAAGCATTGTCAGAATCACTTACCCTGTGGTTTTCTGGATAGAATTCAACTCCAAAGAGGCCTCCAGTATTATCCCTTCACAGATTCTTTCCTCATCACTTGCTTAATTTTGCAAGTAACAAATAAAGTACACTCTGTGGACATAGTAGTATTCACCTCCTTTTAAAGAATAGTGCAAAATTTTGTTTACATGTCCATGTTCCTCACTAGTGAGGTTTTCAGGACTATGGCAGCTTTTATTTATCCTCGAGTTTTCTCCTATTTATCATAATATTTATACAATTTGATATAAAACAACAAGTTTGTTTTTTTCAATAAATACATCAAATGGACAGAAGGTAGACATCCAGAAGACTGTCCTAGTGATAAATAGAAAAATAGTAAGATCCTTTGTCTCTATAGTGTATTGTGCCTTTTATTCCTTTTCTTTGCTACTATACAAAAAAGCATTAGCAGACACTTTGAGAAGGTTGTATTTTCATCTTTCTCTTTTACAGTTTATTTTCCTGACCTACATTAATTATGTCATGCCTAACCCTGCACCCTCCCTCTGTTCTTTCTTCATGCCTCCTCACAAAAAAATAAAATTAAAAACCTGGGATTTTATTTTTTCTATTCCTTTGAAGTAGAAAAATATAGACTTTCTAAACCATAAATTTACATAATTATTCCAATATATGAAAAATTCCTATATAAGATAATACATCTAAATGATTGCTAGAAGCCATAATTTAAAAAGAAAGTCTTCTGTGGATATATATATATATTCTTGCTGAATTGCATAAACAGAGCTTATTTTGCTACCTCAATGAGCAATTATCTTTCAAGCATAGTTATTTTATGACTGTTTAGAATTATTTATAAAGCTAAGTTCCAGGTCAAGTAAACTTTCCACAAACTGCTCTATCATGGTTCATTTATTGCCATTGTCTAGGAACTCGACTCTTTGAAAGGGGATAAAAGGCTCAGGAAATAAGAATAATTCCATTTATTCTCTTAGTAATCTTATCAATGGGTGGCGTCAGATGAAAAGGAAGGCTAATATTTTTAAGAATTGGAACATTATGCTATGATTCACAAAGGAAATCCAAGACTATGGGGATCATCTTAGACATAATTGTAAAGTCAGGGATTTCTTTTTTCTGTGTCCTATGGGAAAGTTTCAGAACTCTTTTCCAAATGTCCTTCTTTCCAATTGTTCCTCCTACCTTCTTCCTATACAGTGGGCACCTATAGACTCATAGTGTTTCAACTCTGTGTGTATGATTTTGCTTGCAACTGACTACTATTATTTACCTGCTAAGGTGATGGAAAAATAAAGATGAGAGCCTAACAAAAGGGAATGAACTTTCAGTTGATTCAGATCTGCATTAATGAGTGTTTAGTGTTGCTGACATCATGCCAGCACAAAGGGAGATATTTGGGGGTAGGAGGACTTTTCCCTATCAGTTCAATCACACATTTACTTCCTACCTGCTTACTCAAAGGTAAATCATAAGTTACCGATAATGAACACAACCAGTAAATATAATTGCATATATATTCACTGGACAGAAGCTATATTAGTTTTTATGGACATTGTCCTTTCATTCTAAAATATAATTATGGGGGGTATTGTGATACAGCAAGTTAAACTGCCATTTGGAATGTTAGTATCCCTATCAGTGTGGTGATTCAAATCCTTGCTTCTCTACTTATCCAGCTCCCTGCTAATGCACCTTGGAAGGCAGCAGAAGATGGCCCAAGTACTTGGGCCCCTATAATGTACATGGAAGAACAGACTAGAGGTCTTGGCTCCTGGCTTCAGTTTGGCTCAGACCTATTGAGAACATTTGGGGAGTGAACCACTGGATAAAACATATTTCTCTTCCCTCTCCTCTCCTCTCTACTCTTTTCCTCTCCTCTCCTCTCCTCTCCTCTCCTCTCCTCTCCTCTCCTATTAGTCTGCCTTTCAAATAAACAAATGAATAAATCTTTAAAAACATCATTATGATAACATATAATTGAGATAGACTGGAGTCTTGCTCTTCTTAGAATTACAATAATAACAGTTTTCAATTCTTATTTATTTTAAGTAAATAAAGTTTAAAGTGCTTTAAAAATATTGTGGAATAAATATTTCACGGCATTTTTGCAAAGATACAAAGAGGATAATATAATTTAATGAGCATATGATCTGAACAAAATGTGAAGAAAGGAAAGAAGTTATCTATGAGAAAATATTAAGCATGCAACATGCTTTTGATGATGTCGATGTGAACAAAATCAGTTTTTCTGGATTTAGTGTAGAGTATGTGTGGGCAGCTGATAGCCTGTGGTCAAATCCAGCCCAATGCCACCTATTTTCATGTGATCTGTGAGGTACAGTTTTTATATTTTAAATGATTGGTAAAAGAACAAAGAAGAATAGTATTTTGTGACATGTGAAGTTATATGAAAATCAGTTTTCAACACCCATAAGTAAAGTTTTATTGGAATACACCACACCCCACACCTTTTTTTTTTTTTTTTTTTTTTGAGAGAGAGAGAGACAGAGAGAAAGACATTCCTTCCATTGGTTTACCCCCCAAAATGGCCGCCACGGCCAGTGCACTACACCGATCCCAAGCCAGGAGCCAGGTGCTTCTCCTGGTCTCCCATGCAGGTGCAGGGCCCAAGCACTTGGGCCATCCTCCATTGCACTCCCGAGCCACAGCAGGGAGCTGGCCTGGAAGAGGGGCAACCGGGACAGAATCCGACGCCCCAACTGAGACTAGAACCCAGAGTATGGGTGCCACAGGCGGAGGATTAGCTTAGTGAGCCATGGCGCCGGCCACACCCATTTGTTTATGAATTGTTTAGGGCTGCTTCTGTATTGTAAATCAGATGAAAAAAGAATTGAGTAGATTCACTAGAGATAATTTGGTCCACAAAGACTAATATAATTGCTCCCTGATCTTTTTCAGAAAGCTTGCTAACTTGTAATGTAGAGTATGAATTGAAAACTGGAGCATGAACTATCAAATTTACAATAATCTTTCTGGACAAACTCTTCTTCTTGTGTGAGGAATAGGTTCAGTAGATTTTAACACCTCAAAACTAAACCAAGATAAATATTTTCATGGATTTTTTTTCTAGAAACAGAATTTGTTATAATGTCTTCTTCCTTCAGGTCTGATTTATTTAGAAAATGTCATTATTTTGTTGAAGAGTGATTTTCCTGTTATTTTATCGAGTTTCATTAGGGTCAGAAGAATGATTAAAAATTAGAATAAAGGTTATAAAGATGAGTTTTATGATAAAACCAAGAAAACGGAGAGAAGGATCCAACATGGGAAGGGGGAGACACAGTAGACTCATAGAATGACAGATGTACTACATAGCACTCTGGCCTCAGAATCAGCCCCTAAGGCATTTGGATCTGGCTGAAGAGCCTATGAGAGTATTTTAGGCATGGAAAGCCAAGACACTCTGTGAAAAAAAAAAAAAAAAAGATGAAGAAGAAGACCTAAATGAAGGATCTCAGCGAGTGTGATCCCAGTGGAAAGAACGGGCCCATCAAAGTAGGAGGTACCTTTCTCTGAAGGGAGGAGAGAACTTCCACTTTGACTATGGCCCTGTTGGAATAGGATCGAAGTCAGCGAACCCTAAAGGCTTCCATAGCCTCGGCAACTCATGGCTAGAGCCTAGGGAGATTACTGATGCCATAAACAATAGTGTCAAATTGTTAAATCAACATCAGGAGTCACTGTGTACTTACGTCCCATGTGGGATCTGTCCTTAATAGGTTGTCCAAGGTGAAGTAATGATATAGCTAGTACTGAAACAGTATTTCTACACTTTGTGGTTCTGTGTGGGTGCAAACTGATGAAATCTTTACTTAGTATATACTGAAGCGATCTTCTGTATATAAAGATAATTGAAAATGAAAAAAAAAAAAAAAACAACCCTTGGTGTTAAATTGGAAATTACATAGAAAAGTAATCAATCTTTTTAAAAAAAATATCATACAGGATCTCTGTCATTAATGTGATGTACACTGTTATTTAATGCTATAACTAGTAATCCAACAGTATTTCAGTATTTTTTCACTTTGTGTTGCTATGTGAGGGCAAACTGTTGAAATCTTTATATATACTAAACTGATTTTCTGTATATAAAGAGAATTGAAAATGAATCTTGATGGGAATGGAAGGGGAGAGGGAGCAGGAAAGGGGAGGTTTGCGGATGGGGGGGAAGTTGTGGGGGGGGGAGCCTTTGTAATTCATAAGCTGTACTTTGGAAATTTATATTCATTAAATAAAAAAAAGAAAAAAAAGGAAAAAGAAAATAAAAAAAAGATGAGTTTTAAAATTAACCCAGCCCTTGAGGAGTTGATATTCAAGTGGGAAAAGCAGGCATGTGAACAACTGCTTATTATTCAATAGTGTTAAGTGTTCTAATATAGATCAAAATTTTATATAGACTTTACTCCTTCCAATCCATCTTTCACTTGACTTTAGAATTATCTAACTAATGATAAAGATATGAGCATACTTCTCCCTTGCTTAAAATCTTTCAGTTACTGTCTCTTGATTTCAAGATAAACCTCAAATTCCTTAACCTGGCATTCCAGGGCCTTATTTGTCCAGTCCTTGCCAAACTCTGCTATCTCACCTCTCCTTTTCCTCCCTTTAAAATGATTTTCCTAAATTCTGTGCTTTCTAATTCCTTGCTACTCCATCCTCTTTTGACTCTAAGCTCTTGTGCTTCCATCCTGTTATTTTCTTTGCCTGGAGATCTTCCACCTATCTACTAAGGGAGAATCCCTTGACTGATTAGAGCATTCCATGTTCCAGCCTCAATGATGGGCATAATTCTAAGCCAGTCTTGTGAAAGTAAAGCTAGGACTCCTGATGGAATTGTGAGGAAACAAGTGCACTTTTTCTGTTGTAGTTGCTAAGGCTGTAAAATGTAAATCAAAATTCCAACTTCTTAACTGTGTAACTCATTTTTTTTTTTGTTTAAGTCAGTTCTGTTCTCTCATTTAAAACCAAAAAGATTTAAAGTTAGACCTCACAAAATGTTGATTGTAAAATATTCTGCCATTTCTGCCCATTTATACATTTCATGATAGATTAGATGGAAAAGCCAATTGTGCGCAGATCACATAGATGATTTTTGAAGTTCAGAGTGAAAAAACAGAAAACTACATGAGGCAGTTGAATCCCTGCTTAGGAAGCAGGACTGCTATATGACTGAATTTTTAAATTCCTAAGGATGTCTACCTCTGCAGAAAAAAAAAGATCAACTTGTGTCTGATCAGTCTGATGACAAGAATATATTCGTGGGTTAAGTTACTTGTACGTCAAGGTAGATTGTAGTTCACTATATAGAGGGACTCTCCACCTTGGATCAAACTCATTGTTCAGGTAAGGAAGCTGATTCAGGCTTATTCAAAATATCCCAGCATCTAGAATGGATGTCCAGTGACTTTTTATAGAATCTGTAATTGATTAATATTATCAACTAGGGTTACTATTTTAAATGCAAGTAAAGAACAAACTATAATATTTATATCAATAGATGGTAATGTAAGAATTTTCTAGATTAAATATACTTCAATATAATGGAAGTTTGAAGCAGTCATCCCAAATGATTTTTTAAACTTTTTCTGTATTCTGCTTGAAGAGAAAATTGGTTACCTTCCCATGGAAATCTGTGTCATCAGCAATTGCATCATAAGAACAGTGATTTCAATCAGAAAGGAAGCTGAGCAGCTGTTCTATTCACATTCACTATTTTTGTGTATATATTTAAATGGCATCTTATACAAATCTTGCCTGTTTACCATTGTTGACTGATTTTAATGAATCAATTGATCAAAATGGAGAAGAGTAACTTAAATGCTATTGTAGCTGTCTTTCTACACATTTATGGAATAGCCTCTTAGAGTCTTCGACACTCTTGGCAATGATTTCACTATTTAGCTTGCAGCACATTTCAGAAGTCACGACTGAAAATAATATGACAGAGTATAATGAAAAAGTTAAAAAAATTTGAAAGAGTGTGGAAAAAAGCGCAGCAAAATAAACAATGATGTGAACAGAATATGCTGTGTATGTTGGGTTTTTTCCTACTCCCTGGCGGCTGTTACTGACTCCCAGTTGTGATTTGCTTACTAACACAATAGAAATTGAATTCCTTGGTTCATCAGTCATGGCTTATCCTATATGTGTTATAACTCTCACACACAGCAGGGAAAAAGCTTGCTCCGCAATTTATGATAAGGATGTAGGATCTCATTTTAGTCATCACCCAACATGACCTTATGAAGAGACCATTGCTCTCCTCCCCTTACTCCTCAGTTGTGGGAGTTCATGCCTGTTTCATAGTTTCCAGCAGAGTTCGTGTTTTGGTACCATGCATACGTGTCTCAGTTGGGAAGAGGCATTGCTTAGATTCTTTTTATCCTCTTGTTAATAATTGAATGCCTAGTCCGAGAAGCAGTCAATCATGCATAATCATGCTGGAAAATGTGTGCTGTGCTCTGAAAGCAGGTTCTCCTTAGTAGCAGAGGAAGTCACACACAGTCTCCGCCAAATGTTGGGGGCTCACTAAGTGAACTGGTTCCAGAGTAATTCATCCAAACGTGGCCCAGAAGAATGATGACTTTGTAGAACAGCAATAATACCACTCTGATGGTCTGAAACAAGGGCAATAATAAAAGCAAGTCCCCAAAGGTTTCCATTGTCTGGCTCCCCAAACTTCTGGTTCATTTTGTCCTTGGACTTGATTTAACTTGATTGAATGCAGTCAAAACATTCTTTTAGAAATATAAATCAGATATGTCGCTCCTCTGCTTAATTCCCTTGTCCCCAATAGCTTTCCATTTCATTTAGAATAAAATTCAAAGTTCTTCAAGGTTTTGTGTGGTCTGGCCCTAGTACTGTATTCACTATCACCTGTGATCTTTGATGACTATCTACCAGATGCTCCGAACTTTTTTTTCCTGAATTCCTGCTACCTAGAAAACTTTCAGGATGTAGTTTACATTCAGTGTATATTTATTGAATTATTGAACTAATTAATGAATGCCTTAGATCAGTGTGATCAAACCTGTTTGCACATTTGATTCACCAATGGAACTTTTAAAACAAAGATATTTGAAACTCTCTCTTGGAGATTCTGATTTAATTTTCCTTTAAAAAAAAAGGTTCTCAGATTATTTTAATGTGCAGAGTTGAGAAACTGACTTAGAGGAAAGAACAATCATTAATAAAGGACTAAAGTGGATTTCTCAGACTCCTAAACTCTCATATACTATACTTTCACTGCCATATAACCCCATGTATTCTCAAGAAATAACTTTTTCCCTATTTAGTAGTAAATGATCCTGTTAGACTTCAAATTCCTGTTAGACACTGGCAGCTCTGATATGATTTAGCTTTATTTAATTCTGTGCATGCTGTGCTAGAGTCACTAAGTAAGATTCCCAGATATTTCTGAAATGGAAAAGGAAGGGTCATTTGACTCTGTTTCATACACCACAGCTTTGCTGATTAACAATACCTGGGTCTCAGCCAATGGTATCGTCATGTTGGCTACATGAGTATTGCAAACAAAACCCAGCACCCAGGCAGATCTGAAGTTCAAAGCTTATTTAGACTGGGAACACTTATTAAAGAAAATGTCATTTGTGTTCAGAATAATGGCTTGTAACTCTTCCAAAATGATTTTTCACCTAATAGGATTCGTCCTCTACAATGGAAACTCCAAGGAGAAAATCTGGAAATTTTGGCGGTATATACTGAGACCAGATGGTCAACAGGTACTGAGCTGGGTTTTGTAGTGGGGTACACTGAATAAAAAAGACAAGTCTCCTTAATGAGACAATAAATTTCCCAAATGGGCCTGTGTGAAATGTTTAAGAGTTGAAGATAAAGGTTTTGGGTTACGTTGTCCTTAATATGAAAGGGGGATAAATGGAGCCAGGTGTGTTACGACTTCAGATGTGAGCAGTACTGAATTGTGAGCATTATAAAAGAAACTGGATGGAATTTGAAAGCAATAAATTACTGCAGCATCTACACTAGGAGCACATACATGTGCTGGTCTACTTACAAGAATCCTTTGGAAGGTGAGATGTTGAGGTCTCAATTAGAGAAGATCAACCCTCAAATGATTTCTTTATTGGGAGTGGGAAAAAGGTTTCTACTCTAGATAGGAATGAATTAAAATAGAGCGAATATCCTTGTCCCATCTCACACTCACATACACTCACATACCCATAATGCCACAGTACCTGTCCCCTTATTATTGAAATTATTCTCTGAATGGATGTCCTGTGGTGAGCATTCACATAATGAGGACCCAAAATCCTCTTACTTGTGCCCATTCTGGAAGATGCATCCATATACATCTTCCTCAGACCTCCTTTTTACTAACATACTGGTTCTACTACAGATCTACAATCTAGTGACCTCAATTCCAAAATCCAAGAATCTCTTGCAAGTAATTTTTTTTTCATAATTCACTTACAGTAAAATTTTTCCTAAATTAATGGGACTATCCCACTGAGGTGAATAATTATGTGTCATATTATAAACTTATACTCATAAATATATTTCTGTATTATGTCTGATTGGATGCTTCCTTAGACTTTGCTGCAGATAATATTTGATACTCATATATGAGCCTGATTGCCTGCCCCAAATCTGAAAAATTTGAATCTGAAAATACACCTGGATTAGGTTAAGAATATACCTCCTCAGATTTGTTAATTTGCATGAATTAAAACACTCCTTAGGGTTGGAGAATTGACTATGTCACAGTAAGGATTTTTAAAATTATATCATTTCAAAATGTGGCAAGGGCCATGGGTGTTTTCAGGAGAGCTCACCTCTGAAATAGAAGAAACAGTGGGAAAGCTCTTTCACATATTAAATGATTCTCAACTTATAAACAGAAAGCGACAGCTAGTGATATATGCTGAGTGTTCTCTTTTAGCAAACTAGGATGGGAAAAGTGGGGTTTAACATGAAATTTGTATCTTTTAAAATTATTATTATTTTGGTAGCCCTCAAACCAAACCCTGAGTGAAGATTGTGATAAAATTTATGTAAACATCACAGAGACAAAAGCATTGGCCTAAGATGATCAGTTGACCTGAGTTTGGGTGGAGTTGGGTAATTATTCTGGATTGATATGTAAGAGATTTATTTGGACTAGATTCCTAAGTTTCTTTCCTATGAAGTGGTCAAAGTTGGGGAAAAATGAGGTGATTGCTTTGATTCTGCCTATTCAGATTCAGTTAGGCAAATTTATATGCCTGAAAACAATTATTGAGGCTTATTTTTGCCTTGATACAAGAGGCCTCAATATAAAGAGAACACACACAAGTATGTGAATGGAATTTTATTAATATTATTATTATTAAAATTTATTTTGAAAGGCACAGTTACAGAGAGATCTTCCATCTATCAGTTCACCTGCCAAATGGCCCCATTGTCCCAGGCTGAGCCAGGCTGAGGCTGAAATCTGGAGCCAGTAACTCCTTCTGGGTCTCCCACATAGCGTACCCAATACTCCCATGTGGCTATACCCCACAGTTTTCCCAAGACACATTAGCAGGGAGCTGGATGGGAAATGGGGCAGCCAGAACTTGAAGCAGTCCTCTGATATGGGATGCCAGCATTGCAAGTGGTGGCCTAACCAGCTGTACCAAAACATTTGCCACAAATGTAATGTTCTAAGATACTGAATTCAGTTGTAATGTCAGAGACAGGAATAAACATGGTGACATTTTTCTTACTGTCCATTGGTTAGTTGGAATATTGGCAATTGTTGGATGATAGATCCCAAAGAATCTAAGCAGGAGATCTCAATTTAGAATCAGAGCGATTACTGGACTTGGGATGTCCTAGGGTATATTCATAGTAAAGATGTATACTAAAAAGGCTGTACTTTTTTTTTTTTTCATGTGGCATGTGTTGAAAATTACAGTAAACTTGCAGGTGGTATAGATTTCTTTCCCTATACCCCAGATGTAATTTTGGAAAGCATTGCCTTGAATGATCACTTTTTGGAAGAATGTAATGTTGTAAGATCTTTGAACTGGAAAGACTTTTGGGAATCATCTACCAGTCCCTTAGTTTTACAGAGGAGAAAGTCAAGAGTGTTATTCATGTTGTTCTTGTTAATTGAGATGACACTATCCCAGGAAATGAAATTAACTTATTTGTAACTCTGCTTTCTTCCAGTCTATTTGAAATCCAGTGCACGAAGTTTTCTGTTTTCAAGTATCATGGAGGAGAAAAAATTAGATGTTAATTAAATATTCTTATTATAGAAAAGCTTCCCATAATTTCATAGTATACCAGTCACCAGAATGCAATACTTTTTCAGTGAATAATTTATAATTTCATCTTTTTAGAGAATGTAGATGGCCCTGTTAGTATATTTTGTCAAGTCCTTTGATTCACACTATCTCTTTAAGTGTTCTCAAATCATTGGAAGTGGACAAGACAGGTATTGCAATCTATGTTTTGTAGGTGAGGAAGAAACTTTGATTCAGTAACGCCAGTTGACCTAATTTGGTAATTAGTTAACAGCTAGAGTTTAAATCCAAATTTTCTGGTTCTAAACCATGTGATTGTTTTATTGTTGTTTCAAATTTGTAAAAATTGCCATATAAAAATATATATGAGAGTACTTGAAAATTATCGAATTGAATGATAATTTTACTTGGCGAAAGAATTATGAAATCCATGCATATGAGGGATCTTTAATGGTGCAATGCTGGCATCCCATGTGAGCACTGGTTTTAGTTCTGGTTGCTCCATTTCTGATCCAGCTCCGTACTAATGCGCTGGGAAGGCAGAGGAGAATGGCCCAAATGGGAGACTCGGATGGAGTTTCTGGCTCTTGGCTTCAGCCTGGCCCAGTTCCAGCCATTGTGGCCATTTTGTAAGTGAACCAGAGGATGTAAGATCTCTCTCTCTCTCTCTGAGCTGTTTTCACTGTCTACCAAATCTGTTGTCTTCTGTGGATCCATTTATTACTCGTGCATCCTTGTCAGATCTGTTATTTGCTTCATTCATTAAAATCATCATTTTTTATTGAACACCTACTTTTGATCAAACATTCTAACATGGCCTTACATTACAATAGTAAACATTTTAGATAAAAATTTCCTTCTCTGGTGGTCCATTCTAATAAGTGGAAGCAGACAATAATATAACTGTAAGAAGAAATAATAGATATAACATGAAGAAGCCAGGAGCTTCTTCCCTATCTCCCACATGGTTGCAGGGGCCCAAGGACTTGGGCCATCTTCTACTGCTTTCCCAGGCCACAGCAGAAGCTGAATTGGAAGAGGAGCAGCCAGGACTAGAACCGGCGCCCATATGGGATGCCGGCGCTGCAGGTGGAAGATTAACCTACTGCGCCACGGTCCCGGCCCCAGGATGCTCGGGTTTATACAACTGCAAGGATGTAACGGGGAGGGGATGGGGGTTAAGTTCAGTCCTCATGCTCTACCTCAGAGAAGTTACTTCTTATTAACACATAATGTCCTATTTCTGAACCTTCTTCTAAAATGATATTTTTTCATTCAAGGGTCCTGTATAACTTTGCAACTGTGGCCCCATCTCTCTGGCTCCCTCTAGATTGACTGCATTTGTCCAATCTTCCATTCTGCATAGAGGAAGAGGGATTTCTCCCAATACAAGTTTTTTACACATAAAAATCTTGGGATTCAGCTAGATACTAGCATTTGCATTATCTAAATTTATGCAAAACATATCTGAATCTCAGCTTTGCCCTAGCAATCAGTGGTAGGTGTTTTGCAAAAAATGTCTTCAATAAGTTGTCTATGTCTGGTAGTCCCTTCCTCTTATAACTTATTGTGGGTTGGAAAACTACATTATAAGTGTTGTTTGACTTCTGTAATGGTAATCTATAGAACTGAAATTGACACTTTGAGATGCAATGATTTTGAACAGCCCTTGTCTCAACTGTTGAGGAACAGTTTTTTTTAAATACTGTTTGTTGAATTCTGCTTAGTATAGGGTTAGTTTTATGTGTATGAAGTTAATTGAAAATAGATCTTTGTAAAAAATAAGAATGGGTGGCTGGTGCTGCGGCTCACTAGGCTAATCCTCCGCCTGCGGTGCTGGCACACTGGGTTCTAGTCCCAGTCGGGGCGCTGGATTCTGTCCTGGTTGCCCCTCTTCCAGGCCAGCTGTCTGCTATGGCCTGGGAGTGCAGTGGAGGATGGCCCAAGTGCTTGGGCCCTGCACCCTGTGGGAGACCAGGAGAAAGAAGCACCTGGCTCCTGCCTTCGGATCAGCGCCATGTGCCGGCCGCAGTGCGCCGACTGCAGCGGCCATTGGAGGGTGAACCAATGGCAAAAGGAAGACCTTTCTCTCTGTCTCTCTCTCTCACTGTCCACTCTGCCTGTCAAAAAAAAAAGTAATTAAAAAAAATAAGAATGGCAATAGGAGAGGGAGGAGGAAAGAGGGTGGGAGTACAGGCAGGAAGAAGGGTGGGTGGGAAGAATCACGTTCCTAAATTTGTATATATGAATTGTATGAAGCTTGTATATCTTAATTAAAAGGTTTCTAGGTTAAAAAAAAAAAAAGAAAAATCAAAACAGTTTTTTTTTTATTTTTTTTATTTGACAGATAGAGTTAGACACTGAGAGAGAGAGGTCTTCCTTCCGTTGGTTCACCCCCCAGATGGCTGCTATGGCTGGCGCGCTGAGCCGATCTGAAGCCAAGAGCCAGGTGCTTCTTCCTGGTCTTCCATGAGGATGCAGGAGCCCAAGCACTTGGGCCATCCTCCACTGCCCTCCTGGGCCACAGCAGAGAGCTGAACTGCAAGAGAAGCAACCGGGACTAGAACCTGGCGCCCATATAAGATGCTGGTGTCGCAGGCAGAGGATTAACCCAGTGAGCCATGGTGCCAGCCCCCAAGACAAGTTTTAAAATAGTCTTAAAGAGAAGGCTTAAACAATTTTCCTTTGAGTAGAGAGCATGGAGTTGGAGCCTTTAGTTTAAACTGTACTTTGTTTTACCTTTCCCTTCCCTCCTTCTCTTTCTTTTTTCTTTTTTATTTATTTATTTATTTATTTATTTTTGACAGGCAGAGTGGACAGTGAGAGAGATAGAGAGACAGAGAGAAAGGTCTTCCTTTACCGTTGGTTCACCCTCCAATGGCTGCTGCGGCCGGCGCACCGCGCTGATCCGAAGGCAGGGGCCAGGTGCTTCTCCTGGTCTCCCATGGGGTGCAGGGCCCAAGCACTGGGGCCATCCTCCACTGCACTCCCTGGCCACAGCAGAGAGCTGGCCTGGAAGAGGGGCAACCGGGACAGAATCCGGCGCCCCGACCGGGATTAGAACCTGGTGTGCTGGCGCCGCAAGGCGGAGGATTAGCCAATTGAGCCGCGGCGCCGGCCCCCTCCTTCTCTTTCTAATAAGCTGGACTTTTAGTGATGTGCTGTTTAGCTAAGACTTCATATGGCCGTTTCAGAACATTGGCACAAGGAATTGGATGAGAGCACAGGATTAGAGTACCACATGTTTTTGTAACTTTTGTCTAGGTCTTCTAGTGATTATGATTCTACGATAAATTACTGAATTTCTCTCTTTCCTTTTTTCTTTAGAGACTCTGCATGATAACTTTCTTCAGAACTTTAAGATAACCATGTCTTTATTCCCATTGTAGTCTCAAGGGTATCAATAGCAAACATTCTTCTAAGTTTACTGAAGGGAACATTTTAAAGAGAATATGTGGCAAGCCTGGGACCCCAAGGAAGCCTGATGATTCCAAACTTCCATCTTTTGTATTATTTTCAACAAGGACAAAAAATATATATTCTTACACATATTGTTAAAGTATTGAAAAAATGAGTTCAATTTTGAAAAATCTGAAAGGAAGTTACTTTTTTAAAAATATTTATTTATTTGTTTGAAAGGCAGAATTACAAAGATATAGAGGCATGGAGAGAGAGAGAGAAAGAGAGAAAGGTCTTCCATCCACTGGCTCACTCCACAAATGGTCTCATTGGCCAGAGCTGCACTGTTGTAAAGCCAGGAGCCAGAAGCTTCTTCCGGGTCCCCCATGCAGGTGCAGAGGCCCAAGGACCTGGGCCATCCTCCACTGCTTTCCCGAGCCATAGCAGAGAGCTGGATTGGAAGTGTAACAGCTGGGACCTGAACCGGCACCCACATAGGATGCTGGCACTGTAGTCAGCGGCTTTATCCGCTATGCCACAGTGTTGGCCCCAGGAAGCTACTTTGATATACAAGATGAAGGCATTACATTTCTTCTTCATCATCCACAAAGTATCCTTTCATGACAGTGGAGACATTTTGGTATATAGACTCTCCGTTCTGTGCAGCAGAAGAAGATTTAATATGATTGTGCAGGAAAAGTAACAACACAAATGGCATCCTATTGTAGTCTAACAGAATCACATGGATGAACTTCAGTGTTCATTTTCACATATTTGTAGTTCTTGACTTTTATATTCCAGATTTTATGCAAAGAAGCAAAGAGAAGGAAGCAAAGAACAGAGGAGGGAGAGAAAGCAGGAAAGGGAGAGAGGGAGAGGGAGAGGGAGAGGGAGTGGGAGAGGGGGAGAGAGAGAGAGAGAGAGAGCAAGCGAGCAAGCAGGCTGTGAGGAAAAATCCCCCAGAACATTTTTTTAGCTCAGTTATGTAGGCCCACGAGGTTTATATCATTTCGACATGCTTTGAGTAAGTATCTAAATTGAAACAGAGATGGAAATCGTTTGAAGTTCATCCATCACTAAATTTAACCTGTTTTTTGCATTATGCATGTTGCCATGTTGCTTTACCAGTACTTTGCATCCCTGGGGACAGGTTTTTTTTTTTGTCCTTAGGATTTCTCCTCCTGTGGTTAGGAAAACAAACGTGGCTCTGTTGCATAAAGAGTTCTGAGGAATTTAAGGCCTGTGAACATGACAGACTGGGGCAGCAGTGCCTTTGAGGGAGCCTCTTACTTTTCTCATCTCCACTACAAGCACATTTCATTTCATTCCTTGACACCAGATGAGATTGTCTCAAAACTCATTTTCTCAAAATACGACAAGTTAAATTATATTCATCATGGTAGCAGATAGAGGATAAATACAGAAATGCATATTTATGGAAAAAATACAATAGTCATCAATTGGCTTCTATTATTTTGGTGAAAATTACTAAGGAATAAACCCTCTCCACAACATCTTTACTAGCATCTGCACTGTTGTTTGAAACACTTTTTATTTAGGAGGTATTTGAACTTCGATTTGAAGACAGGATCCAGAGGAATATGTTTCCTTTAAAATATCCTCAAGTCTGACTTCAGGCACATGAGGTTCCTTCCTGCCCTCCTATATTTTTCACTCTCTGCGATTTGCAATTCTGTGAAATCTTTTCCATAGGAACTGTTTTCCCTGTACAGGTGTAATCATTGCAAAAGTGTGGAATTTTTAAAATAAATCAGTGATGTTTTACGTGGTGAGTTATTATTGTTCCTGACTCTCCTAATGCATTTTCATTAGCATTTAATTGTTTCTTGAGGCTGGAGTCCAGGAGACATTTTTATAAACTCAAATCCCTTGTCTTCCAGTTCTCCATCTGTGCTTACCAACTAGTTCACTGTGGGTTGCTTGCAAAACAACAAATGATAACGATTGTAAGGAAAACTGGCTTTATTTTTAGTGGAATAGGAACTAAACTTTGACCAATGAAACATGCATAAAATTTAAGAAAGCAGCTTCTTTGGTTTATCAACTTGTTCAGTGCAGAAATAGGAACAAAATTATATTGAAATTAATTTATTCTATTTTCTTTAATTGTTTATATATTTTAATAAACCTGAAAGAAACAGATGCAGAGACACACACACAGAGAGAGAGAAAGAGAGGGGGGGGGGGGGAGAGAGACAAACACACACACACACACATAGAATCAGAGACAGAGAATGTTCTCATCCTCTGCTTTAGTCTCCAAATGCCTGCAAGAGCCAGGGCTGAGTCAGGCTAAATCCAGGAGGCCAGAGCTCCATCCAAGTCTCCCACGTGATTAGCAGGGTCCCAAGCACTTGAATCATCATCTGTTGTCTCCCAGGGTGCACAGCTTGAACCTCGATCAGAAGCAGAGTAGCTAGAACTCAAACTAGCACTTCAATATAGGATATGGCTGTCTCCTTTGGCAGCTTATCCCACTGTGCCACAACACCATTTTTTTTTTTTTGACAGGCAGAGTTAGACAGTGAGAGAGAGAGAGAGGTCTTCCTTTTCCATTGGTTCACCCCCCAAATGGGTGCTACGGACGGCACGCTGTGCCGCTCCGAAGCCAGGAGCCAGGTGCTTCCTCCTGGTCTCTCATGCAGGTGCAGGGCCCAAGCACTTGGGCCATCTTCCACTGCCCTCCCGGGCCCCAGCAGAGAGCTGGACTGGAAGAGGAGCAACAGGGACAGAATCTGGTGCCCTGACCAGGGTGCCGGCGCCGCAGGTGGAAGATTAGTCAAGTGAGCCGCAGCACCGACCATCCACAACACCTTTCCACCTGTCACTTCTCTTCTCTCTCTTTTTCTTTCTCCAGCCTGATCTCAGCATTGGAGTGATGTGATGCTTCCACTGTGTGTAACACCTGACCTTACCTGTTTTCCTCACAATCCTCCTAGAACTGTGTTAAAGGGGCTCTGCTATGGGGTTCTGGTTTTGTTTTCTGTCTCTGATTCCCCTCATCTTAATGCCCAGAGTTTGTAACTACTAATTTCACTGAGACTTTAACTCCTCAATAAGAGCTTTGCTTGCTGATTTGGTTTTGATCCTTTTAAAAACTGTGCCTCAATGATGAATATGATTTGAGTGGCTCAGAAAGAAAAGCATTGCTCCCTTAACCAGGGATGAGCACGTCATCTCTGCCCCATCAGATTGTGGCGGAGCCTATGGATGGCATACTGGGTCCCAGACATCCCCAGAACCCCCTGAAGGCCTCCCCACAGTGTATTCCCTTCTTGCTTGGGGGAAAAAGTTGGCTCTGAACTGATTTAATTAAAGTAATGAACTCTATTCTTGGTCCTTGTAGGTTTAAACATTCACTTTTTTTTTTTTTAAATAGTTGAGGTTGAAGCTGGTTATGTCTTCATATCTTTGCCTTACTATTATGTTTGCAGCTCTGTTCCTTAACTACCTAGCATCAACAGAAGCCTTCACTATGATCACCATTCAACCATATGTTTATTGAGCACTAATAAATAACTTTATTTACAATAGAGAACACTATGCCAGGTTCACTGGGGGAGGAGAGGGATTACTTAGAAGTTCTTCTTGTTATCAAAAAGCCTACCATCTAATTGGAAAAGAGTTTAGGATGTGCTATAAACTGAACAAGTTGTGCCTGGTCATTTGCTGCAGTAATTAAGATGTCTGCTGGTATATCTATAGGTTGTAGGAAAGCCTGGGTTTGAGTGCTGCCTCTGAGTATGTACATCTTAGGAGGTAGCAGGTGACAGCTCAAGTATCTGGATCACAGCCACTTATGTGGGAGACCCGGATTGAGTTCCTGCATCCTGGCTTCAGCCTGTCCCTGCTGTAGTTGTTGTGGGCACTTGGAGAGTGAACCAAAAGGTGGGAAATCTCTCTGTCTTTCTCTGTCACTACTTTCTGTCTTTCAAATAAGTAAATAAAACTACACAAATAAATATATAAATTTTTAAGTGACACTGGAGTTGGAGAAGGGAGAACAGCTCATTTGTTTGGTTTGATCCAGACGCTCTTCCTAGAGGACTTTGAAACTTACATCAGGCAATGAAGAATGTGCAGTTCCAACAAGAGAAAAGGAGCTTTGTAACAGTGTGTTTGTTAGGAGAGGTTTCTGTGTCCATGCCCTTCTTCTTACATGTTTCTATTTTATATAGTGTACCCTTTGCATTATTGTAGGTTGGTTTTGATCATAGTTTCCAAGAAGTCAAAAACACATTTTCTTTTGTGCTTTTAGACTAGCAACAGATTCACCTATCTAAATGTAACTGATGACAATAAAATTATAGTTTATGGAATTCGTGTACAACAAGTGAAATAAGTGTTCTTGGATTTGTCCTATTTTAACATCTGTTAATTTGGGAAATACCAACACATTTTCATCATAGAAATTTTAGAAACTGCAAAAAATTTACAAAGAGGTAAGTACTTACTACAATCAAAACCTTTTGGAAGATGCCTGGAAGGGTATTCATGTACAATTTTGACAGGTTTTGTATTCCACAAACCCATGGACGTTGCCTCTTATAAAGAACAAAAACATAAGCAGTGAATCTCAAAAAAAGCAACACAGTGGCCCTGGCACGCATAATTAGATGTCACATATTCTCTTTTTATAACCTTTTTAAAAATTTATTTATGTCTCATATTTTTACATAAAATAAATAATTATTTCAAATATATTTTAAGTAGCTATGCAGGATTTTATACTTTAATGTATCACAGTTATAAGTAAATTACCTATTTGAATTTTTCATTTTTTAAAATTATACATAATATCATGAGTACTCTTGTAGGCATATGAGTGTATTTGAACTTCATTGTAATCTTGAGCTTTTTTCAGGTTAAATTCCTAAAACAAGACTTGATTGGAAAAATAACCTGAGAATCAAAAAAAAAACTTTATTGGAACATAACATACTCAAACAAAGTGCACAAATCATAAGCATAGAGTTGGGTGAAGCAGACATTGTATTACTGAGACCCGCAAACCCCTTTCTGTGCCTCTTCGGTCTTGCTCTTTCAAAGGTGACTGTTACCTTGACTTTTACCAGTAGAATTACAGAACGTATTTAGACAAAATTTTGTGGTTTATACAAGGGTACCTCAAAAAGTTCATAGGAGGACCAGTTTTGTGGCATAGCAGTCCGCAATGCCCACATCCCATGTGGGCATCCCAGACTCTCCACTTCCTGTCCTGTTCCATGCTAAGGTACCTAGGGTGGCAGTGGATGCTGGCCCAAGTGCTTGTACCCTGCCACCCATGTGGGAGACTTGGATGAAGTTTCTGGCTCCTGGCTTCTGCCTATGTAGTCCTGGTTGTTGCAGTGCAGCCATTTGGGAAATGAACCAGAGGGTGGAAGGTTTCTCTCTCTCTCTCTCTCTCTCTCGCTCTCTCTCTCTCTCTCTCTCTCTCTCCTTCTTTGTCACTCTGCTACATGTGAATCACCCCATTCTTCAACCTACTTTAGATTTTAGACTCTGGATTGGCTCATCTTTGTTGTCCTGAATCTCCTGTGACAATTAAAAGATTTCCCAAAATGTGTTTCAACTTACTATGATAGTTACTTAAGGTGGATTCAAAAGAAAAAAAAATTAGATGCACCTAGAAGAGAAAAAGAAAAAAATAAGGGGGATAATCAGGATTCTTTTTTTTTTTTTTTCTGTCTCTGGCTCTCATCCATTTCCACACCTTTTCTTTCCCCTTTCTCATCCCCTTTCTCATTTTCTGCCTCTATCCTAAGCTGAAGAGAAGCTAAGGGAACTATATCCCAGGTGGTCTGGCTTTTGACTAGAAATTAAGACAAGTATTGATAGAATAAAGTGGAAGTAGAAAGGAAGAAAAACTAAAAGAATTTTTAAAAGGATTCATAACTATCTAATGAGTCATGAGTTCATGGACACAGATTGATTACATGATTTTAAGAATTATAATTATGGATCCCTGTTACTTTATGATAGATTGTCTTTAAAGATATAAAAATTAGGAAAACTTTATAAAGCACTGATTATACAAGAAAAAGACAAGTTGTATACAGGTTATGAATTTTTTCCTGTTTCATTGCCTGAATGATATTTCTATTTATTAATTTTTTTCCTAAGGAAAAAGTCCTTTATATCTTTCCCTGCTGAAAGCCTCCTCATATAATCTTGTATGTGTCATGCAAGTTACCAAGAGCTCAATCAGAATTTACATCTTAGAGAAGGAAGATTTTACTCTAATCAAACAGTCACTATTTATTCTTTTAGTTATTTATAGTTATCCAATTATTCAGGACTCTCCCTTAATATTTATTATAAAGCCGAATTTGGAATAATGAGGCTGATTTATGAATTACCAAAGGGTCTTGTAGCATGGTCTTCAATATGTGCCCTTAGAAGGAAGAACTGTTATTCTTTATTTTGGAGCTTTCTGAGTTCGATTTCAAACTTCCTGATTTGTTTTCAAGTCAAAATTCAAGAATGTAGAACCAGTAATGTGAAGACCTAGGGTTTCCTAAAAGATAAATGTTCGTATGGGTAACAGCTTCTGTGGTGATTAAAAACACCAGGTCCTTACTTGCATACTGGTGAACACAGAATACAAATGAATTCTTTTTAAGGGCAAGTATTCTAAGTTAGTGTATTTACCTTTCCCCCCATTTCTTATTCCCTCTCCTCCCAAAAGAGAAATCATTGCAAAAAAACTGCAGTCAGGCCAGGCTTCAGAGCTCAGTTGTGTAGTATGCTGCTAGCATTGATGCTGAACTCAGCAGCATTCTTTTATCATCTTATTGCTGATGTATTTATACATATGTGTAGTGTTTATCAAATTTTATTACAGAAGATGCTAACTAGAGTTTTAGGGAACTGAGGGAATAGCTGATGTGCCCAAGTAATCATGCATTGAATTCAATATTTTATATTAAACCCTCAGTGTTGAAAAAAGATGCAAAAAAAAAAAAATAAGCAAACAGACAAGGAACTAGCAAATAAAACATAAATCCTTTCTTAAAAACAGTTTGTGGGATGGGCTTAGTGGGTAAAATCACTGCCTTCCATGCCGGCTTCCATATGGGTGCTGGTTTGTGTCCTGGCTGCTCCACTTCTGATCCAGCTCCCTGCTGATGACCTGGGAAATGCAGTGGAGGATGGCCCAAGTGCTTGGGTCCCTGAATCCATGTAGGAGATCTGGATGAAGTTCCTGGCTCCTGATTTCAGCTAGCACAGCCCTGAGCCATTGTGGCCATCTGGGGAGTAAATTAGCAAATGGAAGATCCCTCATTCTGTCTGTCTGTCTGTCTGTTGTCTCTTCCCCTCTATCTGTAACTCTGCCTTTTGAATAAGTTAATAAATAAATCATTTTTTAAAAAAAGTTCATGGGGATCAATTTAAAAGATGTTTATTTTGGTGCATAATATTTTGAAATCTGTGCATACAAAAGATCTTTGAAAGGTTCACAGAAAATGTATATTATGAAAAACTATACATGGATTTCAAAAATGTTTTGCTACAGAATAAACTTATTTTTAATTTCCTGTTTCCATAAACTTTTTGAAGTTTCCTCATATAAGTGTTCATTGTGAGCCTCATGCATATAGCAACATGAACAGACAGTCCTTGACTTACTATGGTTCCACGTTCAATTTTCAACTTTATGATGTTGTGAAAGCCATGTGCATTCAGGAGACAACTTACTTCAAATTTTGAATTTTGACCTTTTCCTGCACTAGTGATAACATAGTACAGTACTCTCTTTCGATTTGGGGTGGTGGCAGGGAGCCACATCTTCATCAGCCAGGTAACCACAAGTGGAAGCAACTCAGATTGCATAATGTGCTATGTTGCTAAGCTATGATTATCAGTAGGGTAGGTCCACTCAGTGCCTCTTTTACACTTAGAATATTTCCAAGTAACAATGGGTTTACAGGAACGTAGCCTTTTTTTTTTTTAACTTTTATTTAATGAATATAAATTTCCAAAGTACAGCTTATGGATTACAATGGCTTCCCCCCCCAACAACTTCCCTCCCACCCGCAACCCTCCCCTTTCCTGCTCCCTCTCCCCTCCATTCACATCAAGATTCATTTCAATTCTCTTTATATACAGAAGATCAGTTTAGCACATATCAAGCAAAGATTTCAACAGTTTGCCCCCACATAGCAACACAAAGTGAAAAAAAAAATACTGTTGGAGTACTAGTTATAGCATTAAATAACAGTGTATAGCACATTAAAGACAGAGATCCCACATGATATATTTTTAAAAAGTTAATTAATTTTCTATGCAATTTCCAATTTAACACCAGGTTTTTTTTTTTCATTTTCAATTATCTTTATATACAGAAGATCGATTCAGTATATACTAAGTAAAGATTTCATCAGTTTGCACCCACACAGAACCACAAAGTATAAAAATACTGTTTTAGTACTAGTTATAGCATCACTTCACATTGGACAACACATTAAGGACAGATCCCACATGAGATGTAAGTACACAGTGACTCCTGTTGTTGATTTAACAATTTGACACTCTTGTTTATGGCGTCAGAAATATCCCTAGGCTCTATTCATGAGTTGTCAGGGCTATGGAAGCCTTTAGGGTTCGCCGACTTTGATCTTATTCCGACAGGGTCATAGTCAAAGTGGAAGTCCTCTCCTCCCTTCAGAGAAAGGTACCTCCTTCTTTGATGGCCCATTCTAGGAACGTAGCCTTTTGTAATTTGACAGGCATCTGTGGTTGATGATGGTTCATTCCATTGCTGGTAGAATTTCAGTGTAGAACTACCACAATTTATGTGTCCATTCTACTGTATTCTATATTTGCCAAGTTTCCAAGGTTTGGCTACATCAAATGGCACTTTTAAGAACATTCTAGTTTAGTTCCTGTCTTTGAGTGAACACATGTGACAGTTTTGTCAGGCATATGAGTAAGTAAGAAGTTGTAGGTTTTATGTAGGAATGCACATGTTCAAGTTTAGAAAAAGGCTGATCTGTGTTGCCATGTGGCTTTCTGTACTTACTTTCTCACATTAGTAGGAGATTCCTGGATGCCCCTTATCACTATAATACTGGTATCGTTTGGCTCCCCCCCACTTTTGTCATATTAATGAATATGTATTGGTATCTCAATATACTTTCAATTCCCCTTTTGTTTCTCATGGTGAATGTGAACACTTTTACTTATGTGCATGGCTATTGGCCATTTGGAAATCGCTTAATGTCTGGTCACATATTTTGCCCATTTTTTCCAATGAGCTATCTGTCTTTTTTTAAACTTTAAGAGTGTATCTTTTGTTGAAAGACACTCTTAAAAATGTTGGAGATTTGCACAAGCCTTTAATCTGTAGAACACTGTGGGAGGGAGAGTGCTTTCACACAGCATGGAGAAAATCTGTTGTGTGAAAAGAAGCAAAATGACTGACTTTAGACTTCAGAGGATATTTTCATCATGGTGTGGTATTTTAAAAATAATGCTTTCTATAAAATCCCTTATGTCTCAAAGTACATGAAACAAAGTGCAAAAATATAATGTTTATCCTGACATTTATTTATGAGTATTAAAAAGAAGATCAAATTGTGTGAATGCTTCAGTCTGGCAACCTGGACAGAAAATAACAAGGAAAGGTTTTAAATTCTCTAAAGAAGAAATGAGGAAAAAAATTATCCTGAAGTGTTCAAGTTTCAAAATGTATCTCTATTTAGATGGTGATGATATATACAGGGATATGTAGCAGATGTGCTGGCCTGTTTCCAACCCCTGCTTGGAGGTTTTGAATTAAGGAAGGACTGTTACACTGTGTGTGAAATGCCACTTCAGTTCAGAGTCTTCCAGTAAACTGGTAATTCCAACTTCATAGTCAGGCTGATTAGTGAGAAAAGCATTCCCAGGTGCAAATATCCACAAGTTTAATTTGTTTTTTTTTTTTTTAATAAGCAGGAAACATCATATGATCCATCTCTAGACATTTTAAGTCACACTGTAGACCAAAGGATTTTATATTTCTAAAATTAGGTGGATTTATATGTCATAATATTTTTCTTTTTCAAAACATTCTGCCGCTTCTTTTTCTTTCTGACATGACATTATATTCTGTGGGTAAGAAATAATTGAAGAGTTAAGTGGAGTGAAATCTCACAAATCTATTTGGGCATTCTTCCAAAATATCTTTACAAATTGTATGACTTTCATCTATTTCGGGTTGGATGAACTACTGTTGAAGGTTCTGTCCATTACTCTCCCAGATGTAAAAGGAACGTCATACTCAAATGTTGAGCAGTAACGTATGTGTGGGATTGTATTCTGCAGTCTTTGAAACATTTAGAAAAGAATGTTCTATGGAGATAACACCAAAGAGAGCTTCATGACTGTGTGCTCAATCTCTGTGCATCTGGCTTTACTCTTGGTCTCTTTCTCTTTCTTGTATAGCAGAGCAAATTTTACTGGTTTGTGGGAAAGCCAAAAAAAGAAAGATATTTTAACTTGATAATAAAAGGCAAATAAGAGGACATAAAAATGAGTAAAGAAGGAACAAAGGTTTTTCCTTTCAGTCAAGAATTTCCTGATGAAATCATATAGATTTTACCCACATAATCAATACCTTACTAAGTTCATTTCTCTAAATGTGAAGTTCACACAGATAATTTTAAAAACACATACTGAGGCACTATACCACCATTGAAACCACAGGATAAAAACTTTGGGGTCATTCTTAAGGAAATATCGGTTGACTTGACTGGAAGAACAGCTGCTGTTTATGGATTTCATCAAATTGTGTGACTTCATCAGCAAATGTTGGTTTTCTTTCTTCTGTGGACTTTTGACCTATGGTGATCATCAATTTAAGATCAAGGCACATAACCCAGCATCATTGTTCTGGTACTTATTACAGAAAAAAAATAAATCAAGAAATGAGCAGTGCGATCAAAATTAACAAAGAATATCATATAGAAGAGATCACTGGGGTCTTTATGGGATTTAACTGGGGCTAAGATGATTTAAAAGTGATAGGAATAAATCAATTATCATGTATTTTAGGCTCTTCTGTCAGGATTGAACCACCAGAACTAAATTTTATAAGCATATAGGTAAAATATCTGAGTATTATAGTATTATATGCTGTTTTACTTTGAACATAAATATTGCCCCGTTTTTTTTTTTTTTTATAACATTGTATAAGAGGATACTTGGTATTCATGAATGACTGGTGGAAACAATATCGTTAGTTCTAATCCAACCTCACACAAAAATCAGGTGAACTTCAGTCTCTGAACATTAATGGTTATATCCACAAGCTGGACCAAAAAGACTTCCTGCCTATACTTGATGGACACCTCATCAAACTAGAAAAAAAAGTAAAAATTAAAAACACAAAATTATAACTGAGTAGTTTACTTGAAAATTATATCTTGTATCTATAATGTTCACACCATGGAGATCTGTTGATATCCTTTTTACTTGGGTTTCAGGCACTTTGTAAACATAAGATTTAAGGTAACTATGCAGTTAGTCAAGTTCTGTTTGACCATATATCTGAGAAAATGTTAATTTCAGATCTTCTCTTTTTGGTCACAACGTTTCAGATAATATAGTTTCTGAAGCATGGAGTTGTGACCAAATAACCATGTTTAAAAATGAACACCTGAGCGATTACTATCAGCTCAAAAATATTTACTTCATTTCACCTCCTCTCAGAATTAAATTCAAATTCCATAGCCTGACATTCAGGAGCATCCAAAATCTATACCTCCTTTCTTATTTTCTATTACTATTATTTCTATTCTTACTTAAAGTATATTCCTTAGATCACATGTGCCAGAATAAAGCCGGATGTTTATGAAAAATGAAACTCAACTCTAAATAAATCCCATACACATTAAATGCATAGATACCCTCTTGTGAACTTTGTGCTAGGAAGGGTGGTCTAATATCTCCAACACTCTGTTTTGGGTCTTATCTCTAGGCTCTGGCTTGTAATACCCACTCTGGCAAGTCATTATCAACTCCTTGGGGCCAGCATTGTGGCACAGCTGTTTAAAACACTGCCCATGACACTATCATCCATATCAAACCATCAGTGCTAGACCCAGCTGCTCCCCTAGCAATCCAGTTGCTTGTTAACGTACCTGGGAAAACAGTAGCCCCTGCCAGCCACATGAAGGACCCAGATGGAGATCTAGCTCCTGGCTTCAGCCCAGCCAGTTCTGGCTGTTAAGGTTGTTTAGGAAGTGAAACAATGGATGGAAGATCTCTTTCTTTCTGTATCTCTCCCTTTCCCTTTCTCTCTCCATTATTCTGCCTATCAAGCAAATAAATAAACCTTAAAAAGGGTAAACTTTAAAAAAAAAAAAAAAAGGACAACTCCATGAAACCTCCTCCGTGGAACCATCTTTGAGTGATTCCTTTTGAGCTTTATTCCATTGTAAAAAAGCAATAATACTTTTTTATTATTATTATTTGACAGGTAGAGTTAGACAGTGAGAAAGAGAGAGACAGAGAGAAAGGTCTTCCTTCTGTTGATTCACCCCCCCCCCCAAATGGCTGCTACGGCCGGCGTGCTGTGGCCAGTGTGCTGCGCCGATCCGAAGCCAGGAGCCAGCTGCTGCTTCTTGGTCTCACATGCGGGTGCAGGCGCCCAAGCACTTGGGCCATCCTCCACTGCCCTCCCAGTCCACAGCAGAGAGCTGGACTGGAAGAGGAACAACTGGGACTAGAACTTGGCATCCATATGGGATTCTGGCGCCGCAGGTGGAGGATTAACCTAGTGAGCCACGGCGCTGGCCCCAGAAATAATACTTTTTAACTGAAAGAATTGTTGTGATATAATACTACCACTGAAACCTGAGTCTTAGGGCTGAGAGATCACACTTAACACTGTGATGTGGAATTGGAGTCCAGGCTTGTGTGATTTAAAAGAAATGTATGCTTTTGCGTGCTGTCTCTGGGAAAGAAATGTGTTGAAAGAATAAACTGGTGAATGACACACTTTCCATCCAATTTACTCCAGCCAGAGAAGTTTCAAACATTTGAACTTGCATATGGAAATCCAATGAGGACTTTGTAATCAAGATTTTTGCCTAGGCTAGCATATTTAAAAATATGAACAAATATGTCAGTCTTCTAGGATTTTCAGAAGCAAGATCCTGACTGTGTGCTTAAGCTCTAGGATAATTTGGGATCTCCTGACTATGTTTAGATTTCTTTGAGTCCAAATAGGTCTTGGAAGTATATAGATTTAAGC
This sequence comes from Lepus europaeus, assembly GCF_033115175.1. Taxonomy (NCBI): domain Eukaryota; kingdom Metazoa; phylum Chordata; class Mammalia; order Lagomorpha; family Leporidae; genus Lepus; species Lepus europaeus. Next base: position 49,905,201 of record NC_084836.1, read on the forward strand.
CAGCATCTCAGCAGAAAGAGAGAGGAATAGGTAGAAGTCAGAGTTTCCTCAAATGTTCCAAGATTTTTGTAGGAAACCTAAAGCAGAAGGAAGTAAGGGACAAGGCTTGCAGCAAAACTTGCCCTGGAGGAGGCTACAATAAATCAGGACCTCTTACCAGGGGCAACTGACAGTCATTAGCAGGTACACACACACTTGTTCAGGAAAGGCTCAGATCACTGGGACATTTTAGCCTCCAATAGAGTCTGTAATCTTAAATTTCTGCAACAGTTTCTTGCTCCCACAGTGTTTTTTTTTTTTTTTTTTTTTTTTGTTTTTGTTTTCGTTTTTTTTTGTTCAGGGATGATGGGTTATCCATTGCAAACTCCATGTCATCTATTAGCTTACTCCCTTCTCAAACAAACAAAAAAATCCATCTTTTTAAAAAAGACTTATGTATGTATGTATGTATTTGAAAGGCAGAGTGAGAGAGAGAGAGAGAGAAAAATCTTCAATCTACTAGTTCATTCCCCAAATGGCCACAATGACGAGGGCTGGGCCAGGCAAAGCCAGGAGCTAGGAGCCAGGAACTCCATGCAGGTCTCCCAAGTGAGTAGCAGGGGCCTAAACAGTTGGACCATCTTCCACTGTTTTCCTAGGCATGTTAGCATGGATCTGGATAGGGAATGGAGCAGCTGGGACTCAAATCAGCACTCAGAATGATACCAGCACTGCAAGTGGTGGCATAACACACTGCACCACAGTGCTAGCTTCTCAAATGGTTCTTTCAGTGTCCTTCTTTGGTAGCCTCACTTTATTTTTGCTTAAATTTGAAATTGCAGATACAAAATAAACACAATTTAGGTAAATAAATTTATAAGTAAAATTCTCAGAGTGAAAACTTGACTTCATAGGGAACAGGGCAAAGAGGAATCAAGTATTTACTTACGTAAGGTTAATTTAAAAAATGGAAAAGGTTACTGAAGCAGTGACCTATGGAAAGTCCATGAACTCCCTTTCTTGCCTGAGGCTACTGTCCCTGGTCACCTGATGCTGAACAATCTTCTTTCCAGGGGAATACTCAGACTACCCTTGCTTTTGACAAACAGGTCAAAAGACGCTGAGGCCAAAGCATGCTCAGAGACATCCCTAATTTTCAAATTTTAAGCATTTTTCCAGGGATAGAACAGAGAAAGTCATGAGAATCAGGAAAAATTGAATTAAATATGGACAGGGGATCATGTCAACAGATAAACATATTACCCATAGTCCAGCTGGCACAAAAGCCATCTTGGTTTCCTGGAACCAGTAAATGTGAATTCACTTAATGAGGTTAAGGTTTGTCAGGTCCTTGATTTTTTTTTTTCCCATTACTAAATAGAAAAAAGAGACAAGGTTGAAAGAGTCTTTCAGTTTATCTAAACTATTCTACCTGACTCTCCTCTGTCTTAAAATCTCTCATCTAGTATCTGGTATTTTTTGACATCTAGAATTGTTTCATATAATCTTCTCTTTTTTCCTTCTCCCATTTCCTCATTCTTTGCTTTTCATATTTTCATGGCTCTTTCTATGTAAAATCATTATTTTAAAGACTCAGAGTAGTCTATAACCTCTCATTCCTTGCCTGTGAATTCATCCACTTTTCAATGCAGTGACCTCTTGTAATCTTGTGTCCTCTGTGTGCTAATGTGGTCAATCTTTTTTCTTTGGGGAGGTCTGGGATGTGGAGATGACTCCATGGAACAACTTTTAGGTTGTTTAACGTCCTACTCTGTTTTACATTTGCAGACTACATTCTTGTGTGGGGAGCTTTAATTTAGTGTTTCTAATATTGCATGGTTAGTGAATATTTGGTTCTTTAGTCTTGTAGTGTACAGGATTAGGATTTCAATTTGCTTTTTGCTTTTTTGGTTTTGGTGGGCTTTTCTGTTTCCATTCACAACTTCTGATGAAGACCCCTTTTCATACAACATCGCTAGGACAGTAGGTAGAGATGTCCCTGGTTCTCTGATATAGATGAGGCCTGCATCCTGAATTCTGCTTCCAAGACATGTTTTGAATCTTGGACTCCAAGATCTCTTTCCAGTACCAGGACCTCCTTAGGTTGTGCAGCCATAATTTCTACTTCCAGATTTTGCTATGAGTTGCTCTTATTGATTTCTTTGGATTGACTTTATCTTTGCTATAATGTAAGTAAATTTTTGTAGTTGTAAATGGACTTGGGAAAGAGACTAGACTTCTGCCCAGTCGTGCATTGTGACTAGAGGTCTCTAGATTTAACCCTACTAAGCCATCACTAGCCTAATAAATGACTATGATAAAGGGAACACATATGTGTTTGGAAATCTGATAGATTTGGGTTTATTCTTTTTAATAGACTAAATCTTTGCATCCTAGATCCCTCATCCTCCTATCTCATTTCATAGTTGAAGATCTAACCCCTAATGTTGAATGTTTTAGGAAATGAGGGCCCTAAGAAAATAATTTAAATTTATGAAGTCTGAAAGGTGGGACCATGATCCAATACATTAGTGACATTAGAAGCGAAGGCTTCAAAGAGTTACCTCTCCCTGCTACAACCCTGGACACTGAGGTCATAGCAAGAATGTGGCTACCTATAAGCTATAAATAGAGCCCTCACCAGAAAGTAAATTGGGTGTATTCTTGATTGTGGACTCCTAGTCTCCAGTGCAAAATAAGTAAATAAATAACAAAAAAGAAACCACCCAATGGCAATTAGTTGTGAAAACCCAAACAGATCGATGCAATCTTGTTTATCTTATTATCTGTGGTGTCCAAAGGCAAGACATCAGTTTTTTTTAACCACAAAATAATCTAATAACATCCAACTCCTAGGGCAGTTGTAAAGATTAAATGGAAAAATACACATAAAAGTTGCTAGTACGTATAGACGCATAATAAATTTTATCTTCCCTTTCTTATAATCAGACATGTCTAGAAATGGTGACCTGCTATACTCTCAGGCAGCCAATTTCACTTTTGAACCTCTCGGATTGCTTTCTTTTCTTTCTTTCTTTCTTTCTTTCTTTTTTTTTTTTTTTTAGTGGGAGGTAATATAGCAAGGTTTATTAGGGAAGGGACATCCATAAGGCGGATGGGCACCTCTCTAGACAGAGCCTGAGAGACTGGGGGGGGGGGCAAGGAGTGAGGTTACATGTTTGAGTGGAGAGATTACACCTGACCAGGCCAGGCGGGCAGCTCAGCAGAGAGACAGAGGACTGAGCGCCCAGTCCAATTGAGGCTGGGGGTTTTTAAGGAGATGAGTCTTGCTTGCCCACCTCTGCTCCTCTTGGAACAAAGGGCTTTTTGAATGTAAATAGAAAAACTTCTCTCTTGAAGGTCTGACACAAAGGACTTTATGGATGCAAATGTTAGGAGGAAGGGAGCAGGGCGTTTGAGATGCAGATACTGGGCTGCACCTGGGAGATTGTGGAAGATTGTCAGGCAGAAGGGGTGGGAACCTCCACCTGGCAGGTTATCAGGTAGGAGGGGGCAGGGCAGGATGCGAACTCTGGGCTGCCCCTGAAACACCATTGGGATGACCTTGAGATGCAGCATACGCTGGACATAGATGTCTTCTCTTTAGGCCTGTTACACACACATAAGCTCATAACTGACTTCCTATCTAACATTCCCCCCTAAAGAGGTAATACCCAAAATTCTTCTTTGGGATTATGGATGGAGTTCCGTTTTCTGTAACTTCTTCAAAGCTGGCATGTGGGCGCTGGGGAGATTTGGGTATTTCCTCTTGCTATCTGTCTTATGGTGTGCAACAGTGGCCTTGGATTGCTTCCTTAATCCTTCTGATTTTATGTTATCTTTTTCCTTACATGGCAGTATGGAGGGGATGTTTGGGAACCAAAACAAATAAAACTTCTCTTTTAAAAAAATCTATGCTATTTCTGCTTCAGTTAAAATATACAATTTAGGTTTCAGACAGTCATAAAAACATCAGCTACAGTAGCAAAAGTGGGCAAAAGCAGCTTAAAATAGCACCTATGTGGATTTGCAACACTCAACTGGACATGTCCAACCAGAGGACACAAGATGGTAGAAAGCTTTCCTCAACACAGAGGGCAGAGTTTGCCCTGAGAGCAGCCCAGAGTAAGCTGCTCCACATGAGCAACCAGCACAAAGGCAGAAAGTAGAGCAGAGCATGCTCAGTTCTTGATTCCAGACTCGCTATCTAGATCAATGACTTCACTTCCCTTGCGGAGGAGAAGGGAGGAGTAGAGGAGTCATGTTGGTACCATTCTCACCTTCATGTGGCGATCCCCACATGCAAATTTTGGGAGATGAGTAAAGGGTGCCTCCAATGCTAACTTCAGTTGCCAAGAGTTAAATGTGGCTCAATGTGAAAGGAAAAGCAAAGCCAGCATGTGCTGACATTTCAGGACTGAAGTCATGAAGGGAAATTCAAAACTGGAAGAAGTACCTATAGGCTTTTTTTTTTTTTATCTGTACCCCCATGTTTATTGCAGCTCAATTCACCATAGCCAAGATATGGAATTAACCAAGATGTCCATCAACTGAACACTGAATAAAGAAATTATAGTATTTGTGCACCATGGAATACTACACAGCAATCAAAAAAATTAAATCTTGTCATTTGCAGCAAAATGGATACAACTGAAAAACATTATATTTAGTGAAATAAACCAGTCCCAAAAAGACAAATACCATATGTGTTCCCTGATTGGTGGTAACTAACAGAGTACCTAAAAAGTAATCTATAGAAGTGAAATTGACACTTTGAGATGACTTTGAACAGCCCTTGTCTTGTTTAGGAACAGTTTTGTTTTTTTTTTAATACTATTTGTTGAACTCTCTACTTAGTGTAGGGTTAATCTTATGTATATAAAGTTAATTTAAAATAGATCTTAGTTAAAAATAAGAATAGGAATAGGAGAGAGAGGAAGAAGAATAGGGGAGAATAGGAAGAGAATAGAATAGGAAGAGAATAGAAGAAGAATAGGACCTATAGGCAAGGTCCCAGAAAACACAGGTAGAAGGGAAGAAAAGCACAGAGCAGGGATGAATCGAATGCAGCTTGAGTGGACAGAAAGCTAAGAAGATGTGTACGTGAATCCACAAGAGGGGGAGATACATCCTTAGGAGAGCCCATAGAAAGCCCTAACTCGGAAATGCTTGAAAAGATGTAAAGTGGTATGTAGATCGAAGAAAAGGGAGTAAACGAAAATCTGAAAGCGAACCATTTAGTGACAAACAAAAAGAGTCAGGAAATAATTTGTAAGCCAGAGCAGCTATATATGCATATCTGTATGTGTGTATCTATACACACACGGACACACACACACACAGATACACATATATATCTGCTCTGACTAGTAAATTGTTATCTCCACTTGGCTACTTTATTTTGGAAGTCGTCAAGTTATTTTGCCACATGGTTGTGGAGGTCAGAAATGTGTCTGCAGAAATGCAATAGCCAGTGTCTCCCATATTTTATAACATTTTCATTGAATTGAAGTTGTCATCAGTTGTAAGAGTCACCATTATTTTATGAACTAACAAGGAAGGAAAGAAGATGTACTGCTAATTAAACTCAGATAAAAATTGTCGGGTGGGCAATAGCTCAGGAGTTAAGTTTGAGAAACTCACAACTCATATTGCAGAGCTTGGTTCGTGTCCTGGCTCCACTTCCAATTCTAGCTTCCTACTAATGCACATCCTTGGAGGTAGCAGATGATGGTTCAAGTACGTGGGTCCCTGCCACCAATGGGGGAGACCAGGAGAGAGTTCTGGGTTCCAGGCTTCCACTTGATACTTCCCTGCCTTCTGAGGACATTTGAGGACTGGGTAAATGGATCACTCTGCATTTTAAATAAAATGATAATAAGTAAGTAAGCTAAAATTTGTTTTTTTAAGAATTATTTTATTTATTTTGAAAGAGGAGTTACAGAGAGAAGTAGAGCCAGAGAGAGAGAGGTCTTCCATTCCACTGGTTCACTCCCCAAATGACTGCAATGGCCAGAATTGAGCTGATCCAAAGCCAGGACCCAGGAGCTTCTTCCAGTTCTCCCACATGGGTGCAGGGACCCAAGGAGTCAGGCCATCTTCTACTGCTTTCCCAGGCCACAGCAGAGAGCTGCATCAGAAGAGGAGCAGCCAAGACATGAACCAGCGCTCATATGGGATGCCAGTGCAGCAGGCTAAGGCTTTAACCCACTGTGCCACAGTGCTAGCCCAAAATTTGTTAGCAAATTGTAAGATGCTTCCCAGTATCAGAAACGGTGAAATGTGAAAAAAAGTTTTAAATTGATGAGATACAGTATTTATCTTTTCAGCATTTATCAGAAGTTAAAGTGATTTTATTTATTTGATCTTTTTTCTATTTCTTTCTTATAGAATTTAAGCTCCATGGCCGGTGCCGTGGCTCACTTGGCTAATCCTCCACCTGCAGCTCCCACACCCTGGGTTCTAGTCCCAGTTGGGGCGCCGGATTCTGTCCCAGTTGCTTCTCTTCCAGTCCAGCTCTCTGCTGTGGCCTGGGAGTACAGTGGAGGATGGCCCTGCACCCACATGGGAGACCAGGATAAGCACCTGGCTCCTGGCTTCAGATTGGTGCAGCGCACCTGCTGTAGCAGCCATTTAGGGGGTAAACCAATGGAAAAGGAAGGCCTTTCTCTCTGTCTCTCTCTCTGTGTCTAACTCTGCCTGTCAAAAAAAAAAGAACTTAAGCTCCTGTAAAGTTTCTTTTAGAACTTAAGTTCCTGCCTTACTCCTAGCTGTCTTCTTGTCTAGCACATAATGTGCACAGAATAGGGAATATTATTTGATGGCTGGTTATTCTTGTACAAGGAGATGATGAAAGAAGGAACTGAGAAAAAGCTGCAATTAATTTGATGCTGTAAAGTCATCCACTCTTGAAGAATATTCTCCCTAAATTCATCCTCCCACCCAAAGGCCTACCATCTACTAACTGTGAAACACTGGAAAGATTACTTGTCTTCTCTTTGCCTTGTTTTTTTTTTTATCTGTAAAGTGATTATAAGGCAATAACTAATTTCTAGGACTGTGATAAGAATTAAACTAGATAAATCATTTTGCCAATGATGCCTAGAATATAGCAACTATACAGTAACATGTGCTGCTGCTGATTGCATCTATTATCATGATTCTCATTCAGCTCTATAAATGAATAAAAACTGGTTATTCTCATTTTATTTGAAGGAAATAGATCTAAAATGCTAGGAACACTCCCAAAATTCACAGGACCCCAAATCTCCTAGTAAAGTAACCCCAAGATCTCCTGGCTCTTTAGAGTGGGACAATAGAGTGTTTCTGGATTTCATAGTCCCCAGAAAGAAAATAACACCTTTAAGCCTCCTTGTGGTGTTCTGTTATTCCCACCTTTGGTTCCTGGGACCCTGAAGAGCCATGTCCCACTTCTGACAGTCAGGAATCCCGTGACATGCAACATGTGAGCAGCACTGGGGCCAAAGCCCACAGCGACCAGCAATGTCAGACTCTGGATCAAGGTCCAAAGAATCATCCATTCTTTGTGAACTGTTTCTGGAGTATATGTCCATGATATTGTTATCAGCACAATTTATTATTTATTGAGTGCCATCCCTTTATTCAGGGTTGTGCAGAGCACACACTAGACAAGACTTCCCTCCAAGGAATGGAAATGGAATTCAGATGGTTGTGATTCATGAGATAACACTAAAGCCACTCAAGTTGTGCAATGTGGTTTACAATGAGATCAGCCTTGGAAGGCTTTTCTGAAGAAAGGGTTGGTTAGGAGAGGAAGGCAGGAAGGTTGCTTGGCACTGAAGGACTAAAATATTTCCAGGTATAGGGTGCATCCTGCAGGTCAACTACAAAAGGAATTAGAAGGTGAGAGGTGGAGGAGAGAATTTCAGTCATCAGAAAGGAGCATACTTGGAAGGAGCAGGCAGAACAAATGATTCCATCCAGAGTTGTGTGTCCATGCTGTCTCCTGGTGCCATGTGCTGTTTGTCCTGGGACAGGCTGAAAAAGAATGGGCTCTGGCTTGTTAAGGGAAGTGGCTCCATATAGCCTCCTAGTCCAGACAAGGAGTGGAAAGTTATATCACATCTGTACTGATTTCTAATCTCTGTTTGATTTTGTTTGTTCAAGTTAATGAAAATGATGTGCTATTGTTATGTAATGATGCCAGAAAAAGTTTCACCAGACTTCAAAAATGTTTTTGGGACTGTGCCCATTTCATGTGGTTTCACTTTCCTCTGTCTTTTCTCCTCCATGTCCATTCACTTTCCCTTGCCTTGAAGCCCTTTTCTGAAACTGATGGATTAATATCATGTGACTGGAAGGATATCTTAAGAGAGTCCATTTAAGCAGGCAAATCAGCCCCCAAGAGATAAAGTGATGGACAAATCTAAGAGTGAATGGACTTCATGCCATTTTTAGAAGATCTATGTATGGAACCATCCAATAGAAGTGTATAATTAATAGCTCCCCAAATTCGTAGCTAGAGCTAATGAACTAAGAGGAGTACACTTTCATCTGGGAATAATTATTATTAATTTATAATCTCTTTAATGAAAGGAACTATGTCTTCACCTTACTCAGCCTGTCTCTTGGGTATCATAAAATCTATTTTGTCTGTTCAATTTTCCAGAATTTATTAAGTACTAAGTCGTGTGCTAAGGCATTGGGGGACACCAAAGAAAATAAAGCATCCTTACCCTCATGGAATTTAAAACTTGGGAGGAAAGTATAAAACAAGATTGAATGTGGTATCTTCATTGACTAAGGCAAAGTTGAAGAGATGTGGGCCCTTATTGACAAGGGACATATGCTACTAAGGGGTGACAGAAACTCTAGTTGAACTGACTTAAAACATTAATGGGAATTTATTGACTGTCAGTTGCAAGATAAAAGGTGTTACTAGATTCAGGCTGATCACGTGCTCAGATGATCTGCCAGCAATCTTTCTTTCTCCATTATTTTGCCTCTGCCTTCCCCTAAGTTTGGCTAATTTCAAGTCAGTCTGTGTGCATGTTCTAGCAAAAATAACCCTGGGCAACACCATGTTCCTACTACAGCCCCTGAGAAACAGCAACAGTAAAAGATTACCTCTTCCCAAGAATTTCCTGAAAAAATTTTGGAGTTCCTTTTTGTTGAAGCAACTTCAGGAACATACCTATCCATGAACCGAGTGTTGCCATGGAAAGGGAGTAGATTGATTGGTTAGGCTAGGCTATGTGCCTGCAGGAGCCTTGAGGGTGGAGATCAGGGCTATACAAGTCACAGGACCCAGAGATAGAGAGAGGTGGTTTTTCTAGATGAAAATCAGGGTTGTTGGACCAAGAGGACACGAATACTGAGCACAGGGAAGTAACTGTTATTTGAAGACATTATTAACAGTTGGTAAGAATATATGGAGGAACAATTCTTATCCCCAAAGGATGGATGGGTATGAGAGGTGGAGTTGAGAACTGGGGACCTGTTCACTTTCATATGAAAGAGGTTAGTTACACTGATCTGTCTAACTACAAAAGGGAGCTAAGGCAATGTAGTTTCTAGCTGTGCTAATGTTAACATCCTGCTAAGAGAGAATGAATTGTGATAAACAGCTATCAATTCCCGTTACAAGCAGGAATGCACTTAGTTAGGGAGGTCTTGAAGGGTTTCACAGAGGTGACAACCGAGGTGATGTCTGAAAGAGGATAGAAATCAAGCAGGAAGAATGGTGAGGCGTATGTGTACTCCGCATTTGGGCAGGGCAGGCAGTGGCCCAGGGGGAAGCACGTGTACAAACACAGGCACGTGTGGAAAAGTTTACACCAAGGCCCTGACACTGTCACTTCTGGGGTTAGGGCAGGAAGGAGAGAAGAGAGGGACCACTATCTTTTCTTCATGTAACAATGTCATTTCCTTGACACAATAACTTACATTGCTTTTTCTTTTAAAAATCTTAGACTCATAGAATACAGTAAGAGATTTGAAAAACAATTTATGTTTAAAACTGAAAAAGAGCTTCAGTGTCCTTCCTAGAAGCTGAGGGAGTTAAAGAAACTTCTTGATCTCCTCTAACACGCACACACACACTCACACACAGAGGAATAAGAATCCTAGTAACTTAAAAAAAATATGAGATTTTATATTTGCCTCCAGCCATCATTTACATTTTTCTCCAGGTTATCTTTGTAAGAGTAATTTCTATTTATTAAGCATGCATTGAACACCTGGCACTGCACTAGGCCTTGGAGATAGAGCAATGAACATGGCATTTGTGAACTCTGGCTCATAGAACTTCAGTCTAGCTCTAATTCATTCATTAACACCTGTCAACCGATGAAGGCATTGCAAACAGTATGTAAACTATCTATGTTTTCAAGTACCTGATTACTACAGAAAGTTACATTTGAGACCATTCAATTATGAATTCCCAGTTATCTAGCACCCTGGTAGTAATTTTACTGTTATTGTTTCATTCACTTGGATGCAATGGAACATGCAAATATTATTTCTGTTTGAAACAGTTGCAGCATCTTATTTAGTGACAATCATTTTGCTTTAAGTTATCCATCTTTCAGTCATTTCAATTGTGTGACCTGTTGGATCTGGGAATAGTATTAAACCTAAATTAGAAAAGGAAAGGACAAAAATTTAGAATACTCAAATTAAGTTCTTATTGTAAGGTCTTCCTCAAGAGACAAATATCTATAGTAGTCTTCTTTTGGGGTGTTTTAAGTGCTTTTTAATTATGAAATGAATGCAGCGGGGTATATATATATATATATATATATATATATATTCAAACTTTATTATGAGACTCATGATTTCATAAGTAACAATTACATTTCCAGAGATCTTTATTTGCAATCCCAAGGAAATAAAGGCTTATTCAGGTAAAACAGTGGTGCAGTGAAATGAGATGACTCGGGGATTCATTCAAACACTCATACCTGACACATCTTATATATGAATGGACGGCTGCATTTGGTGTTTTGTTTTGTTTTATTTTTTTCTGGATCCATTCCTAATCCTACTCTAGGAACAAAGATAGATTTGACCACATTTTGTAAAATCCCAGTTAACTTTTTTTTAAAAGATTTATTTATTTATTTGAAAGTCAGAGTTACACAGAGAGAAGGAGAGCCAGAGAGAGAGAGGTCTTCCATCTGCTGGTTCACTGCCCAATTGGCTGCAATGGCCGGAGCTGCGCCGATCTGAAGCTAGGAGCCTGGAACTCCCTCTCGGTCTCGCACTTGGGTGCAGGGGCCCAAGTACTTAGGCCACCTTCCACTGAAGCCCATTTTACTTTAAAATGCCTTAGTTTCTCCTGTTGAACAATTATCTTCCAGCATAAGCTAAGGCCAGGTAGTAAATTACGTGTTACTTCATAGGTCTCTGAATTTTCTAGCCGCAATTTACTGTGAAGAAGCAGAACACAGGTCTCTACTTTGTTGACCAGAAGGGTTTTGTGTGGTTATCAGTCCAATTTCATAATTTACTTTTATAGTAAAAAGACACACCAGGATAATCTGTCCTCTGATTTTTTTCTTGGCATCAATGAAGACTTTTGTTTTCTAAAAAACAAGCCTATCAGTCATTTAAAAAAAAAATGAGTGCTAAATGCAACTCAGGATCTAAAAGCAATCCTGCACATCTGGATTCTCTTTTCTACTCTGGAAAGTTTCATTTTCATGGGATTAAAAATTGAGAGTATCATTCAAGTGTGATGGGCAGGAAGCACATAGGTCCTCATATGCTGGGAAAACATGAGAGAAGGAAGAGACAATGAAGTAGGAATTAAGAAACAGGTCCATCTGGAACCTGTTCATTCCATCTTCTTCAGTTCATTCATTCCACAAACATATACTGAAGGCTTGATGCACACAGACATTACAGTAGTCATTAAAAGTGAATAAGATAGATATCCTTGTTCCAATAGGACTGGCATTATGATTAGACAAACAATCTACCAAATAATTACTTCCCAATAATCGTGGTTTATACTATGATGAATGGTGTGGAGGTATTCAGAGATTATACGACAGAGAGGCCTACTGGGCTCCAGGGGATCTAGAAGACTTCCAGAATAAAGTGACTTGACTTTCAGTGGAAATCCTGAAAAATGACTGGAAGCAAATGGAAGGAGAGGCTTAGGAGAGGAGGTCCAAATAGAGGGAACAGCATGTGTGAAGGCCTAGAGGCAGAAGTCGAGGTGTTTGGGTAAAAGGTAGCAAATGACTCTTAAATTTGGGACTCTAATCCCCTTCCTCCACATGGAACCCATTCTCATCCGTCCAGTTGTTAATCTGACATTTTCTGTTGGATCTCTAACAGAGGCTCAGACTCACCAAGTACAGAATGTACACCTTGGGCCGGCGCTGCGGCTCAATAGGGTAATCCTCCGCCTGCGGTGCCGGCACACCGGGTTCTAGTCCCGGTCGGGGTGCCGGATTCTGTCCTGGTTGCTCCTCTTTCTGTCCAGCTCTCTACTGTGGCCTGGGAGTGCAGTGGAGGATGGCCCAAGTCTTTGGGCCCTGCACCCGCATGGGAGACCAGGAGAAGCACCTGGCTCCTAGCTTCAGATCAGCAAGGTGTGCTGGCTGCAGCGCGCTGGCCGCAGCAGCCATTGGGGGGTGAACCAATGGAAAAAGGAAGACCTTTCTCTCTCTCTGTCTCTCTCACTGTCCACTCTGCCTGTAAAAAAAAAAAAAAAAAAATGTACACCTTGATTGTTTTAAAAACTGCTCCTCCCCCAACATTTGCCATCTCAGCATCAGGATTTATTTAGTTGCTCAGATCAAAAACCTTTAAGATTTTGCTCTTTGATAACCGTCACATCCACATTCAGTCCCTTAGCAAATCCTATTGGCTGTGCATTTAAAGTACCCCTGAATAGAACTGTTTTTAAGTAGCTTGACCCCAGCTTCCCCAGTCTAAGCCCCCTTTGTGTCTCACTTGGGTCAGTGCAACAGCTTTCTGACTTACCTCTTCATCTTCATACTTGCAGTTCCTTTGTCTAATCTGTGAGGAGGAGCTCCAGTGTAGCTACCAAGCATCAGTCAGCTCCCAGGACTGGCCTACTCAAAACCCTGCAAATATTCCTACAACGCTTGAATTCTAACCCCTCCCATCCTGTCCCACCTTATCTGGCCCCTGGCAGTCTTTCTGTCACCATCCTGTGCCCCATGTCCTTCCTTCATCAGCCCCCAACAACCATTTCACTCCTGAAATGTATAGTTCATGCACCAAGCTTGTCCTTTCTATGAAGAGGGAATCAATATTATATAATTTTTAGTGCAGGGACAGAGACTACTTTAGGATTTTTTATGATAAAATATTGTTTTAAAACAATTAAAATTTTATTTCCAAATTATGTTTTCTCTTATTACATATTATATTAAACTTTTATCAAATTAGCTTGCTTATATTCTTATGAAGATAGTAATTCAAGTAGAATGTTTGTTCTGAGTAAGAGGATTAAAAAAATGCCTTTGGGATTTTTTTAATGGAGTCTGAGCTACAGCTTTGCACGACATTTTAAAAATTTTGCTCTATGGACTAATGTTTCCCAAGATATTCATAGGTCTTATGTATATGGGATTCTGGTGCCAGGCAAGTCTCAGAAAAGATGGATTAAATAAAATTAAGTATCTTTAATTCAGGACTTCTCAGAGCCTATAATTTGCTAATGAGCTCTCTAAATCCCTAGAGTCATAGAATGCTATGTTTCCCATTCTTCTGTTTCACAGAGCATCTGTTCTGCAGATCGTGGTTTGGGAATTGCTAATGGACTAGGGAACAAGGGATGGTAGTGTAGCTTGTAGGATATTAGCAGGACTGGCTTCAGGGGTGTTGACCTGCGCAGTCCCACAAGACTCAGACAGAGCTCTCAGAAGGACTCTCGCATCTTGTTTAATGCTCTGCTGTTACCATCTTCATGTTTTCTCTTAATGATTTTTCTATATTTAAACTTGTGTTTTGTAGTGAAATCAGGAGGTTACCCTGAAGCATGCACAAAAAAGCAGAGGCATAACACTCAGCCCCCAGTATCAGGCAAGCATATGCATCCAGTAGTTAATTGGGTCTCCCAGTCTGTGTGTGCACTGGGTAGTCTGGGGTAGCATTGAGGGCCCAGGAGGGTAGCTGAGGCTCGTGCTGGGTCCACACGGGTGGCATCTGTGAATGCAGCAGCAGCAGGTGCTGTAGCGGTGGCGGTGGCGGCAGTGCTCTGGCTCTCTGGGAGTGGGCGCTGGGAAGGGTGTGCTTTGCTTAGGGGCAGCTGCAGGACTGGGTGCTAGTCACTCTCATAGTCCTGTTCAAGTCTGAACACTGTTCAGGAGCTGCTGGTACTCAGGCAGTAATTTTGGGCAGTAAATTACTGCAAAATAAAAGTGTGCATATGGATAAATCAATAATACATATTAGGGGATTACTAGAATTCCTCCATGGTTTTAGAATCCCTGGTTTTGGAAACTGGTGAAGCATGGCAAAACAAATATATATTCACAGGCTTAGAAATAGAAAGTTCAGGAATGTCACAGTCATTGGAAAACAACACTATGTTCATATAAATCTTCAGTTGAACTCAACATTAACAGGAAGAGCTTCCTTGTAATTGAAGATACAATGACAGGACACATACAGAGGCATTTTTGAACTATACACAAGCCATAAGGTTGTTTTTTATTGTAAAAACTCCATAAGTTCTAGGAAATATCAAAGGAAATGTTAAAATACCATTATATATATGTATATATATACATACATATATATATTTACAGCTAAATTTAGACTTTAACAAAAATTCATTTGAATAATTAAATCTTTCTAGAAAATTGTTCTGAAAATTGCATTTTGAAGTTAGTTATTTGAAATTAATCCCAATGTTGTCATGACTGATAAAAAAAACTTAACAGCTCTAGTAGCAGTTACATCAGCAGAAAGAAATACATTTCTCAAAACTAAAAATTATCAGATTATTTGTGATACTGCATTTGCCAAGGTATCATTTGTCATTATATCTAGTGAAAATGAATTTACTAAAAATATAATTTTAACAGCCTGATAAATGAAATTTGGAATGCCAAGCCAGAAAAAAAATAAAAATAAAATACCATTCTAAAATATTGATCTCTATTATAGTATATAAAATTGTGACGCACACGATTTATTTTGCAACTTGAATTTATGTTGTTATTCACATATCACTTTAGAAGTTTTAATATATTTTTAAAGGTAAACTTTGTATTTTTGTTCTGCTCACTATGTTTTTTCCCTACTCTTTGCACAAGGGGTTTTGTATTTTCACTTTTCATTAAGCTAGGGCAACTATGTAGCCAGGCCTGGATCCTAGGCATGAGTGAATGGAAGTGGTTCATCCCCCTTACCATTACCTAAGGGGTGTTGGGATGTTTCACAGGAAGTGTCAGTGTGCTAAGACAAATGCACAATTTGTTTCAGATTTGCAGTCCATAACAAAAGATATACTTTCTTCCATACCCGCTTTAAAATGTTTTCCATTTTCTTTACAAGTTTAAAACCCAGACGGCAACAGTCCTTTTGTAAAGATGATACACATTCATAGTGTCGATGTAATTGTCAGCAGTTGGCCCTTTGATGAGTTTATAATTTTAAACATGGCCACTTAAAGTCTTTTGTCATCCACAGTTATATATGATCTGCTGCTCATAAAACTAAAGCGTTGTTGGTTCTGTGTTTAGCGGTCCTCCTATAGGTTCCTATGGACTTTTTCCAGCCACTTTTATTGTATTCAGTACTTTGGGATGGCTCTGTAAACAGATGAAGCCAATAATGTATTAACAGTACCAACTGAGAGAAAGTATGGTTAACTGAGGTTACTAAAAACAAAAAGCAATTCAAATCAATTGGCAATCTACAAAAAGAGTTAAAGATTTTAAAAGCTATTATTAAAATTGCTATATTGGTCTACTAAAAAAAAAAAAAAAAAAAGAATTAGGAAAGTCAGTCTATTCCTGACAGTTCAGAGTCTCCAGTACTTCAAAAGAATTGCCATAAATGGTGTTTTTGTATAGGAGTAGTTCCAAATATTAAAAGGGTGACTTTTGCCTAAATCCTGAGAACAGGCGAGGTTTTAAGAAATTGTTTGGTGTGCTTTTGTGAAAGGTATGTGTGTTGGGGTCAGGGGTGGGAGGGGTGAATATGCCTATAGTCATGGCTGGTGCAGCCATGATGCAGGTCATGATGGATGCAGCTTTGTTGGAGGGGGGTGACTCGCCTGGTGGACTAACTAACTACCATGGTATGGATTTTGTGCTTTATTCTAACGAGTTAGTCTTCTACTTATGGTGTGCAGAATGTAGTATTTTCCCAACAATCTTTCTGCTGAAAATGTGACACAGAAAAAAATAGTTTCCCACAGTGTATTTCAACCACAATTTAGTAAAGAGTACTATTGATGGATGATGACATTTTTCATGAATTGGAAGGTCCAAGGAAAAATATATCTTCCTTATTCTGTAAAGAACTTTCACAGGTCATTTCCCACTGGGAAAAAAAAAAATGGGCCATATCTTTGTTCTAGGAATGCCAAGCTTTTTGACTTATTTCCATCCCTTTGATGAACTGATAAAGTATGTTGAACAAGCAACAGAGAACAAAGTAACAGAGTCAGAGTAGATAAGAGAAATTATTTTGGTATCATGCTGAGGTTTTCCTCAGCAGAATATATCATACAACCTCATTGACTACTGAAAAACTTTTATTTTTAAAAAGATTTATCTATTTATTTTGAAAGTCAGAGTTACACAAAAGAAGAGACAGGAAGAGAGAGATCTTCCATCTACTGGTTCACTCCCCAGATGGCTGTAACTGTCAGCGCTGGCCCAGCCAGGAGCCAGGAGCTTCATCTGGGTCTCCCATGTGGATGGCAGGGGTCCAACCACTTGGATCATCTTCTGCTTCTTTTCCCAGGCCATTAGCAGGGAGCTAATTAGGGAGTGGAGCAGCTGGGGCTTGAATATGTTGACCATATGGGATTGCCAACACTAAAAGTGACATCTACCTGCTACGCTGGCCTCAATAAACTATTTTTTTTTTTTTAAAAAACTGTGACTGGACATGAATTTAAAACCCAGGTAAAAGAAACAGAACTTAAAACTCATGACATTTAAACGAAGTTACAGTCAAGTCCTGAGAACCTAAAGCATCCTCAAATCTGGTGTCAGCATTATTACAAAGCAGGTTAAGCCACTACTTGCAACACCGACATCCCATTTTGGAGTGCTGGTTTGAGTCATGGCTGCTCCACTTCTGATCCAGCTCCCTGCCAATGTGTCTGGGAAGGAAACAGAAAATGCACAATTGCTTAGACAGCTGCCACCATGTAAGAGACCTGCATGGAGTTCTTGACTCCTGGCTTCAGCCTGACCCACATCTGGCTGTTAAGGTCATTTGGGGAGTAAGCCGGTAAGATGAAGATCTCTTTCTCTCCCTTTTCTCTGTCACGCTGCCTTTCACCTACCTACTTGTATACATACATACATACATACATGCATACATAATTTTTTATATTTTATTTTATTTTATTTTATTTGAGAGTTAGAGTTACAGACAGTGAGAGGGAGACAGAGAGAAAGGTCTTCCTTCTGTTGGTTCACTCCCCAAATGGCCACAATGGCCGGAGCTGCGCCGATCCAAAGCCAGGAGCCAGATACTTCTTCCTGGTCTCCCATGTGGGTACAGGGGCCCAAGGACTTGGGCCATCTTCTACTGCTTTCCCAGGCCATAGCAGAGAGCTGGACTGGAAATGGAGCAGCTGGTACTAAAACCGGAGCCCATATGGGATGCCGGTGCTGCAGGCAGAGGATTAACCTACTGCACCAGGGCGCCAACTCCCACACATAAATCTTTAAAAGAACACTCAACTTCGCAAAGATACTACAATATTTAATTTCTCTCCTATCATGCAATGAAGTATAATTGAAAATTATACAGTGACATCTTCCAAGCTTTAGGGAACATTTCATTCTAAACTTCCAATCAGTTTTTGGCTGGAATCATAATTTTCTTATTTTTCTTTACTTTTTCCTCATTACCATGACTGGTAATAACAGCTGGCTTTTTTAGGATATGTTTCATCAAGGAACAGAATTGTTATTGTTTCTCAAGAGTTGTCAAGTAAACAATAATAGAACAAGAGAGAAAGAAAACTTATATCTGTAGAAAACTCAAGAAGTTGACAAAAAGGGGAAAAGAATTTCTTAATTACAAATTTATATCATTTTACTATAAGAAATATAATAATTCAATGTGATTATAAATGGTAACTAATTCTGGCCTCATTTGCAAGGCAGTAGGGAGTGGTAAGGAGTGCAACAAAATGAAGAGAACTTGTCCAGCTAATTTTTGCCGTACGATAAATTTTTAAAGAAAAATCTGTAAATATTCTCATTCTCTATATATGGAGAGAAAAAAAACCTCAATGCTAAAATTTTGGCTAGATTTTTAATGTTGTATAGACCAAACACAATGTCAGCAAGCTGCTTAATCAGAGACAGCAAATTTGTGAATTCTTGAATACAGAATAATTGTGGCCTACTGAGACTCCTTGAAGGCAGTTTGATAAACCAGTGTTCTCCAAAGAAAATGCACTTGGGGGAGGGGGCAGTGGAAGAAAGATGTTGAGCTCAAAATAGTACATTAGCAGGAGAAAGCAATAAAAGAAGTTTGGCCAGACTCATCAGCTATGGTGCAATAGACTTCAAGCTGTCAGTTCATGGGATTCACGTTAGTTTCTTAGAAAAATGAATATCAGTGCTGACCTTATGTAGTTTAAGTTTATCTGAAATTGTGTTCTCCAACATGCTAAATTTCTTGCATCTTAATTTTAGCAGTCAGCTACCTTAAAAAAGGAAAGGCAAAATCAGAGACTGTTCTTAAGGGTTGGGTGATTTAACTCATATCAAATGTAAGCATTTCATTGAAATATCAATGTTTATTTTATTTTTTACAGAATTAAAAATTACTGGTATTATAGAAGAGAGAACAAATGAATTTTTCTAATGATCTTTGGAAACATGGAGAAAACCTCATGTATAATGAATTTCTATTAGAGCCATTTTCCTTACTAATGATCTGTAGCCCTAAAGAAATAATCATTCAATGCTTATTATTTTATGTTCTTATTTTATTGAGCTAAAGGGTAGCTGAGAGTAGGCAGAAGGATTTTCCATATTTCTTTTTTTTTTTTTTTTTTTTTTATTTTTGACAGGCAGAGTGGACAGTGAGAGACAGAGACAGAGAGAAAGGTCTTCCTTTGCCGTTGGTTCACCCTCCAATGGCCGCCGCGGTAGCGCGCTGCGGCCGGCGCACCGCGCTGATCCGATGGCAGGAGCCAGGTGTTTATCCTGGTCTCCCATGGGGTGCAGGGCCCAAGGACTTGGGCCATCCTCCACTGCACTCCCTGGCCACAGCAGAGAGCTGGCCTGGAAGAGGGGCAACCGGGACAGGATCGGTGCCCCGACCGGGACTAGAACCCGGTGTGCCGGTGCCGCTAGGCGGAGGATTAGCCTATTGAGCCGCGGCGCCGGCGGATTTTCCATATTTCATATCCTTTTTTTCACATGCATGGTATTAATTTCTCAAAAGCGTAGATGATTTTCAATCTTGGAACTTCAGACAATTATCATCTATCCTGGCGATTTTATGATGGCTTGCTTTGTTTTAGCTCACTGATACATAAATAGTCTTTGGTTATTACTATGTTTTTACTGTTACTATATACATACAAACATACACACACATATATGCAAATACAAATGCACCATATTAAATGTGCATAAAGCACCAAGAGATTATTCCCATTTTCTCCTAGAAGAGGATGAAATTCACAGTAGAAATTTTATGAAAGCTACATTTAATTGCGGCTGGCTAGTGTCTGAGCTATGACTTAGACCCAGGCTTTCCTGACACCTTAACCTGGGTTCTTCCTATCATTCAACATTGTTTCTTGATTTACTTTTAATGAGCTCAATGGTCTGCACAGAATGCAATAAGAAATAATCACAGTCTGGGTTTTTTGTTTGTTTGTTTTAAAGTTTATTGGACTCATAGAACACTGATTTCTTTTTGACTTAGAAAGAGCCTGAGTCCAAAGAAAATTAGGCAAATAGACCAGAAATGTTGGGGAAAAGTACACTTTGATACTTCCTAAGACTAGGAAATGCTCAAAGGAGATCTTCTTCAAGTAGATATGTGAATTCTGGGAAAATCCCATGGCTTAATTTACAGTCCTTGTGCTGATTATACCTGATACTATCTCCAGCTCTTATAATCTTTTTGAGTTATAGAGTCTTAAAGACAATCATCTATTTAACATATTTTTGAATGCCTAATAAGGCATTTCAAAATCTGTATGTCCAAAATCCTTCCCCAAATTGCTCCTCAGTTACTCTCCCCTATCCATAAAAAAGGACACAATCATCCACTAAAAACCAGGAAGTCATCCTTGATCTCCTCTTTCCCTTCCCTTTCAACTCTTAGAAGTCTTGTAGCTCTATCTACAAAACACATCTCAAATCTGTCCACTTCTTTCCCTTCTCTACCATTTCACTATAGTCCAAGCCTGGACTCTCACCTTAGCTTGTTAATTGGCTTCCCTTTTTAGCTTTTGGCTCTATTACCTATTCTCCATAAAACAGCCAGAGTGATTTTTTAACGTGTAAATAAGAAGTAATCTAATGAAAAGATCTCTGTGAGTGAGATCCAAGTGGAAAGAACAGGCCATCAAAGAAGGAAGTACCATTCTCTGAAGGGAGAAGAGAACTTCCACTTTGACTATGACTTTGTCTAAATAAGATTGGAGTTGGCGAACCCAAAAGGCTTCCATAGCCTTGGCAACTCATGTCAAGAGCCTCGGGTGATTACTGACGCCATAAACAAGAGTGTCAGTTGTTAAATTAACAACAGGAGTCACTGTGCACTTACTCCCCATGTAGGATCTCTGTCTTTAATGTGTTGTACTATGTGAATTAACAGTATAGCTAGTACTCAAACAGCACTTTACTCGTTTTTTTTTTTTTATTTTTTTTATTTTTATTTTTGACAGGCAGAGTGGACAGTGAGAGAGAGACAGAGAGAAAGGTCTTCCTTTTGCCGTTGGTTTACCCTCCAATGGCCGCCGCGGTAGCGCGCTGCGGCCGGCGCACCGCGCTGTTCCGATGGCAGCAGCCAGGTGCTTCTCCTGGTCTCCCATGGGGTGCAGGGCCCAAGCACTTGGGCCATCCTCCACTGCACTCCCTGGCCACAGCAGAGAGCTGGCCTGGAAGAGGGGCAACCGGGACAGGATCGGTGCCCCGACCGGGACTAGAACCCGGTCTGCCAGCGCCGCAAGGTGGAAGATTAGCCTGTTGAGCCATGGCGCCGGCCGCACTTTACACTTTGTGTTTCTGTGTGGGTGCAGACTGTTGAAATCTTTACTTAGTATATACTAAATTGACTTGTATGAGTTTGGAAAAGGACTAAGAGCAATAAGGGGAAGGAGAAACACTCTGGTTTCTTAATCTTTCTTCCTTCTTCCCAGTTACTTCTCCCTCCCTCTCGCCATGTATTTTCTCCCTCTGTTTTCACAAAAGAGACCCTGTTTCTCTAGAATCTTGCTAACCCAACCTTGACCCTGGAGTCTTAGAGCTATGGCACAGTTCTCTGTCACCACTGTAGTTGTGATCCACAGACATTGGTGCTGTGAGGAGCAAAGGCTGAGGTGGCTTATTGGACAGGACATGGGCTTCTTCCCCTTGCTATTCACTGCACCTGTATTTCAAGTAAATTAGAAACTATTTTCTATTATGTATCACTTGGGATTTTATTATGTTTAAAACTGGAAAACAGGTGTAGACGTTTGCCATACTGTTTAAGACAGCACTTAGGATGCTCATGTAACACATGGGAGTGTCTGTGTTCGACTCCTGGCTTCAGCTCCAGCTCTCCAGCTTCCCACCAATGCAGACCCTGGGAGGCAGCAGTAATTGGGTCCCTGACACTCATGTGGGAGATAGAGTTTGAGTCTGTGGATCTGGGCTTCAGCTTAGCTCAGTCCTAGCCATTGTGGGCATTTGAGAATTGAAAGTGAATTCTCTCTCTTTGAAATAAAAATAAAATTTTTTAAATGCAAAACATGATTTATAAATATTATTTCCCATTCATCTCAATGGCATCTAAGAACCTGCTTCAATTCTCTCCATATTTTGCAAACTTCAGACTCCAACTAAACTACTGTTTTCATTGGTAAGTGATCACTTATTCTCTTTACAATATCAAGACCATCTGTAAGATAATTTTTCTTTGCCACAAAATGTTTTAGAAAATTTATCCATAAATTCCTTATTTTATCTCTTCAGAAGACTAAATGTCCACCATATTTAAATATCTCTCATACTATCCTTTCCAAATGTTAACTCTCCCATGTATATAATTTTTAAAAATTATTTATTTATTTGAAAGGCATAGATAGAAATAGTGATAAAGAGGGGGTGGAATCCCCCCATCTGCTGATTTATTCATTTAATGTCCCCAAGGCTGAAGTCATGAGGCAGGCCACAATCCAGATCTCCAGCCTGGGTGGCAAGAACCCAATTTCTTGAACCACCAGCACTGCCTCCCAGGGTCTGCATTAGCAGAAAACTTGAGTCAGGAGCAGAAATTAGGAATCAACCCAGACACTCTGATATGAGTTGCAGGGATCTTACATGCTAGGCTGAACACTTGCTTCCAACCCATACTTTTCATTTCACCATTTATATGTCTTTTAAGACTTTGGCATTAGTCCACCATTTCTTACCTATTTCTTCCAGTTCTGTATTCTCATTACTCACTGTTTCTTTCCTTCCTACTAAAAACATTCTACTGTCTGTATTATTCTTAGCAAGTGATCCTTCCTTCACCCCAGTTATCCCAAGGCCATTGTTTTCACAAAGGCCAGTAGAATAAGCTAGAGAGTTGACTAAAATGCAGATCCCTTCCTAGTTTCCTCTCTAGATCTACTTAATGAAGTTTCTGGGGGAGTGGGACCAAGAAGACAACTTATTTGAAAAATGTTCTCCATGTCATTCTGATGAGCAGCCATGTTGGAGAACTGTGGGACTATACTCTTTGTTTCATTTCTTATCATATGTTAATTGATTTTTCTGCTGCATTCTAATTCTTAAACTCATTCTTCTCTTAAAACTGAGTTCTCAAAGTATTTCATTTGTATCTCAAAATTCAAAACCAACAGCCTTGTCTCAATCTGCATCATGGTGGAATTTGCTTCACTGCCTGGTCTTAGCTGCCACTCAACTTGTTGAACTTTCTCTTCTCCCTCAGGTTCTGTAACTTGAGTGATGTCACAAGGTAGAGACTTTAGAAAGATTTTCTATAAGTAGTGATTACTATTACCATTTTACATGCATAAAACTTGGGGATGAGAAAGAAAAAATAATCCTTGCCGGAACCAAAGTTAAATATCTTAAAACTCATTGTTTTAAATATTCTCAGGAACATTTAGGACACTGTCATTATCTTCATTTTAATTTCATGATCCATAGGTCTTACTGCTTTATATAATCTACATGAAAAACTTTATATATAGAACTCCAACCTTGAGAGGAGCAGTATTTCCTTTATCTTCATCTTCTATATTAACTAAATATTCAGCTAGAGATCAGGGATACTTCTTTTTACATGCCAGATCCTAAAATAACCAGTCATTTGTATGAGTCCGTAAGTGAATTAGAACTATAAGAGGCAGTCACTAATTGGAATCTTTTTTTATTAAGTCTCCAACTTTCTGTTTGCTTAAGATGCTGTTGATCAATTGTGACAGATTTGACTGCTTGTCTCCTAAAATTGCATGCAGTGGCATTACCAGTGGAGGGGGTCTTCCCTGTCGTTATATCTCCAGACCTCCTTGGCATTCAAGTGTGGCCTTAGGGCTAAATCTCAACAGAATGTGAGCAGAAGTAATGGAGCACATGGGATGGGGCCTTTAAAAAGCAGGTAAACTTTCAGTCCTGCAGAGGATGATTGAGCCATGTGATAGAAAGAGCCTCTTTTCCTAAACATCATCCACCATTAGCAATACTCTCACTAGAGTGATAAATGTACATGAAATTAGCTTTGATTGGGGATAAGCCCTTGAAATGTGGGTACTTGTTTATTTTGGAAATAAGCGCTTCATTCAGTTGTGTGTTTTTGCCACAAAAGTTTATTAGCCTTTTGCTGGTGATTTGTCTTTCAATTTTTCAAATATCTGAGCAGAACTGGTGATGTCTCATCCTTCCACCTGTTGGCTCTCCAATCTCCATCTTAGGAGGCACAAACTAAAAAGGGAAATTGTAAGATGACAAAGTCCAGTATCAATGGCCTACTCACCCATACTGTCCAGGATTATCTTAATCCTTAATGTGCCTACTTCTTCTCTTTTCCTCCCTCTAAAGTAATGTCATGTGAAAACTACAAACTACTAGGGTTATCAAAGTATATGGGACTCTGGAGTTGAATCAGTACTACCCTGAATCATGCTGTGTGACCTCACACCATTTTGCAAATGTATTGGGTCCTCCTTTTACAGTATATGAGATGAACCTCCAAGTTCCCTTAAAAATAAAAATGAGTTACAATGGCTTGTAACCCATAAGCTGTACTTTGGAAATTTATATTCATTAAATAAAAGTTTAATTAAAAAAAATAAATAAAAATGAAAATAAATATATCCACAATGCTTTTAAAAGAAGATTAACAGGGAACACTGTGGCACAGTGGGTTAAACCACTGCTTGGGAAGCCTGCCTTCTATATCCGAGTGAGGTTTAAGTCCCTAATGCTTGACTTCCAATCCAGCTCTCTGCTAATTCATCCTAGGAGGCAGCAAATGATTGCTCAAGTGCTTGGGCCCCTGCACCCATGTGGAAGACCTGGAAGAAGCTCCTGGCTCCTGGGTTTGGTCTGGCCCAGCTCTGGCTGGGATCGGTGCAGCCATTTGGGGAATGAACCAGCAGATGGAAGACCATTCTCTCTGTATCTGGAACACTGCCTTTCAAGTAAATAAATAATTTTTTAAAGATAAGTTCTTTTTGGTATAAAAAAACTTGAAATATAGGCATACTAGGGATCTCCAAAATGTTAATAGAATGTGCACATTACAAAAAAATGCATGAATTTCAAAATCATTGCACTGAAATAAATTTATTTTATAATTTCATTTTGCATGAGGCATTTCAAATGCCCTCATATTTAAGCTCATGGTTGGGTAATACGAGGGAAATTATCTTGACAAGAGGTATAGCTTACACCCTGAGAGGTCACATTGATTCTGACTAGAACTTAAAAACATCTGAGTCAAGTGTTTACTCCAAGTGGAACAAGGGCTGAAGGGCTGGGCCAAGACAACCAGCTGTTGGAACAATGTTTTGGAGTGTCTCTTAGCCCAGGATCATCCACGGGAGTAAGATGCTTTGTAAAGTGCTCAGGTTTCAGCCAAAATTCTCAGAGTGGCTGAAAACCACAAGGCTTCAATGAGTTCTCTGGATCAATGAAAATTATAGCATTATCCAGTGCCTATTATGCCTAATACTGAGTGTTGAGGGTGAAAATAAGGTTAAGGTATTGTGCTTGTTTCCAATTTTGTCCTTATTCCTAGAGAGAAGTAGCAAAAAGGGTCTCTTTTTAAGTAGAGGCTTTTTTAAAAAATAAGATTTATTTATTTGTTTGAAAGGTAGAGTTACATGGATGCAGAAGCAGAGGCAGAGAGAGAGAGAGAGAGAGAGAGAGAGAGAGAGAGAGAGAGATCTTCCATCCACTGGTTCATCCCCCACATGGCCACAATAGCTGGAGCTGAGCTGACCTGAAGTCAGGACCCAAGGCTTCCTCTAGGTCTCTCATGTGGGTGCAGGAGCCCAAGGACTTGAACCATCTTACACTGCTTCCCCAGGCTCATTAGCAGGAAGCTGGATCAGAAGTGGAGCAGCCAGGACTTGAACTGGCACCCAAATGGGATGCTGGTACTGTAGGCAGCTTCATTACCTGCTATGCCATAGCTCTGGTCCCAGGGTATCTCTATCTTGAGACCCCCCCCAACTTCGGAAGGTCACCATATTAGAGGATCTTGCTCAGGCCCTGTGCTAACTGTGCCTCTGCCCACAAAGCAATCAGAAGTTGACACTCAGAGTAAGTGGCCCCTGGCTTTCTAGACTGCCACTCATAGGACAGACTTCAGCCATGCCTGTCTCCAGAGGCCTCAAGCAGCATCCAGGCCTCTGTAGATCTCCTGGCTGGCTTGTCCTAAGGATGGCATGTGTTGCCACAGAGTGTTGCCTTGGGTTAAGATGTGGCCAAAAGGTGGTTCCCAGGGCTGCACATAGAGCTAGAACAAGCCTGTTAACATCCCTCGGACAAACTCAAGTCAATACAAGATATGACCATATTGCAAAAGATTTGTGAAAAATGGAAGGAAAGTATTAGTTATTTCAGTGTAAAATTCTTTTGAAATCCATACATAAGGTGTCTTCAAAATGTTCATGGAAAATGCATATTATGAAAAAACTGCATCAGTTTCAAAATTTTTTTTTTGCAGGAAAATAAATTTCTCTTTTAATTCCATTAAACCCCAAACTTTTTGAAGTTCCCTCTTATGTGAATTCAGACCTGATTGGTGCTTTGTGCTTTGGAGAGTCGAATACTTCACTCATGGTACTCCCTGAACAGTGGTCACATGTATGACAGTTGATATCTGCAGAGTCAGTTTTCCTGTGGTTACTTACACACATTATCTCTCAAAATAGTTATTCTGTCTGGTGTTCCAGAAACTCATTTGGCTTGGGAAATCTTCACATCCTAGTCTTAATCCTCAAATGCCTGCCTATCAATTCAGTCTTATACTTGTCAACTCCACAGCAGCTGTTTAAGCAAATACTACTGTGGTGATCCATTCAAAGGATTATTGTAACACAGCTGTTTGTACGCCAAGGTAGATTTTAGTGGAGATGAAAGTCATCTGGATGATCTCATGAGTATAAACCTGTTACTATTGTTTTCGTGGACTGTGGGTCTCTGGTGTAGGTTCCTTAGTTATGGCCTAGTTAAATATTGTTACCCTATAAATCATTACAACACAACATGCCTAAGTACTTTAGGGAGTTTTTGGGTGGGCTAAAATTGACTAAAGGTTAAGATCCAAAGGGTTTGTTATTTTTCCCTTTGACAGTAAATTCTAAGGTCTTTTCTCCGTTAGCACAGAATTGAATGAATAAAAACACCAGATGGTGTTATCCTTTGTGGCT
Source organism: Lepus europaeus (assembly GCF_033115175.1). Taxonomy (NCBI): domain Eukaryota; kingdom Metazoa; phylum Chordata; class Mammalia; order Lagomorpha; family Leporidae; genus Lepus; species Lepus europaeus. The sequence goes on from NC_084836.1 coordinate 49,932,466, forward strand.
CATCTAAGCAGCTGAGACTTTCCTTAAAGCCCTAGAACGGAGCTAATCTACAGGGGTGGCAAACTCACCTGGCTCTGAGGTGGGCCAACTTGAAAGGATTTAAGTTAGTGAAAGAGCATTTGAGGGGGCTGGCACTATGGCTCACTAAGCTAACCCCTGCCTGTGGCGCCGGCATCCCATGTGGGTGCCGGGTTCTAGTCCCGGTTGCTCCTCTTTCAGTCCTGCTCTCTGCTGTGGCCCGGGAGGGCAATAGAGGATGCCCAAGTGCTTGGGCTCCTGCACCTGCATGGGAAACCAGGAAGAAGCACCTGGCTCCTGGCTTCGGATCGGTGTAGCTCCAGCCGTAGCGGCCTTTTGGGGTGTGAACCAATGGAAGGAAGACCTTTCTGTGTGTGTGTGTGTGTGTCTCTCTCTCTCTCTCACTAACTCTATCTATCAAATAAAAAAAATCTTTGTGGATCTTTGCTTTAAAAAATAAAAGAGCATTTGAGTCTATGTCACCTCTTGTCATTTATATTCTTTTTTTGTAATTAGTTACCATCAAGAAAATAATGCTGGTTAAGCCACCTTGCAACCTTAGCCTTAGGTGTAACTTCCATGCTATGATTTGTGACTTAAATCACACTGAGAAATTTTGTTTGGTCTTAAATAGCTTACTTATACAGCTGGAACAGTATTGGGAGTTCCACCATTATAGAGGCAGTCTTTTGAATTAACCAGTCTCCTCACACCCATCAGAAAGGAATAGAGGAATGGATCAGTCCACGGATACCATATTTTTGAGAAGAATTTCTTCCTTCATGAGTGTTTTGGGGTCTTGGTGTAGAAGGAAATGGAGCACAATTGTTACACCTATGGTTGAGAGAAGATTGGGAAACAAAAATAATGTTCTCCTTAAAAAATAAAAAAAAAACCCAAACCCCATGCAAACCAGAAAATCTCCCATATTTATTCAGCCTTGGTGTTCTGTCAGGTATTCTTTAAGAGAGTATCACATTTCTTTCTCAAACAATATTGCGGTTTAGGCAAGGTGTGTGAGTCTTTCATACAAGGAAACAACCTAGGAGGAGTTAAGTGACTTGGCAAAGACCATACAGTGAATGATACCCATACTAGGGCTCAAATCTAAATTCTTTTGTCTTGAGTTTTATATTCCTTCCACTACGCTTAGCATTTTTTTTTTTTTGTCTAAATCACATTGTCTGATAGTAAATGTGGGATTTTTCTGCTGTGGATAATTATTGCTTCAATTAACTGAGCAATTGATATGTTTGTTAAGCACGTGGGCTCTGGAGCTAGAGGGCTTGGGTTCAAGTGTCATTTCCCACAGTTACTGGTTGTGTAATTTTGCATAAATTACTCACTCCCCTTGGACTTTTTGTATGAAAGAGGATAATAGTCTTTTTTTTTTAACTTTTATTTAATGAATATAAATTTCCAGTGTACAGCTTATGGATTACAATGGCTTCCCCCTCCCATAACTTCCCTCCCACCCACAACCCTCCCCTCTCCCGCTCCCTCTCCCCTTCCATTTGCATCAAGATTCATTTTCAATTTTCTTTATATACAGAAGATCAATTTAGTATAAAGATTTCAACAGTTTGCACCCACATAGAAACACAAAGTGAAACATACTGTTTGAGTACTAGTTATAGCATTAAATCAAAATGTACAGCACATTAAGGACAGAGATCCCACATGAGGAGCAAGTGCACAGTGGCTCCTGTTGTTGACCCAACAAATTGACACTCTAGTTTATGGCGCCAGTAACCATCCTAGGCTGTCATCATGAGTTGCCAAGGCTATGGAAGCCTTCCAAGTTTGCCGACTCTGATCATATTTAGACAAGGTCATAAAAGACAGAGTGAGGATAGTAACCAATGATCCTAAGAGTGGCATTTACCAGGTTTGAACAATTATACAGCATTAAGTGGGGAAGAAAACCATCAGTACACACAGGTTGGGAGTAGAGCCATTGGTGGTAGAGTAGAGGTTATGATTACAAAGGAATGAGGCCCAAGTGCACTAGACAGGGCCTAGAACAAAGGACAGAGTCATTATTAGAGGAGCTAAGAAAGATGCTGTCTAAGCTACAAGTCTTTTAAAAAGCTTCACAGAGTTTTTGTGAGAATGAGTTGAGTGACTACATATAAAGTGCTTAGGGCAGTTCCTGGCACACAGAAACAGTTTGATAAATTTTAGCTGTCATATGTATTACTTTGTTAAATTTTTTCAGAAACACTCTTAAGGAAGTATTATCCTTATTATCTTTATTTATAGGTAGGCAAACTGAAAATTAGATGATTTGCCCAAGATCATCCAGGTAATAAATTCAAAGCAAGAAAGGCAGAGTGTGTAGGTTTGTGATAGACTCTGTTATAAGTTGAAATAGTACCTGCAAACCGGCTAGAACAATCATTTAATGCCCAGGACCGGCCTGCATGGGATGGGTAGTTGCAACAGGCCTCCATGTATGCAAAATAGCTTTTTTTTTTTTTTTTGACAGGCAGAGTGGACAGTGAGAGAGAGAGAGACAGAGAGAAAGGTCTTCCTTTTCTGCACTGATCCCAAGGCAGGAGCCAGGTGCTTATCCTGGTCTCCCATGTGGGTGCAGGGCCCAAGCACTTGGGCCATCCTCCACTGCACTCCCTGGCCACAGCAGAGAGTTGGCCTGGAAGAGGGGCAACCGGGACAGAATCCAGCGCCCCGACCGGGACTAGAACCCGGTGTGCCGGTGCTGCAAGGCGGAGGATTAGCCTATTGAGCCACGGCGCCGGCCCAAAATAATTTCAATTTGAAGACCATTGCCAGTCTAGGCTCCCAAAGGTGGAGTAATTTGGGACAGTGATTAGAGCCTTGCTAGAGTGAAACACCGGGAGGAAAAGACAGTAAGACTGAGCCAATGCTGGTATTAGGAGATGGTCGGCCAAGAAATCAGGACTTGAGCGAGTGGACCCCCTCTACCTATTTTGTTTGTTTTAGGCTCAGTATCGATTCCATAGACATAAATGAGATTTAAGCTCCAAAAGATGCTTTTACAACAAACAGGCCTCCACACAGATCTTCACAGCTTTATGCAATAAAGATTATTTCCTTTCACAAACCTTATTCCCATTTCCAAATGATGAAGCTGAAATTTAGAGAGCCAAAGTTAACATGCAACAACTAGCAAGTTTCTGAGACAGTGTTTGAAGCCTTTTGACAGCAAAGCCCTTGCCTGTTTCATCCACATGGCTGCCTCTTGAAGGCCAGTTGCTGAGCATTATGTATTGGGAAACAGAATTGTAGTACTGGATATTTACATGAGTCATGGAATCCATGCTAACCATTGATTTTGCCAGTTTATAAATCATTTATGGAAGTGGTCTCTGTTACACCCTAGTATTCGCTTGGTTTGTGAGAAGATGTTCAACCTCAAAACTATGCTCCTAGTAATCAGTTCATACTAATTTAGTGTAATGCTAAATTGTTTGGAGAAGTTAAATATGTTTTGGGAGCCTGAAATTTGACAAAAGTTTCCCAGGGTTTTTTATTGCATGTTCATAAAATTTTACAAGCCCTTCTATTTGTGACTTCTGACAGAATCTCTCTACAGAGGGTAATGAATTAATTAAATACACTGAGCAGTCTATTGATCATAAATCTTAGTAATTCCATGTTGTCATTCAAAAGAATTGCAATCCCGGAAACGCCCAAAATTCAGATGAGTCAAATAGAAGCCACATATTCAATGGCAGCCCCCACCTCCACCCCGCTTTGGAGCAAAGGCAAGTCCAGAGTGAGGATAAAGTGTTCCAGTCTGTATGGAAACAATCAGATTCCTTTCTTCCCTTGAGAGTGGATGCATAATTAAAAATAGGACAAAATTGCTGTTCTTTTGTATTTGAAAGCAAATTCAGCAAGCAAATAGCAGCTGGAAGAATTAAACTGCAGGTGAAGGCAGCTTGCAACTTGGGAGGTAACTGCTGCGTGATTTATACTGCAATATGAATCAGGCGCCAGATGAGTACCATATTGGTACTTATAATATGGAGCAGCCACTTATATAATAAGTAGCAGGAAGATATTTTAATCTCTCAAATTATCATTATGTTAGTGAAAGGCAAGGATGCTTATAACAAAAACATTAACAAAATTGCATGCCCCTTACTGAAATGAAGTTTACTAACTTGCTGATGTTCCCAGTGGAAAGCAATTCTTAATTAACTATATATATATATATATATATATATATATATATATATATAATGTTTAAACTTTTTAAAATTTTGTTTTAAAATTTCTGATATATTAAAGTTGAACATATTGATGGGTACAATGTGAGATTTTGGTACATGAATGCATTGTGTAATGTCCAGTCAGGGTAAATATATGTATCTCTTCAAACATTAATATTTCTTACAGTGTGCCTATTTCCAAAAAGGCCTTGGCCCAACTTGACTCCACTCCAAAGAGAAAGCAAAGTAGATTATAAAGCCAACTAAATGTGTGTGTGTGTGCAAGCTACCTAAAATCCATACAGGAGGCATCTAAATTTTTGTATTTTCTTACATGAAAGAACACGATAACTAAATAACAATATCAAAATATTCTCTGAATCTAACTCTACAATATTAGTATTTTCTCCAATTTGTTGTGTTTCAGAATTCAGTAATCAAATTGTCACTTTTTGTCATAGGACTTTCATGTTTTATTTATTTTTCATTTGAGACCAGAATCATGTTTTTTTTTTTTTTTTTAAGCTTTTGGTTCAGTTGTGTTCTATGACATTAACTGCTAATGCTCCCAGGAAAATTGTTTTTTCTTTCTCTGACACATCATTCAACTTCACTTCCCAGAGTTCCTGCATCTCTGATGAAGAAAAGTGATGTTTGTCACTTCTAAGCTATGGCATTTAAGAGCAGGTGTGCTTTCCCTAAGTTGTCCTCCCCCTAAACCCCCAGTTGAATGCTGAAAATGTGGTCCTTAGATCTGCATCACATGGGGTCTTATTCAAAATGCAGATTCCAGGACTCACCCCAGGCCTTCTAAATCAGCAACTCTGCAGGTAGGGCCCAGCAACCTACGTAGTAACAAGCACACCTGAGTTTGAGAACCACTGTCTGAGACAATGGCAAGCCATGGCTAGAAGGATCCTGGATGACTGCATGTCGCAGAGACTTGTCCTCCTTCCTCCCTCATTGGGCTGTGACAGGAAACCAATTTTTATTGCAGTAAGTTCCTGAGAACTTCAGGTTGCTCTCCATTACAGTTAGCCAATCTTGACTAATAGTGCTTCCTGGTCCTTTTCCTATTCTTGCTCTTTTTTTTTTTAATTTTTGACAGGTAGAGTGGACAGTGAGAGAGAGAGAGACAGAGAGAAAGGTCTTCCTTTTGCCGTTGGTTCACCCTCCAATGGCCGCCGCGGTAGCGCGCTGCGGCCGGCGCACCGCGCTGTTCTGATGGCAGGAGCCAGGTGCTTCTCCTGGTCTCCCATGGGGTGCAGGGCCCAAGCACTTGGGCCATCCTCCACTGCACTCCCTGGCCACAGCAGAGAGCTGGCCTGGAAGAGGGGCAACCGGGACAGGATCGGTGCCCCGACCGGGACTAGAACCCGGTGTGCCGGCGCCGCAAGGCGGAGGATTAGCCTAGTGAGCCGCGGCGCCGGCCCCTATTCTTGCTCTTGATGAATGTTTCAGCATTCTGCTTTTGTCTTCACCACCACAAGTGTACAAGTACACCACAAATTTGGAACAATGAGGAGGAAATAAACCAACTGACTAATATGCATTTCTTATTTTCAGGCTTTTCTATTTCATAATGGTGCTATAGGAAGATATTCTTAGCTAAGTGCCAGGGGTTGGATAGAGTTTCAGCCGGTTCTGCAAGATTCAATGTTGAGAGCTTGGTCTTCAATAGTCAGTGTTGGGGTGGTGGACCTTTAAGGGGTGGAGTCTAGTGGGAAGTCCTAAGATCCATGGGAGGTGTGCTCTGGAAAGAGATTAGGAAACCTTGGGTAAATTATTTACTATCTGTGTGCCTTAGTTTCCTCATCTGTTACATAGGAATAGTAATAGGACCTACAATATATGATTATATGAGAGTTAAATGACTTAATGCATGTAAAACATTTAGGAGCCTGACAATATAGTAAGCAGTCAGTATTCCTTTGCTGTTATTACTTTATGCAAATGGAGGAACACTCCAGGTAAAAGACACTCTAATTCAACAAGGCAGTGTTAGTTAAACAATTATGCTACATCCCACATGTTAATAGAGGTTTTGGGGTTAATTTTGATTTTTAAATGCTGAGTTAATCAAGATTAAATAAATTTTGCTTCTGGGTACATCAATATGCATTCTATACATTCTATAAAACTTCAAAAGGTAATTATTTTTGAAAATGGTTCTTTCAGACAGAGAGAGAGAGAGGTGTCTCCCATTATTGCTCCACACCTCATAAGTCTCAGGCTCTGGGCCAGACCAAAGTCAGAGTCAGGAACCTAATCTGGGTCTCCCACATGGGTGGCAGGAAGAGAACCACTAGGACTCCACAGGGTCTGAGTTAGCAGGAAGCTGGACTCAGGAACCAGAACAGGCATTCAGACTCAGACATTCAAATATGACCTATGGCCATCCCAACTGTGTCTTCACTTCTGTGTCTTCACTTAACACCCCAGGAGGACCTTTTAAAAAAGGTCTTAAAAAAGACTGATTGTTACCATCAAACATTTTCAAAAATAATACCTTTATGGAAATGCTATACTGAAGATTTTGATTTTAATCATTATGAAAAAAATCTCTGACCCTCTTAACTGAGCTGGATCATGAGCAAATAAAATATACTTTTTAAGTTGTTTAAGTCCTCAGTTCTAAATGGCCTAGATGGGAAATCAGCAAGTAGCTTTAGCCAAACTCATCACTAATAGTGAGAAGAAGCCAGGGAAAAATTCCATTTAAAGAATACAAAGTAAAAGCATGTTTCTCCCTTTGATTTGAATGGCTTTCCAAAGTCTTCTAACACATGCCTCCTAAGGATTCTGGTTCTGCTTGTGCTGCCTATGCCAGAGTTTTCTCCTACATTGTTGTCCACCCCAGTCTCATCTGTAAATGGATTTTAGTTTTAACTGACATTTCAAAGAAAGACTCAATTAAAACAGCTATATCATACAGACTCCAGAAACTTGACCATCCTTGGCTCATCACATGTAAGACAACACCTGACTTATTCTGAGAAGCAATAATATGCTTGATTTTCCAGCAAATTAGTATCACTCTGCAAGCCTGGAGTCAGGAGGAAAAATAAGTCCCAAGTGTGCCACAAAACCTAGAGCAGAGGTTGGCACAGCTAATTTGCAAAATATCCTATGGAATTATGAAAGGGTGAAAGATGAATATTTAGGTAGGGTATGGAAGGTACATGTCATGTTTTAGTTCTATTCATAAAATAGCTGATGTTCCACACATGTTATCAAGGTTAAAATCATGAATTTAAACTTAATGAGTAATATTGTTACTAACACAATGGTGTTTGACTTCAGTTGATAAAGCAGTTTTAATCATTTTGTATTTTTTTCTTCCCCCTTTCAGCAATTTTCATATGAAAGTTTGAGGTTGCCATCTTAAATGTGTACCTGTGTGCCTTGATTTGGTTCTAAGATTTGATTGTTTTGACTTACTAGTATCATACTTCTCTTTTAGAAACTTCATCAACCATTTTTTTATTTGCTTATTCCCAAAGTTATTTAGTTCATGATGTTTCTTTTCTTCCCATTCAGGATTCTTTTTCAAGGACCAAGAGTTCTGGACAATGTCCACATGTGATCTCTGCAGTGTTGAGAATGAAGAGTATCTCTGTGGGACCTACACATGTGAATGACAGCAGGACTGGTAAAGTACTCCCAGATAATCCTTCCCTATCACTGCTGTGCAGTCACCATTTCATTATCTTCTGGCATTGGCTGTTGCAGTATAGAATACTGAGATGCCTATGTTCTTTAATTCCACTGCTATTGACCTAAATAGTTCTAGAATTCATCCTAGTCTATACTCGCCATTCCTCTTTCCATCATGTTGAGGATAGATGGCTACTAGTTCTGACTCAAGTATTTCCTTTTAGGATTTTTTTATGCATTTTTTAAAAAAAATTTTCTCATGAGGTATTCTGTCAGTGTTGGTGCACTTCTCAAAATGTCATGTATCTACAATGCTGGATTTAGGGTGAGAATCCAGGCTTAACACAGAGGTAAACCGAGATTGATGTGATTGATCTGTGGGTTAGAGTACAGAGCAAAGCAAAATCTGAAAGGTTGAATTGAGTGATAAAGTCGAGATCCAAAGAGAGCATGCAAATAGCAACAGTATGAAGTTAGAGAGGCAGGGACCTGGTACAAAACACTGAGATGGAATGTAAAGTAAGTGGCTTTGAGATGAAGGGAAGATGTTTGAGTCTTGAGTCTCTGAGCCATTATATGGAGCTGCCATGTGTGTTGGGCAATTTAGGCAAAAGAAACTAAGTCAGACAAGAAATCCTGCCCCATGCCTGTTGCTGAAGTTTATGCTGGAGGGCCTGGGATGGGTGCATGTCTTAGAGAAGTCCTTCCTGAGACAATATGGCTTAGGTTGGCTGTCAGTGTTGCCTCATTCCCACTGACCACGAAGAGGAACATACTTCCGTTTGCCGTAGCAGTTGATGATGTGGATTATCTCTTTGGTACAGTTCCACAGGTACTACAATAAAAAGTTGGAAAGAATTCTTATGAGATTTGACTCACACTCCCATTTTCTGTCAATTCCAAAATGTTCTTTATAAAGTGTATATCTTAATCAGTCACAGAAGAAATGTGATTAGGAAACACAGGTTCCAATTGCTCTGTGTAATGTTCTATAACTATACCCATTCCCTATGCCCACAACAAATTAGAATTAATTTTAGACATCTAGCATCCACAGGTCCAGGCTGTTTGTATAAGCTGGCCAACAGTAGTGTCAGTTGCCCAGAGTTATGTGACTTGCAAACGTGCCCAAGAGGAAGTAGAATGAATGTACTGAATCACTTTGGACTTTCCAAAGCTTTAAGATGATTATCTGATTGAGGTATGACTGGAAAGTTTTGATATTAAATTTTTAGCATTGGTGCCATTTGAAGACTGGCCATTTAAATGGAGTATATATTTTCAGAGACCATTAGAAAACTTATGAAGATAGAACCAAAGAAGCTTACATCACTGGGTCAGGCAATTACCATCTAGTCTCAACCTGAAACAGAGAAGACAACCTTAGGGACCTGAAAGGAACACAAACAGAATATTGAATCACAGTACCTTTTGAACTTCTGAAACAAGTCTTCCAAGGTCACTGTACATTTTTTTATTGCAGAGCATACCCCTTAAGTTCTATTTTACACTGAATTTTAAAAATAAATCTAGAGAGTTGGTACACAGCATGCAAAGGGTGGCCACTGAACACACACAAAACCATGTCACAAACAAATGAGAAATTAGAGTAAGAATTTTCTAGTGAGTATTCATGAACCGGCCTTACTTGAGTGGCCTGCTGTGAGTGGCTCGGTATACAATGAATAATAAGGATCAGGCAGATTCTTTCCTTGACCAGGTCTCCTGATATTTAGCTTCCTTCATTTCAGCAGACTCCCAGCTCCTTTCCCTCAACTCAGGAAGTCCTGTGAGCTCTGCCAGGCTTCCTCTCCAGGCACTGTGCACTGTGGACTTCCTCAAGGCAATGAGCTGTAACCACAGGGTTCAGTTAATTTCCCCTCTCTCAAGGATCACTGTTCTTATACCATCTGATGTCAAGTCCCTCAAAAACCATTGTTTCATGCATTTTGTCTGTTCTGGTCTGTTGCTTTATCTAGAAAGGTTAATCTAGAGCCTATTACTTCATCTTGGATGGAGGCAGATGTCTACAGATGAATTTTGAGAGTTCTTTACATTTCCTGGACATGAGTCTTTTGTCACATATGTGATTACAAATATTCCCTCCCCCAAAAAATATAGTCATCTTTTCATCCTCTTCATACTGCCCTTTTAGAGAAAAAGATTTTAATTTTGATGTTCAATTTGATGTCATGACCTGGAAATTTTTCAAAGGTGTGAGTCAGGAAGGTTTTCTCCTACACATTTGCTGCTTTTTAAGCTACCGTATGTTTCACTGGAGTTCAGTTGTGTGCATGGGGAAATTTTATTTTTTGTTACCAAACTCTGCAATAGCTACTTCAAACCAGATATTCAGTCTGGGCTATATTCCACAGGGATTTAGACACACCTGTAATTATTCGGAATCTCCACTGGATGTCAATACTGCTCAAGGAAAAGCAGCTCAGACATCATAGTGGGTTCACAAAGCAATTTATGCTTGGAAGAAATGTTAGGGTCAAATAGTTAGAAAGGGACTAGAAAAAGTAGAATACACAAACAAGAATAACTCTCCTTTAGTCCTGTAATAAATGTTAGGCAGAGAGGTGGCACTTGGTGCTGGATTTGTAGCAATATTGAACCCCAAAGTTGAAAGACTGAATTCTATTTTCCATGCTGGCTCTTTAGTTGCTGACATGCAAAACTGAAACCACATTTTTGCTTGAATTATTTAGCTAATTCTCACAAGGTATTTTGTTGAACTAGGACTAGAGGTCCAATCATTACTTCATTTCTTCTGTTCACTTTCCAAACACAAACAAATTTCAGCAGTGATCAGTTCAAAAAGAACGACTTTAGTAAGAAAATTACCTGGATTATTTTGGTGCATGTCCAAGGATATCACTAAGCTAAGTAATATAAAGTAGAATCCAAAGAGTAAAATGGCCTTTGATCATATTTCTGAGCAGGTTTGGCTTTCCAGGAAGGGTTAGTCTATTTCAAGATTGAAATTTAAAAAGTTGAATTTATATTATTTTTGCTTTCATAATAGCCACAAAATTGCAATGTGATGTTGATGTTAAAAGTTTTAAGCACTGTATTTTAGAAATATTTTTTGTTTCCTCATTGTGAATTAGTTCATTATAATTCTATCATCATCGTTTTTTTGTAAAGCCTTGACCTCTATAAGATGTCTAAATTAGAAAATTGAAAAGAGTAGAACGTATGCTATTCTGACTATATATTCTCTCCAGGTGGGACACAAGGATATGGGGCTGATCAGGTTCTTATAGTGACAAAGGATCTCCGTGGACATTTTGTGAAATATCTGAAATGTGTATATGAATATATCTAACAATGTTGTTCTAACAGAACAAAAAGTGAACTTACAATAACTGTTGTTACAAAAATAATAAAATAATGAATTAGGGGCAAATGTTTGGTATAGCAGTTAAAGTGTTGCTTGGGGCACCTGCATGCCATATCAGAATGCCTACTTCCACTTCTGATACCAAATTCCTGCTGGAATGTGGCAGATGATGGCTCACTACTTGAGTCCCTGACACTCCCATGGGAGACTCAGATTGAGTTCCGAGCTTCTGGCTTCCTCATGACCCCAACCCTGGCTGTTGTGGGCATTTGGAGAGTGAATCAGTAGATAGAAGATCTGCCTGTCTGTCTCTGTCTATCTTTTAAATAAATGAAAATAAATAAGTAAAACATGAAATATATTGGATGAGAAATCTTATTTAATGTAGAAGGAATTTTTGAGTGAACAACTCTAAAATTTTGTAACATTAGGAAAAGTACCCAAACTATAGTTTAAGGTATAGGGATAATCTAATCAAGCAAAGATTATTTCTTAAAAGTAAGGCACTATTTTGGTAAGTATCTTGTATTCAAGTACTGGTGTTAGAGCAAAAATAAGGATTTAGCTCTTTCTATGGCCTGTGAGTTTTCCATTGTAAATGGTTTCCTGTGGGAGTTTGACATTCTTATGGAACTAAATAGCCAACAAACCTAATATTTAAATTTTAGCAAGTGAGCTGGCTTACAAATGTGTGCCACTATCGTCTCATAATTCATGTATTCAGCTGTATATGACTGATAGAATTGAACTGCATTCAGTTTTAATGTTTCATGTAGAAACAAGACTGTCCAAGCATGCATAATTTTTGGTCTATTTCTCTACACTGTATATATTAGATTGTACATTTTGGCAATTGGCTCAAAGTTTTGCACTATTACTTTTTCCCTGGATCAACAAGTTTCATTTAATGTTTTTATTTTTTTAATTTTTATGAAAGAGAAAAAGAGAGAGAGAGAAGGAGAGAGAGAGACAGAGAGAGAGAGAGAGAGAGAGAGAGAGAGAGAGAAAGAGAGATCTCATCTATTGGAACCCTCCCCCCTAAAGGTCACAACAGCTGGGGTTGGGCCAGATCAAAACTGAGAAATGGAAGCTCAGTCTAGGTCTCCCATCTGGGTGGCAGGGACCCAACTATTTGAGCTATCACCTGCTTCCTCTCAGGGTGCACACTGGCAGGAAGCTGGAATTGGGAGCAGAGCCAGAACTCAAACCCAGGCACATTGATATTGATTGTGAGCATCCCAAATGACATCCTAACCACTTTACCAAACACCACTCAGGGTAGTTTTTTTAAAATATAAAAAGTTAACATTTTTATTTATTAAACAATCTTATGTCAAATAAAAATCTTGGATTGGCTGTCTATAACTCATGGAGTGGATTTTCCTATAGGCCACTGGCACAAGACACAGACAATTATGAAGGTGTAAATCATATTCCATCACAGCTGAAAGCTTATTCCAGACATGGTATTGGCACAAAATAGAAATATTTAATTGATTTTCCATAAGTTCAGATCCATGGTTTTCATATCCTTTATTTTAATGCCAAATTATATCACTGGTGTTAGTTTTCTCTGTTTTGACATGATACTGTGTTATGGTCCCATCTTTCAAATTTCCTATTAAGTTATTCTCTGGCTTGTCTTTATCAAACCAGAGGAATTTCAAATCTGGAAGACTACTTAGAATCCCTTGGATGACCACTTTAATAGTGAGGAATGAAATACAAGCATCCTACAAAAATGGAATATTGAATACATTGCCTTGGAATAAAAAAAAATTGAACAGATTTTTAAACAAGATTATTAGTTCTACTGTGTCAGCTTAACTTTTTGCCTCTTAAGATAGTAATTTTTCTATTTTCAGCTTAATTACCAAGTGTTAACTTATGTGTCATAATAAATGTTTTATATATATTTTTATTTGTTCAGACAATCTTTGGATTCTTAAATTAATATTTTGGTGTTGCTGGAGAGGACATGACAGTGGGAAGACAATTTCTCAATAAAAATATTTAAATGATTAAATAAAGTAAAACATAAGACAAGAACATACATTTTCCAGTAGTATTTGCTGCTCAATTTGAATTTCACATATGCTTATTCAGTGGTGGTGTTCATTTGTATGGTTCAAAAATACCAGTTTAAGTATAGAATTCATCATTAAAGTCCCTTTGAGTAGAAGTTATAAAAACATATTTCTCTTTGTCATTTTTTTAAAGATTAATTTTATTTATTTGAAAGGTAGAGTTACAGAGAGGGAGAGGCAGAGGCAGAGAGAGAGAGAGAGAGAGAGAGAGAAGAGAGAGAGAGGACTTCCATCTGCTGGTTCACTCCCCAGATGGCCCCAATGGCCGGAGCTGTACCAATCTGAAGCCAGGAGTCAGGAGCTTCTTCTGGGTCTCCCACAAGGGTGCAAATGCCTGCTAATGGGGCTGGGCCATCTTCTATAGCTTTCCCAGGTCATAGTGGAGAGCTGGATCAGAAGTGGAGCAGCCAAGACTCAAACTGGCACCCATTGGGTTACCGCCACTTCACGCAGCAGCTTTACCCACTATGGCACAGCGCCAGCCCCTCTCTTGGTAGTTTTAACAGCCTTAGTACACCACAAACTCTAGAATGTAGGAATCAATGACCTAAGTTTCCAGTAGCACACTTTTTAGAGTAGCTGAGTCTCCATACTATTCCCAGTGTGAAGCAGGTACACAGCAGGTATTCAATGAGTCTGTCATGTTTTCCAAATGAATGAATTTATGGATGTAGTGTATTAATATGTAGCCCAACTAGCAGCTCTTCCAACTAAGGCCTCATCCAGGGTGACAGAGTAAGTTTGAGAGCAAATCACTGAAATGAAGCAGCAATAAAAGCGCCAAAGGTAGAGTTTCAATATCTTTATCCCTAAACTAGTAATTTATGGCAAAGGGAAAGACAGAGATCCACCATCTTTTATGCTCATTTCCAAAATCCAAGACACAAAAAAATGGAACGTCTTCTCTAACTCACTTGAGGATAAACTAGACCTAACCTGACAGAGGCTGTTTATACTATTTAATTTATCCCATTCAGTGTAAATATTCACATATTTTGCTGCAGAAACACTGGTGTGTTTGATGACAGAGTCTTGCTTCAGATGCTGCCAGGAGATTCTATAACATACAATAAATGTAATTTAACACTTTTCTAAAATACATATAGTTCTGAGTTTTAAACACTTTTGGCTACAGTGCTTAGATAAGGCTTGTGACTCTGTGGATGTGATTTGTGGGAAGGCTTTCTGTTTATTTGCCTGTTTATCAAGCACATTCTCCATCATGATGTTCAGTTTTCAACAATTTCTCACACCAGAGCAAAAGGGAGCAAGGGAGTGCTCATCTGGAGCATGAATTTATCTTCTCTGTTCCTTGCCCACCATGATGGTGCCCAGAATCATGGAATCATTACCCTTTTATCAGCCATCAGCCAACCCTGTGACTTGGGCCTCTGAGAGTGCTGCTCTTTGCTCGGTTAACATGGGAATGCCCAATGCCATGCCCATTGTAGGATACCACTCAACACACTAGTCAGTTCTCCATGACATGACAGTGATACCACACCATTTACATGATCACACACATGACAAGTGATCAGTGTGTGGAGTGCATATGATCTCCTCCACAAAAGTGTAGAAGAGCAGAACCTATCATTTTGAACATAATACTTTCAAGCATTAGCCATCTGGAGATACAACAAAAAAGAATGTAGCTGCTAATTTGTCCCTGGTCAAAGAATTGTCCTCCTAACTGAAGAAAGGTTGTTTGGATAAGGAGAACTTTTTCATGAGAGGTCTGAAAGATATACCCCATAGTGGATAGATCCTAAGCTAGAATGCCTTCACATCTGGCTTTAAATAATGGACCTACTTGGTCCAGATTGGGATTTAATCAGGACAGAGTAGGAATGAAACTAAAATTAGTTAATTATGTTCTTCATTAATAGTTCTGGCTATGGAATGTGGAGATAGGATTAGGACTCTTATGTTTAATTTTTATCCTTACAATGACTCTACCTTAATAGTAGAGCAGAATTGAAATTTGGCAACATAGGGAACTAGTATTTAAACCTGCTGTGATAACCAGAACATAGGAAGAATGGAGTTTGTTAGCTTGTCTTCCTTGTTTATTCTTCGCTATGGATTCTGGAATGCCTATACAAAACACTACTCCCATGGAGTTCCTCTGATGACATCTCTGTCCCCGCTCCCCTCCCTTCCCTTCTCCTTTCTCTCATTTTCATTCCCTCTCTCTCTGTCTAATCATATGTTTCTCACTGATACTTTCTCTCCGTCTGTGTACATGTGAGTTTCTCTGCTTTATTTTCCATGTGTGACAAAGCATGGGAAAGGTGAGAAAGGGCCATCTGCTATGCTCTACTCAAAACATCTTCTAATTGAAAATATTACTTAAATCATTGTCTACACAATGTTAGCCTTAGAAAAGTACGTTCTTCATGCCATTGTGATGACAGTTCATCAACTTCATTTTGAGAATCGCTTAAACTACAGATCATTTAGTTTGGATGCTGTGGAAATGAGGTGTAATTTGCAAAACACTTTGAATTCCTTCGGATTCCAACTGAATTGAGGGATAGTGATAATCCTAGATGATGAGTTAACTCTAGAATGCATTTCTCCAAAATTAAAAAGTGTTAAATTTATTTAGATATTGAGGGTGGAGCTGTAGTGGAGAAAGTTAAGCCTCTGCCTTCAGTGCTGGCATCTCATGTGGACGCTGGTTTGAGTCCTGGCTGCTCCACTTCTGATACAGCTCCCTGCTAATGTGACTGGAAAAGCAGTGGAAGATGGTACAAGTGTTTGGGCCCCTGAACCCATGTGAGAGACCTGGAAAAAGCTCCTAGCACCTGGCTTTTGCAGCCAAGCCCTGGCTGTTGCGACCATCTGGGGAGAAAATCAGTGCATGGAAGATTCTCTGTCTCTCTCTCTCTGCCTTTCAAACAAATAAATCTTTAATTTTTTTTTTTATTTAGATGTCAGGGAAGGTGCTGAAAATTTCACTTTCAGGGTTCCCATGAGAATTTTCTCATCAAAATACTTTTTATAAAACATTTAAAAAATTATTTTATTTGAAAGACAATGAGAGAGAGAGATAAAGAGAGAGATTTCCTGTCTGTTGATTCACTGCCCAAATGCTTATAAGAGCTGGGGTTAGGCCATGAGCCAAGAACTCCATCCAGGTCTCCCATGTGGGTGGCAGGGACTCAAGTGTTGAGTGTGACTTCTTTCTTCCCAGAGTGTGCATCAGCAGGAAGCTGGGATCATGAGTGGAACTGGAACTACAATACGTGATGCAGAAGTCCCAAGCAAACGTACCAAAATGTCCAACCCCAAACTTCTAGTTTTGTTATGAGAATATTTTAGCTGTTCAGAAAAGAAACAAAGAAAACTTGGGGTCTATAGAAAGTAGGTAATGTATCTGAATGTTTATGCCCTAAACTGTATTTTGAAAAATGTTAAGGAAATCTTTTTGCCCTTATGAGTATACAAAGATACTTCAAAATGTGTGTGGAAAGATAGAATTAAAAGACAGGTTTAGAGGTGAATATTTGGCATAGCCATAAAGATGCTGCTTGGGACACCCACATCCAGTATCAGAATCCCTGGGTGTGAGTCCCAACTCCACTTCCAATTCCAGCTTCCTGTTAATGAATACCCTGGGAGGCTGCAGGTGACAGCTGGATCCCTCGCCTTCTCCCTGTCTCTCCCTTGTCCCTCTCCCCCTCCCTTGCCCTTTTCCTCCTTGATTGTTTACAGCTCTTGTCTCTTCCATAGAGGAACAGTGTTTTTTTGTTTGTTTGTTTGTTTGTTTTGTTTTGTTTTTCTTTTCTCTTCATACTATTCATTGACCTCTTTTACTTAGTATAGATTAACTATATGATCATTAAATAAACTGAAAAAATAGATCTTTGTAAAAATGAAGAGTGGGATTGTGAGAGGGAGTAGGAGGAAGGGTTGAGCATGGGCTGGAGGGAAAGGAGGGGGGTGTCACTATGTTCCTAAATCTCTATATATGAAATATATGAAACTTGTATAACTTAAATAAATTTTTAAAAAGTACCCCTTTCTCCTTTTAAAAAAGTAAGTTTATTTTGGTGCAAAATTTTAGAATTCATGCACAGTGTTTTCATAATACTCATTTCCTATGAACTTTCTGAGGTACTCTGATACTGTCAGCAGGAAGCTGGAAGCTGAGTTTAAAAACAGTTGCAGTGCTGTAGCCACACAGGACTTGGCTTCTTAAGGGACATCTATAGAGGGAGGCAGATCCCCACATGTCAGCTTGAAACAACTGAGAATAATGACAAGCATGCTCTTTGGGAAGCTGAAAACCCTTATGGTCTGTGTTCTGGCTTGGGCTATTTGCAGTGCCCTCCTCTGTCTTTCACCCATAACCCTGGTGTGCCCTAGACTATTTATCAGCTTCAGTGGCTCCTGAAGTTTGCAATGACCCGAGCCCAGGGGTTGCAGACACAAAAGCACAGAGGCCCCAGGCAAGAGATGGGAATGAGTGAAGTGGGCCTGCAGGGACTTCACTGCACAGGCAGCATAGCCGGTACAAAAGGAGAGATTTCTACTCATCTTTCAACCAGAGTGCATACAGACCCAATGTTGTTAGAGATTCTATTTTTACTTTAAAAAGAAATACAAAACCCATATTTTAGGTGTCATTTTATAACTTTTAAATGCGTATTATTATGCAAGGTTTGTTTTTTGGGAGCAAAGCATAGGAGTAGACTAGATCTGGACTGTGAGCTGCCTGCTGTGACTTCTACCCTAAGAAAAATAATTAAACCCAGGAAGGTACACTTAAAAAGCTCCCTTCCACGCAGTGATTCATTATCCTGCACTTTAAGGCTTTGCACATCCTTTTGACTTACTAGGAATCACAGCAGAGACCTAGAGACCATTCTAATGCTATGTGCAGAATGTATACAGGAGCTGTCGCATCATGGTTTTCACCACTTTTGGTCATTAGAGATCATCGACACACTGTATTAAAGCTAAGAGCTATCAATTGATTAGCATGGGTTTGTGCTCTCCAGCTAAGAGCTCGCTGCAGATTCTATTAACAATGACCCTGAAACACTCTGTTTTAACAAGCAGGCAGTACAAACAAGATCAACTCACTATCCATGAGAAACTCCTTCTGCAAGGAGCCATTTAAAGAGAAACTGAATAAGATCCCTCTGATACAAACCATCACGGTGGGAAATGAAAATTACTTGAGAAACAACAAATCTTTAGACTATTAGACACTGGACCTTTCTCCTTTCACCCAAAATTAGATGGCCTCACTTCAGGTGATTTTCTGTGGTTCTGTGATTATAACAGAGTCATCCACTTAGGGTCTGGACATAGTTGGTTCAGTATACAACTACTGTCAACCCGTAATTAACTGGATAACCTGAATTTTATGGGTGTGTATCTGGCTTCTTGGCTCTTATAAACACAAACCACTCCTACATGATGCAAAGTAAGGGGTCTGTTTCACATGTGTGCATTCCAACAGATAATTACTAAGCTGTATGCTAAGTGTTAAAAATGAAAAGATGATTCTGGTGATCCCGGCATTAAAATAGAGAAGGTAGAAACATAAGCAATGAACTAAAAATAAAGTGTATCAGCAACTCCTACTGATTCTACTCCAAGGTGTATCTACGATCTATCCCCATCTCTCCATTGCCACTACTTTCACCTTCGTCAAAGACACACTTATCTCTCCTGGATGACTGCTACAATCTGCTATCTGCTCCTAACACTTCTCCTGACAACGCAACCTCATCTATTTTGTAGCAACCAGAGAGGCAGAACCCTGTAGGTCCTGGCCATTGCCTGTTTCTTGACCATCATCTCATAGCACTGCCACTCCTAGTCTGGACTTTGGTCAGTTCTCTCAAGGAGCTAAATGCTATTTTGCTCAGAATCCAATTCTTACTGTTGCCTCACAGACAAATTTGCTTTTGGCTTACGTGTCACCTTCCAAAAATAAATAATTAATTAAAAGGCATTGCCATCCTACATTCTCACTTTACTCTCTACCTTTTAAACTTTCTGCTTTTAATTTGTGTCTATTTCCTTGTTTTTCTGTCTCCCCTCTAGATTTCATGAAATCTGCCTCTTGGCCTTGGTTTCTCTTTTTCTCTCAATATCTAGCAAAATGCTACACAGTATACCCTCAATAAACTTTCACTCTAAGATGTAAAAACTCATAAGACCCTATGAGGATGACTAATACTGTCAAATTAGAGAAAGAAAGGAAATATTATTATTGTTTTATTTGCTTTGAAAAGCTGTATGAAACATGTACCGTGAACTGATTACCTCAAAACATTAGAAATTTATCCATTCATTGTTCTGGAGCTTGGAGTTAGAAAGAAAGAAAGAAAGAAAAAAAGAAAGAAAGAAAGAAAGAAAGAAAGAAAGAAAGAAAGAAAGAAAGAAAGAAAGAAAGAAAGAAAGAAAGAGAAATCAAGGTATCTTCATGGCTGGTTACTACTTGAGGACTCAGAAGGACAATCTATGCTATGCCTCTCTCTTTGCTTCTGATGGTTGCAGACAGTTCTTGGTGTTCCTTGGTTTGTGGTAGTTTAATTCCAATTTATGCCTCCCTCAAGCCAGTGTGTATGTGTCTGTGTCTAAATTTCTGTCTTCTTACAGGGGCTTGAATCATTGGTTTAGGGGCCACTTTAATCCAGTTGGATTTCATTTTAACTTGATTAAATCTGCAAAGACCCTATTCCCAGAAGATCGTGTTCACAAGTAACAGACGGTTAAGACTTGAACACAATCTTTTGGAAGAGCAGATTTCAACTCACCTGCCTCTCGGAATGTGACCCTGGAGGGGTGCCTTGAAAGGCAATTAAACATTGGAATATGGGGAAAGTTTAGCAGGTGTATGGAAAAAGAATAAATAGCACAGTACATTTAGCGTAAGAGGGAAAGGGGGCATTAATATTGGGTAGTAGTTGATTGGCATTGAATTGAATTTTATATGAAGGTGGTCTAGGTCCTGATTTCATCCTATAGTCTTCCTCTGTTCAGGTTGTGATTTGATTATCTCCTGGTGCATTTTCTTTTAGAAAAGTTGCTGTGTGTATTGGAGCTCCAGTGGCACAATCAGTTAGCATATGATACTTCTACAGAAAAGGTTGCTCTATGGACCCCTGCTGCTGTATCTTACCCATTACCCTCCTTCTTCTTGGTCCTAGCTTTTGCCTGTATCACTTTTGGCTTTGCTCAACCATCTGGCCTTTGTCCATTCAACTATCTGGCTGCTCCTGCAAGAGCAAGCTTGCTGCCAAGTTAGTTTCCTCCAATTCACTTCCTGTCCATTCTCAGCTTTCTCCAAACTGGCCCACATTTCTGAAATGTGTTTTCTGTTCCAGTTTTCCTTCATGTTAGAACTTTCTAAGTCAGGCAGCTGGATAAAAGAATAATCAATTTAGACAACCCAACTCTTTTGCCCTGTAGAGTTTGTTTCCTTAGCATTCTTTCCTTTCACTGTTTCTGCATCATAGTAAATATTTGTTCTTTCAAGCACAATATAATCTTGGCAGACTTTAAATTCATATTACCTTATTGATATACAAATTTCTTCTAAATATGAAAAGCTTACATTCAGTGCTTGACCTTTAAAGTCTTCTATCTGAGTAATCCCGATTGGTCAGTCAGTTTCAAAGTTGAACCTCATTTAGATCTGGTGAGCATTTCTATCTTTCAAGAGTAAAGGGCAGGGGCTTATTTTCTTCCATACTGCTCATGATCAGTCACTTTTATCCCTCACTCTGTGCCTCAGTATCTTTCCTAAGGATACTTTTTCCTCCAAAGGAAAATATTTTAGAGTAGTTAAAAGTTATTCCATAAATGGGAGAGGGAGTGGGAGATGGGAGAGTTGTGGGTGGGAGGGAAGTTATGGGGGGGGGGGGAGTCACTGTAATCCATAAGCTGTACTTTGGAAATTTATATTTGTTAAATAAAAGTTAAAAGAAAAGTTATTCCATAGAAAGTTAATGGAGATTTCCTTTAGAGACTGGTTGTATGCTCATGAAACAGCCTAAAAACACATAAAGAAAAGTAACATAAAATGATGGCTTCATATTTGAAAATATGTAAGGGTCAATGCTCTGGTGCAGCAGGTTAAACGCTGTCTGCAGTGCCAGTATCCCATATGGATGCCAGTTCACGTCTCGGTTGCTCCATTTCTGATCCAGTTCCCTGCTAATGTGCCTGGGAAAGCAGTGAAGGATGCCCCAAATGCTTGGACCCCTGCACTGTAGGAAGCCCGGATGAAGCTTCTGGTTCCTAGCTTTGACCTGGCCCAGTCCTGGCCATTGTGGCCATTTGGGTAGTGAACCAGCAGTTGCAAGATCTCTTTCCTCTCTGTGTCTCTACCTCCCTTTCTCTCTCTCTGTAACTCTGACTTTCAAATAAATAAATAGGGCCGGTGCTGTGGCTCACTTGGTTATTCCTCTGCCCGTGGAGCCAGCATCCCATATGGGCGCCAGTTCTAGTCCCGGCTGTTCCTCTTCCAGTCTAGCTCTCTGCTGTGGCCTGGAAAGGCAGTGGAGGATGGCCCAAGTGCTTGAGCCCCTGCACCGCATGGGAGACCAGGAGGAAGCGCCTGGCTCCTGGCTTCGGATCAGCACAGTTCCAGCTATTGCGGCCATTTGGGGAGTGAACCAACGGAAGAAAGACCTTTTTCTTTGTCTCTCTCTCTCTCACTGTCTATAACTCTACCTGTTAAATAAATAAATAAAAACAAAAAAAAATCTTTACAAAAAGTAAAATATGTAAAAATATGAAAACATAGATAATATCTTACATGTCATCCAAATAATTTTAGTTATAGAAGTTCCACCAAAATGTATAGTTAATTTGTGTATATGAGTGTGTGTATTCTATAGATTGAATCTTTCAGACAGCTCAATGTGTAGTTAGTATGAAAATAATTTGGACTTTAATATACATATTGAATTATTAGAATATGAATTTTGTATATTGATCTTGAGTAGGTAGTAAAAATTTATGAATTTATTCTGGAAGAGTAACACTCTAGAGGAAGAAGGCAGTATTATACAAGGATAGATTGAATTACATGCCAAAAGTACTCTGAGAGAGCAAATTCAGTGGTATCAAATGTATCAACTATCCAAATGTAATTTTCAAATTAAAAATGATACTATTAACATTAGCTTCTCAATTTTTATGTGGCTTCTTAATATTTTTAAGTGGTGCCAAATAGTTCTTTAAACCAACTCGTTCTTTTCCATTTGTATCTCCAAAATCTCCAAGGTTATTTATCCTTATTCCAACATCCTTAGGTATATTTATATGTAAAGTATAAAGTCAACAGCTTTGAATGTGATTTTCAATATCAGGTTGAATGGGATATTTTGTTACTTGTAGATATTTTGTGATATAAAATAATTTATCTGAATGATTTAAAAATCTTTTTAGATTTTTGCTTTACAAAGTTGAGGGTAAGAATCATAGTGCCAGATCGTAAATCTTGACTAGGTGCTACTGTGTAAGTTAAGTGTGCTTCTGATAAATAGGCAGTTTCTAAGATGATTGCTTCCTGTTTCCTATTTAAAGTACATCAGAGGGTGAACATTTGGCTCAGAGGTTAAGAAGCTACCTGAGAAGTACCTCCCATATCAGTGTACCTGGGTTTAAGTTCTGGCTTTGCTCCTGATGCCAACTTCCTGCTAATATACATCTTGGGGTATAGCATGTGATGGTTCAAGTAGTTGGGTCTCTTTCACTCACGTGGGAGACTAGTGGAGTTCTCAGCTTCTAGTTTCAACCTGGCCCACCCCTGCTTATTCATTTGGAGAGTGAACCAGCAGATGGGAGATTTCTCTCTCTGCTCTCAAATAAAATAATTAAAAATAAAGAAATAATAAATAAAATACAAGACCTATTAAGATATATACTAAGTGCTGAGAGTTTTTTTTCTTAGATTTTGCACTAAGAGATTTTCTCTGTTAGATGCAGTTGTGTACTGACTGTAATTGTTAGACTTTAAAAGCTTAATCTGATACATAGTCCTTGAAATATTTTTAGAGTCCTTATATTACAAAATGATCCCCTGTAGAGTTCCTTTTAAGTGGCAAACTTTCTCTGCACTTCCACCTCCAACGGGGTGAGGATCTGGTCTACTTTTGAGAGAACTATATTTGTGATTGCTCCTTAGTTATTCATCTCTCAAAATGTAATTGTCACAAATCATAAAAGAGGAGCTCCAACCTTCCTTTCTTGTCCCCTCTATTCATAGAGCAACTTTGTTCAAAGAAATAGGAATCCTCAGGGACTTTGCCTTTTACAGTAGGCTGACCCACACAGTCTCGAACATGTGCATAGGTGAATGTGTCCTTGGTCACGGAAATAAGTGCTGAAATCACAGTCTCTTGTCCAACACCAGATGCAGAGTTCTCTGAAGCTTGAGTCCAACCACTGATTAAGTCCTCTCAATTTAACTTCTATATCTCAATCATCCTCTTCATCACCACTGTCCCACTGTAGATCAGGTCACCATCATCTCTTGCCTATATCACTGCCAGAGTTTCCTACTGTTACCTTGGCCTGCAGTCTCACCTCTCAAAAGTCTATTGTCTATATTTCACCATTGCCAAAAAGCAAATACTTTAAGATGCTTCCTTTTCTCACCAGGATAAAGTTGAAAGTCCTCAATATGCTGTAATATTTCATGTTTTTAACTTCTTTCTATAGCTTTGATCTCTTGCTTGATCCTGAGCTTTGATCCCTTGGCCTGGGGTGCTAGTCACAGCTCTCCTTCTACCCCCTCCTGCATTTTTCTTTCCTTCTCTCCTTCTTGACTTACCATCTCAATTTATGAATTGAAATCATCCTTTGGTCCAGAGGCTTGACGTCCTATAATATAGAAATCTACAGTTCCCCAAACTAAGTGCTCTGTTGGTACCTGTTACACGTGATACTGTTCTGTGTGTAATGGTCTGTTTATTGCCTTCCCAGAAAGACCTTAAGCTCCTTGAAGACAAGCCCGATGCATTGCTCTTGACTGCAGTCTCAGCATCTATGACTTTGCCCAGCACATAAGAGGCATCCACTTTGTATTTGTTAAATCAGTATTGCTTTGCTCCCACTTATCCTTTGCTCCTAATTTCATTTCTGTACTTCAAGGACACCTGGACGTCTGGGTTTCTTGCCTAAATGCTGCCATGCAATTGCACCCATTGAATCTGACATCGTGTTTGGCTTTTTACATTTCAGTCTTAGCAGTTGTTCTTTCTCACTTTTTTGGTTTTTAATTGACACATTAAATTGTACAAATTTGGGGGAGTGCCATGCAATGTTTTGATATGCATGCATCTTGGTGTGGTTTATACCAATCCTCTGGTTCTTTCTGCTTTGGATTATATGCAATCCACCCTCACCCTGGCACTTTATGCCCAACTGACATTGCTTCTGAGTCTATGAATAGGAAATGAGAGGAGATGGAAATTGAGTTTCTCATTCCTAATTATATTTATTACAGCATCACTATGCTAAGGTAAGCAGTCTTGGCTTTCCTTTTGACAGCTGAAGAACTACCCTGGAACCTGCAGCTGGTATCTTTTTTATTTTTTATTTTTATTTTATTTTTTTTAATTTTTGACAGGCAGGGTGGACAGTGAGAGAGAGAGACAGAGAGAAAGGTCTTCCTTTGCCATTGGTTCACTCTCCAATGGCCGCCGTGGCCGGCGCGCTGCGGCCGGTGCACCGCGCTGATCCGATGGCAGAAGCCAGGTGCTTCTCCTGGTCTCCCATGGGGTGCAGGACCCAAGCACTTGGGCCATCCTCCACTGCACTCCCGGGCCATAGTGCAGCTGGTATCTGAATTCATCACACCACAGTCATGTTCTCCTCACTGGCTGACTAGGAGATGTGCTTCTTTTGAAGTAGTCTTGCCTCTGCTGTTCTCAGCCCATTCACTATGAGTCTCTAATTAGCAGCAGACTCTAAAATCTATAGGTAGCTCTTTTCTTTATTTTGCAGGCCTTAGCAGGACACAAGGAGTAACACCAGAATTGTTGCTTCTTCCATGGCCTGTACCTTCTCTTTTCCTAGTTCCAAGTTGTAACACAAAGGACAGAGATGAAAATATTTCCCCAAATCCTTGACAAATCTCCAAGATTTTCCTCCCAAGAAATAAGAGTGACTAAATGACTCTTTTGGCTCTATTTTCACTTCTTTCTCACTTCCTGTTTTTTCAGAGTGGTTTGCTCTCCTTGAGTCACTTTGTTAAGTTTGACTTCAGCTTCCTGTTGAGACAGGTACTCCCAGCAATTTAAAGCATTTTAGAAAACTTTTATGTACTACTGGTTAAGGCGTTTTAAATGATTTTTCCTTTTGAAAATCAAATTGCTCAAATAGCAGCAAATCTTATCATAATATCACCTCCGAACACCCCTGAGAGAGCTCTACAAATGCTTCTTTTGAAAAATTTATGGGAAGCCTTTGTTCACTTGTGACACAAATTGGTGTTTTTCTGGTGGTCAGAAACAGAACAGGAATATTCAGTTCTAAATATCCAGTGAGTGGGTTCATGAATCTGCCAGATCCTCGCAGAGGAAAATTTTCTAGATAATCCTTAAAATGAAAATGGTGATTTTTAGAGAAAATGAAATAGAGTTATTTCTACCTAAAAGATTTTGTATCTGGGGGCCAGCACCATGGCTCACTTGGTTAATCCTCCGCCTGCAGTGCCGGCATCCCATATGGGCACTGGATTATTCCTTTCTAGTCCAGCTCTCTGCTGTGGCCCCGGGAAGGCAGTGGAGGATGGCCCAAGTGCTTGGGTCCCTGTACCCGCATGGGAGACCAGGAGGAGGCACCTGGTTCCTGGCTTTGGATGGGTGCAGCGCCGGCCTTGGCGGCCATTTAGGGGGTGGACCAACAGAAGAAAGACCTTTGTCTCTGTGTCTCTCTCTCTCTCTCATTGTCTATAACTCTACCTGTCAAATTAAAAAAAAAAGACTTTGTATCTAATAATATCTAAGCAGCACTGTATAATTAAGCCAGAGTTAACTCAGTTAGCTTTTTCACAACAATAGTTCCACTAGTCTGCAAACAATGAGTGCGGCACCCATGGAGATGACTTTGCTTGACTAAAGACCCTTATGGCTGGGAGAAAGGAAATGAAATGGCCCAAGATCTAGAGCATCCTTGACCCTAAAAATGATGTACATGCTGTCTTAAATCTTTAAGTTTTTACCAGCTGTTGAACAAAAGTAAAAACAAACAGGTGAAATTTTAATTTTAATAGTATATTTTCCTAGCCAGATATACACAAAACATCATTTCAGTGTGTAATTAATTAGCTATTATAAATAAGGGACTCCTCTGAAACTCAATGTTATTCAGTGTGTATTTTGTGCTTACAGCTCATTTCAGTTCTGACTAGTCACATTTCAAGTAAAAAACATTTCAAGTATCAGCTGCTACACTCAGCATACAAATCTAAAGCTGTCACAGGGAATGTTATGGTGGTACAAAGATGAAATAAAAATAATAGATGTCCCCACTATGGCCCTTATTATCGCACTCACAAACTCCTCGAGTGCTTTTATGCACTCTGGGAAAATCTAACATTGGAATCCTTAATATGAGTGAGATTAAGTTCCTTCATGTCACAGACAAGGGGTCCAATGTACAAATTAAAAGTAATTAAGAATAAATTAGGCTGGCGCCATGGCTCAATAGGCTAATCCTCCACCTGTGGCACCAGCACACCAGGTTCTAGTCCCAGTCGGGGCACCGGATTTTGTCCCAGCTGCCCCTCTTCCAGGCCAGCTCTCTGCTATGGCCCGGGAGTGCAGTGGAGGATGGCCCAAGTGCTTGGGCCCTGCACCCGCATGGGAGACCAGGAGAAGCACCTGGCTCCTGGCTTCGGATCAGCGCGGTGCGCCAGCCCGGCCGCAGCGCACCGGCCTCAGTGGCCATTGCGGGGGAGTGAACCAGTGGAAAAGGAAGACCTTTCTCTTTGTCTCTCTCTCTCACTGTTCACTCTGCCTGTCAAAATAAATAAATAAATAGAATAAATTATAAATTTGAATTTCTTCTACTTTCAAGTTTGTGGCCTGACTTCCCTACTTGTTGCATTTACTTCACAGAGTGATTATTAAATGAGTAAATTAATACAGATTATTGAACAATATGTGAACCATAGAAAAATTTCAAAACCCTACTTTTTCCTAAAGTTGGTTCTAATACAGAAAGGCCAGGGTCGTAGGTTTTGTCATTTAGGACCAATTAATTTTCACAAATGAATGTCTCAAGGTTTTAGGATATGATCACAGTTATCATTTAATGGAAAAGTATGAATAAATAAGGACAAGTCATTTTCACTACAGGATGACTAAATTAATTATTTCACATTCTATGAGATTGAAATACTTATACCATCTACAAAGACCAATGGTTGAAACTGGAAACATATGGACACTAAGGAGTGTGTTAAGTATTGCTATATACATTGTTCTATTCATAAATAGACTAAACAAAAACTGAAAAATGTATATTTAGAGAAAAAATGTATAGATTGTTTTAAAAGTGAGAAAAGAATCCTAAACCACAGGAAACATGTAGGATTATGGTGAAGATTTTTTTCAGTCTATTTTGAGTACATGTTTATTTTGTTGTTGTTTACCTCAAATGTGGATGGAATTTCACCGTTTCATCAGCAATGGCTTAGTCCCAGCCAGTAGGTAAAGGATATTGGAAGTAGAAGTTGGAAAAAACTTCTCATAGGTAACTTTCTCTAAACATAGAAAAAGCAGATGGAAGAACAAAATTATTGATGCTTATGGCAGAAATACACTATGGAATTACCTTACAAAGAAGAAGATGTTATTCAGTTGTAAAAAAAAGTAAAATTCTATCACTTGCAGCAAAATGGTTGGACCTAGAGGACATCATGTTGAGTAAAATAAGCCAGACATAGAAAGATAAATATTACATGTTCTCCCTTACATGTGGGAGCTAAAATTAAAAAAGAAGAAGAGGAGGAGGATAAGGGTTTTGGAGAAAATATTCAGATCTCTTTTGTAAAATGTTGGATTCAATTAAATCCAGATAATGTTGTCTAAAATAGGATACATAGGATTTAAGAATAATTATTATAACAAAGATCCAAAATAGTAGTGGAAAATAATACAAAAATATATTTATAGAATTTCTTTAAGAATCAATATCTCAAGACAGATATAATGATTTCTAAATGTCAGAAACACAGATCTTTTATCTTGTGAATTGACCACCCTTAGACCAGGGCAGGAATGGTCCCTTCACTTTGCCCTGTGTTTGAGAACTTTGCTGTGGTCATGTGATCACTGTCCACAAAGCAAGAAGTCTTCAGGACTGCTGTGATTTGAAAGTGGTTGGTCTTCAGTGTGTTAATATGGAGAGGCAGTGAAATATTTTAGAGGTGAGTCTAATGGAAAGTTACTGGGGGGACCGGCGCTATCGCAGCAGGTTAAAGCCCTGGCCTGAAGCGCTCACATCCCATATGAGTGCCGGTTCTAGTCCCGGCTGCTCCTCTTCTGATCCAGCTCTCTGCTGTAGCCTGGGAAAGCAGTAGAGGATGGCCCAAGTCCTGGGGCCCCTGCACCCATATGGGAGACCCAGAGGAAGCTCCTGGCTCCTGGCTTCGGATGAGTGCAGCTCTAGCCGTTGCAACCTGGCCGTCCGACCTGGGAAGTGAACCATCGGATGGAAGACCTCTCTCTCTTTCTGCCTCTCCTCTATCTGTGTAACTCTGATTTTCAAATAAATAAATAAATCTTTTTTTTTTAAAAAAAGAAAATTATTGGGAATGCTACTCTCAGAAGAGATTGATAATTCTCATGGGATGCTAGTTAGTTCCCACGAGGGCTAGTTGGTATAGAAAGACCAAGACTTGTCCTTCTTCAGTCTCAGGCTCCCTCCCTTGCCATGTGATCTTTCCTTCTCCCGTGTAATTTCACTATAATGCCCTCTATCATACTGAGATGTAACCAACAGATACAACTACAATGCTCTTTGACCTCTAAAACTGTGAGCTAAATAAACCTCTTTTCTTTATAAAGTATCAGCTTCAGGTATTTTGTAGAGGAAAAGAAAATAGACTAATACAAGGAACAAGGAGATATGTCTAGTTGGAACCTGTGTATCTTTCTTTACCATCCAGAACATATGCTAGGTACTTAGGATTCAGAATGCCTCATTCAAACAGCCCCTAATGATAATACCTCTACCCCAAGTTGGTTTGCACTTCTTTTAGTTCAAGGTTAGCGGTGGTTAAGTGGCAGTGAATTGTGCGGATCTTAGGAATGTGAACTGGGATTGATATGCATGCCATGAAGTCCATTGCAGTTTGCCATGGAGCCAAAGTTGGGGCAGGAACAGTCCTAGGTGAGGAGGCATTATGACACAGCTATGTATTCCTGACTCAGCATATTCTGGAACATTTCTAAAAAGAGTCCTAAGATTTTACTTGAACTTGTCATGCAATATTATTTGATAGTACATTTGTCAAGATAGGAGTTTAGAACATACTCTGTTGTAGTAGGTTTTGGTTAACGAATAATTTGAAAATATTTATACCTGTGGTATTTGGTTCTCCACTTGAATTCTAATTTCAGATGTTCCAAATGTTATTCATGAGCCTACTTGAGGTTCTATAGTACCCAACGTAGGATTGACATTCCTTTACAAAAATGGCTCTAGGAGCTCTGTTTGTCGCAGCTGCATTTCAGTCAGCTTGAAGAGAAAAAGGGGAGAGGAATATAGAGTTCTTCCTCTAGTGGCAAATTCCAATAGGAAACACACACACATTTCTTCTATTAACATCTGTCATTGGCCAAAACTTTGGGGCTCATAGATTTTTACTGTGCACTATATAGTGTTAGTTAAAATTTCTGTCATTGAGAAAGAAAAGGAGAACAGATACTGAAGAAGACAACTCAAACATCCCATCTCTTTCCCAATAAATCAATCTCAAAGTTACAGAATCAGCCTTAAATCTAGGGTCTTGGGTGATATGTGGTGTTTTCCATTAGGTGGATGCAGTCTTGTTTATAGTTCAGGGATAGGCCAATTTGAAGCTCAGTTTGTCTCTTCCTTTCACACCTAAACTTGATAAAAATGGTGGATGAAGGACAAAATATCCACAATAAAATATTCAGTCAAAATAGAGGAGAATGAGGAACTCAAGAACTATAACTAAATTTTTACCAATAATCAAATTTTGTTAAGGAAGATATGGCATAGCCTCCCTTTCTGACAACTTGGTTACTCATTCATTACTTCATCTGAAAACTCCTGGTTTTGTTTTCTGAATATTTGTTTAGTTCATTGTACTTTTTAAAAGATGTATTTTATTAATTTGAAAGGCAGAGTGACAGACACAGAGAGGGAGAGACAGAAAGAGCAAACAGATTTTCCATCCACTGATTCACTCCCCAAATGTCTACAACAACAGGGCCAAAGCCAGGAGCCAAGGGTTTCATCCACGTCTCCTATGGGGGTGCAGGGACCCAAAGACTTGGGCCATCTTCTGATGCTTTCCCAGGTGCATTAGAAGGCAGATGGATTGGAAGCAGAGTAGCTGAGATTCAAACAAGCATTCCAGTATGGGAGGCCATTGTCATCGCAGGCAGCAGCTTAACCTGTTGTGCCACAACACCAGTCCCAACCTTTTCATTTTTAACTTGACTTAATCCTTTGTCCATTCCTATTTTATTGGTGACCTATCTGAGGCACTCTGATACAGTAGAGTTGATTTGAAAAGGAGCAATAGTGACCTGATCATTATTACTGGGTTGGTTTTACTTCAAAGAACATGTATAGGCATAATCAGAGGGAACAGTTTTAGGTCTTATTAAGACATCACCTTTAGAAGTTCTTCTTAGGCTGGCGCCGTGGCTCAACAGGCTAATCCTCCGCCTTGCGGCGCTGGCACACCGGGTTCTAGTCCCGGTCGTCTCTCTCTCTCTCACTGTCCACTCTGCCTGTCAAAAATAAATAAATAAATAAAAAAAAAGAAGTTCTTCTTAGCCTTTTTTTCAGCTTTGGGAGAAGTTATCAACTGTTATAGTGCTGCACACGTCTAAATTATTAGATTCTTTATACATTAAGATTGAAGATCATAGGCAGAGAAAAACTTCCTTAAATATAGTACTCCATTCAACCTATCCTCACCAATATTCTAGTTTTAGCTTAAGTCCCGTTTTTGCTAGGACTTTGCTAAAAACCACAAAAGCCAGCCAATACACATCAGCATTCTGAGTTTTTGAACAGCATACTTCCAGAACAATAATAGCCATCAACTTTTACAGTTTCTTGTATTTGTGTCCTTTCCACCTACTGCCAGACTGTTAAGCCAAACCAAAATATATTAGAATATATTGTGGCAACCTCAATCCTAGTATCCAATTCAAAATTAATTAGACTATACTTGTAGTTATTATAGAATTCCAAAGTAACAATAGCCTAAACAAGAATATTGACTTCTTTCCCACATATATCCTGGATGAAAGTGAACAACGGCAGGAAAGATAGTTCTGTATATAATTTCCACTTCATAATTGAAGATGATTTATTCAATTCTGTTTATTATGCCCCTATTATAGCTATTGGAGAGGGCAAATTATGAGGTAAGACACATTCTCTTAAACCCATGACTTTGGAATTGCATACCCCTGTACTTATGCAAATTGCAAACTCAGTGTACAGCTGATCGTAACATACATTTTTTTTTTTTGACAGGCAGAGTGGACAGTGAGAGAGAGAGACAAAGAGAAAGGTCTTCCTTTTGCTGTTGGTTCACCCTCCAATGGCCGCCGTGGCCGGCGCGCTGCGGCCGGAGCGCTGCGGCCGGAGCACTGCGCTGATCCCAAGGCAGGAGCCAGGTGCTTCTCCTCGTTTCCTATGGGGTGCAGGGCCCAAGCACTTGGGCCATCCTCCACTGCACTCCCGGGCCATAGCAGAGAGCTGGCCTGGAAGAGGGGCAACCGGGACGGAATCTGGCACCCCGACTGGGCCTAGAACCCGATGGGCCGGTGCCGCAAGGTGGAAGATTAGCCTATTGAGCCACGGCGCCAGCCCGTAACATACATTATTGATGAACTTTATTTTTATTTTTATTAGTATTTTTAATTTTTTTTTAATTTATGACAGGTAGAGTTATGGACAGTGAGAGACAGAGAGAAAGGTCTTCCCTCCATTGGTTTACTCCCCAAATGGCCTCTACGGCTGGCATTGATAAACTTAATGTTCATGGATTTAATAATTTTTGCACTAAAATAAATTTATCTTTTAATTCTATTTACCATGAATTTTATGAAGTATCCTCATGTTGCATTAATCAGAAAATAATCACATGACTACATCTCATTGCAAGGAAGACTGGGAAATGAAGTCTTTAGCTGGGCAATCATGCTCTCATTTAATGTGTAGAATGGGAAGCAGTAAAAAGACAGAACTGCACTTCAACTTCTTTAGAGACATTGGGTGACTACTCTAACATTCAGTTAATAACCATACACTTCTTTCCCTACTTGGGGAATGAAGAGTCAAACCCGAACTTTAATGGGTCTCTTGGACTCCAAAGTGTCAGAGAGAAGAACTTCTATTTAGTTTGAAGAACTTCTATTTGGTTTGGCAAAGATAATTGGCCTACTGGAAAGATCAGCATGTATTTTCTGGTCTTGAAGATTTTATAAATTTTCTTAGACCACAAAACTAGTAGGACAGCTATGGACAAAATACTGGAAGTGACAGAAGCCAGAAGACTGTCTCACAAATAAGTCTTCATTTTTAATCTTTTGTAGACTCACTTTCTAGAAACAACTCTATTCTTTTTGCTTTCTGCAATTATCTGCCACTGAATACACACAAATAGGACAGAACACCTAAATCTGGATTCAAATCTCTTTGACTGCCATCAAAATGATGG
This sequence comes from Lepus europaeus, assembly GCF_033115175.1. Classification (NCBI taxonomy): domain Eukaryota; kingdom Metazoa; phylum Chordata; class Mammalia; order Lagomorpha; family Leporidae; genus Lepus; species Lepus europaeus. The sequence continues at coordinate 49,965,697 of NC_084836.1, forward strand.
AGGTAATTATCCCCAGGCATACATCTTAGTCCATTTTCTGTTGCCATAACTGAATAGCTCAGAATTGGTAATTTATGAACAAAAGAGGTTTATTTGACTCACAGTTCTTGATTCTGGAAAGTTCAAGAACATGATGACAGCATCCGGTGAGGGTCTTCTTGCCACATTATAACATGGTAGAGGATATCAAATGGTAAGACCAAAGTATGTTAGCTCTGATCTTTCCTCTCTCTCTCTCTCTCTCTTTTTTTTTTTTTAAAGATTTACTCATTTATTTGAAAGGCAGAGTTACACAGAGAGAGAGAGACAGTCAGGCAGACACACACACACACACACACAGAGGGGGAGAGAGAGAGAGAGAGAGATAGAGAGAGATCTTCCATCCACTGGTTCACTCCCCAAATGGGGGCAATAAGTGGGGCTGCGCCAATCCAAAACCCAGCTTTGGACTCAAGAGCTTATTCTGAGTCTCCCACATGGGTGGCAGGGGCTCAAGCACTCAGGCCATCTTCCACTGCTTCCCCAGGTGCATTAGCAAGGAGCTGGATCAGAAGTGGAGCAGTTGGGACTCAAACCAGTGCCATATCAGATGCCAGAGCTGCAGATGGCAGCTTAACCCTCTACACCACAGCACTGACCCCGAACTTTGTTCTTCTAATGACATCATGGGAGCCCTGCTCTCATGACTTTAACAAATAGATTTGTATGTTAAGTTTCTAGCATGTCAACTCAGAGACATTCAAACCAGAGCATTTTGCCCCTAGTTCCCAAAATCCATGTCCTTCTCTCACACAGATATATTCCATTTCAGTAGCCCAACTCATTTCAGCACTAACATTGTAGTTCAAAGTTCGAAGTCTTACCTGAGACTAAGGCATAATTCATTATCAGGTGACTCCCCTTCATCCATGAACCTGTGAAATTTAAATGAATTATATGCTTTCAAAATTACAGTGATAGGGCCAGCATATGATACACATTTCCATTCCAAAAGAAGGAAATGGGCAAGAAACAAAAAATGGGACCCAAGTAAATTCAAAACACAACAACATGTCTTAAAGCTGGGGAATAATCTCGTTTGACTCTACATCCTGCATCCCATGCACATTGGTGCAGGGGTAGAACCTCTGAGGCCTTCAGCAACTTCGCCCCCAACTTTTTGCTAAACTGGACTCATGCTTCATCTCTCTGATATTGCAGTCTGCAACTCATCTGGGCTTGTCTCGCATGCTGGTAGCTCTACAGTTCTAGGACCTTGACTGCAATCATTCTCACAGCTCCACTAGACATTATCTTCTAATGAAGACTATGAACAGCATTGCCCTAGTGGGGCAACGGCTCTTTCCCTGTAAGTTCTCTCTTCCTGGACCCCCAGGCCATCTGTGACCTGACAGTTTATGCAGTCAGCCTTCCCTTCCTATGGGCTCTGAATCTGTGAATTCAACCAATCACAGCTTGGAAATGTTTAGGGAGAAAAAATGTCTCTAACTGAACATATACAGATGTTTTTAAAATTGCTATTATTCCCTAAACAATGTAGTATCACAACTAGTAACAAAGTATTTACACTGTACTAGATATGACTAATCTAGAAATGATTTAAAGTATAAGGAAGAGTGTGTAAAGGTTATATGCAAATAATACTACGTCATCTTTTATAAGAGACCTAAGAATCTGCATATTTGTGTATCTGAGGTGGGTCCTAGAACGAATCTCAATGCTAAGACAGAACTGTCAAGTAGATGTAACAAGGTATGCATCTGTAGTCAACTACTCAGTAGGAAGCACCACAAGCACCAGTTGTTTTTCTTTAAGATTTATTATTCATTTGAAAGGCAGAAATACAGAGAGAGAGGGAGAGAGAGAGAGAGAATCTTCCATCCTCTGGTTCACTCCCCAAATGGCCATAATGACTGGGGCTGGGCCAGGCTGAAGCCAGGAGCTTCATCTGGGTGCAGCTTCATCTGGGTACATGTGGGTGCAGGAGCCCAAGGACTTGGGCCATTCTCCACTGTTTTCCTAGGCACATTAACAGGGAGCTGGATCAGAAGTGAAGTAGCCGGGACTTGAACCAGAGCCCATATGGGATTAGGTGTCACAGGCAGCAACTTAACCTGTATCGTCACAGGCAGCAGCTTAACCTGTATCACCACAACATTGGCCCTAAACTGCATTAGTGTCTGACACTGTAAATGAAGTGGCAGTGGTGAAATATGGGAACTTACCAATCTTCTTTTTTTTTTTTTTTGACAGGCAGAGTGGATAGTGAGAGAGACAGAGAGAAAGGTCTTCCTTTTTGCCGTTGGTTCATCCTCCAATGGCCGCCATGAGCGGAGCATCTCGCTGATCCGAAGCCGGGAGCCAGGTGCTTCTCCTGGTCTCCCATGCGGGTGCAGGGCCCAAGGATTTGGGCCATCCTCCACTGCCTTCCCGGGCCACAGCAGAGAGCTGGCCTGGAAGAGGAGGAACCGGGATAGAATCCGGCGCCCCAACCGGGACTAGAACCCGGTGTGCCGGCGCCACAAGGCAGAGGATTAGCCTGTTAAGCCATGGCGCAGGCCACCAATCTTGCATGAACAAAACTAGGCCTGACTACTGCTTCAGCTTTAAATACAAAGTAATGATAAGTACAAAATTCTTGGATTACAGAGACAGTGGTTCAAACTGGACCCTGAAATTATGCCCTTAGCATTTGCTTATATGCAAGGGAGGAGACATCAGTTTTCTTATGTCTTAAAATTTCATATTCATAATCTTAACTTCAACCATCACTTATTATAGTTCTAGTTCTGAACTTTTTCCTAATCCTTTTCTCCTCAATATTTCTAATCATTTGGAGAGTTAGGGATAACTGAACTTGTCATGGCTGTTGGATGGTTAAGTGGGATGGCATGTAAAAGGTTTAAGAGTCAAAAGATTTCAGGATGAACAAATCAATAAATCTATCACCTATCGCCTATATTATTACTTAATAAGACATGGTACAAAGTTTGTATATGTGTGTGTATAATGTTAGAATAATAATCATTCAACTTAAAGAAGTACAACATAGCAGTTTTCTTTAAAAAAATCACCTAAAATTGGAGCTGCCTGGGACATCAGCATTCTCTATGGGCACCAGTTTATGTCCTGGCTGCTCCACTTCTGATTCAACTTCCTGCTAATAGCCTGAGGAAAGCGGCAGTACATGGGTCAAGTGTCTGGGCCCCTGCAACCCACTAATGAGATCTGAATGAACTCCTGTCTCCCAGTTTTGGGCTGGCTGAGCCCTGTCCATTGTGGCCAACTTGGGAGTGTACCAGTGGATGGATGGAAGATCTTTCTCTATCTCTCCTCCTCTCTTTGTAAATCTGACTTTCAAATAAGTAAAGAAATCTTAAAAGAAAAGGAACTTACAATTGAGAAATGCTATTCTAACTTAGAGTTTTTCCCTTCTCTTGTACAATAAATGGGTAGGTCATTAATAAATATTTGTTATGTGTTTAAATTAATTGATTAATGTGTAGTTTTTAAATAAATCCATCTGAAGACTTGCTTCCATTAATAAAGATATTGATACATTAATATTAATACCATCAATAGCTACACGTCAATCACTTTTAAATGTGTGATATACATCATCTCTTTCAATCATCATCACAATGACACCCAATGGTAGAACTTATCTCTATTTTACAGATGAATACAGTGGTGCTCAGAGTGGTTAATTTGCTTCCACAGAAGCATGTAACTAAGAGAGGAAACTAAATTTCCAGTCAGTTGACTCCAAAGACAATCTTTATTTATTTATTTTTTGACAGGCTGAGTGGACAGTGAGAGAGAGAGACAGAGAGAAAGGTCTTCCTTTTCGGTTGGTTCACTCCCCAAATTGCCACTACTGACGGTGCGCTGCGCCGCGCCGATCCAAAGCCAGGAGCTAGGTGCTTCCTCCTGGCCACCCATGCGGGTGCAGGGCCCAAGGACTTGGGCCATCATCCACTGCCTTCCTGGGTCACAGCAGAGAGCTGGACTGGAAGAGGAGCAGCCAGGACAGAATCTGGGACCCGACCGGTTCTAGAACCCAGGGTGCCGGCGCCACAGGCGGAGGATTAGCCTAGTGAGCCGTGGCGCTGGCCTCAAAGACAATCTTTTAACCAGAATAATGCACAGAAAATTCATGAAAATAGCAAATGGTTGCATAATAGCAGTACTTACACCACATGATGTTAGAACTTTAAAAATATTATCTCCTCCAAGCCACCCTGAAAGCAGTATTTCTGATCTTGCTCTCTTAGACAAAGCATGCATGAATACATGCAGAATTCACTTGAAGTAGGAACTGTCAATCAGAACTGTCAAGGGTATCTTCCTGGTGGGTTCCTTATTTATTTATTTATTTATTTGCTTCTCCTGTATTTTCAGTTTCATTCAGATATAAGAATGGGGAAGCAAAAGAAAAAAGGGAAATTCAAAGAAAGGGAGACTTCTGATAGCCATCATTTTTTATTCTCAGTGCCAAGCCTCAAAAGCAAATGCTCTCCAATTCATCTTTCTTTGACTAACATATGCAGTGTAAGCGATCAGTCACCAGAAAGATCAAATGCACGGGAGAGATCCTGAGAGCAATACAAAGGCAAGCTACACCATCTCTGCAGACTGGTGCCCTTACAAAGGAGATTTTCAGTTGACATTTTCAGCCACAGTTTAGGAAGGTGATCTTGAAACTGGTATTAGATTCTTTGGAGGAAAGCCCATTAGAATGTAATGAGATAGTTTAAAATACTCAGGAATTATTGCCTGTCTCTGTTTTGGCAATGCATTATTTTTCTATTACTACATAAAAAATTATAGAAACTTAACAATCAAAACAATGCACATTTGGAATCTCAAAGGTGCTATATGTAGTTCAGCCTTCCGAGCACAGCATAGCTGCTCCTCTTTTCAGTGTCTCACAAAAGAAATCAGAAGTTTGTGCCAATATACAATCTCATCTGCTGCTGAGGGTCCTCTTCCAAGCTCCTGTGATTGTTGGTAGAGTTCAGACTGAGACCCTCAACCTCTACAGGCCACTCTTATAAAAGCCTAAAAAGTGTAAACTACTTAATAGTGACAGAAAACAGACCAGTGATGTCCCAGAGAAAGAGGCAAGGCAGGAAGAAATGGCTTATCAAGGGGCAAGGGAGCACTTTGGGAATAAGGGATTTGTTAATTATCTCGGCTATACTGAGACTTTTCCAGGCATTACACATGGTAAAATTCAACCAAGTGTGTGGTTTAAATGTGTGTACCTTGTTGTACATCAGCTATACCTCCATAGCTTCCTAAAATGACAGTAATGGTAGGGTGACCATTATGAGACATAGACTCAAGTGCTCCTGTGATATAGAACTGAAAGTCCAGCTTCGGTGTATCACAGAGTAAACAGACTGACCATGAGGCAGAACTTTGGACAAGTCAACTAAGACTTGATTATACAACCTCTATTTATAGGACATCTGTTAGGTGTCTGGTACAATGTTAAGATGTCATATATATTATCTTACCAGATTGCACAATTAACTACAATGTACTAACTTTAGATGGTGTGGGTCACTCCCTGCATAAAATAAATGATTTGAGATACTATGCACACACATATTAACCACCTTTTGCCCCAAATAGAAATCAACAGTGTTCTGAAAGATGCCACACAGAGCAGAGACATCTGATTTACAGAATATTACTGAATACAACCAACTGGCTCTGTGATTCAAATATTCCTTCTTAGGACATATCTAGAAATTTCTATAGTTCTGAAAGTATAAAATCTAGGGAAGAGAAGGGGAGAGATTTTTTCTTTCCCTTATACTTAAATCTGTGAACAACAAAATTTCTAACCCAAGTAGTAGATACTTTGGGAAATGTGTAAGTAAGCCTATTATTATGTTACCACTGTTTAGCCCAGTGCCTGGAAAGGTCAGCACTCTCAACTGGAAAGGGAAATCATCCTGAGATCGAGGCATGGGAAACCATCAAGATCTGAGATAGCACTGACCTAGGATCAATGAACTCCCAAGTGTGTATATATGATATTTGAATGGGGAGTGACGTAACAATCAGAACTGCTTCCCAAATCACTGTTGTAATGCTGAAATAGAATGGTTGGGAAGAGAAAGTTGTGTCGTATTAGTGAGGCCCAGAAACTTGGTAGATTAAAATCAAAATAGCGAGATGAGCCATGACTCTGAAAATTGTGATTATGTAGCTATTAGGTACCTTCAGGATTTATGTTACAATTGTTGATTTAAGACCTACATGTGAGGTGGCCATTGTGGTGCAGTAGGTCCAGCTGCCACTTGGGTTGCCTGCATCCCATATCAAAGCACCAGTTTGAGTCTTGGCTGTTTCACTTTCCGATGCACCTAAGAAGCAGGGGATAATGTGAGTTCCTGTCACACACCTGGAAGACCCGGATGGAATTCCAGGCTCCTGACATCAGGCTGGCCCAGCCTCAGCTACTGTGGCCATTTGGGAAGTGAAGTAGCAAAAGATCCCTTTCTCTCTGGGTGTGGCTTTCTCTCTCTAATATTCAGCCTTTCAAATAAATAAACTCTTCAAAAAGAAAAGAACTACATGCGAATATATACAAAGCAGTGTGGCCTATAGCACTTCACTGATAGATACTGGAGATGATCAACAGACTCCCAATGGGAAGATGAAGTAACATGGTTGTTGGTCATGCACCCCACTCTAACCCAACCATGGGATAGGGCATGGTCTGAATGAAGACATTTCAGAAGCTTTAGAAGGGCTGATTACTTAATAAATTGTTTCGTGCCTCAAATGTCATGTTTACTAGTTCAGTTTAAAGCTCTGCTCGCTACTAAGTGAAAACATTTCTGAAAAGGTTCATAAGTAGGCCGGCGGAGGCTCACTATGCTAACCCTCTGCCTGAGGCGCCGGTACTCTGGGTTCTAGTCCCGGTTGGGGCACCGGATTCTGAGGCACAAGCACAGATATCAAATTTAATGAAGTTAATAAAAAGTAATGAATCAAATGAAACTGCTAATGGTTAGAGCTTGGTTTTGTGGACAAGATTTATCTTAGGATAACTGCTTTCCTTTTTTCATTTTACTGAAGGTGAGTGGTCTTTTTTCTTGTGTGATACTGCTCACTCTAAATTTAGACAACCTTGTTTCTTTTGCTTGGTTTTCATTTCAGAGCATTTTTTTTTTTCACGATTGTAACCTTCTCAAAAATCGGTTATAGAAAGTGATGCCAGAAGACTCTACAAGTGCCTTATGAGATGATCATGTCAGTCTACTCACTGGCACTCTATAATGTGTGCTCATGTAGAAGCTCCAATAAGGAAAGATTTGCTTACAAACTTTTTAGGAAGTTTGTCAAATTCATTCTCTTGTGCTTGTGGCATGAAAGTCCCTGTTGTATCTGAAAGGCAACAAGAATCAACCTGAGCATTGTTGAGGTCTTGACTGTTTCCCTATCACCAACTGGTGACCAACTACCCCAGAAGATCTCTCCCTCTCTTATTTCTCCTCCTTATCTTCCAAACTGGGGAACCTGAGCTTTGAAATAAGGAAAAAAGATAGTAATCAGAAATAGATCATTCCTTCTCTCCACTCCAAAATTTTCTGTCCAGAAACCTTGACTACTAGAGAAGGGGAAGAGGCACAGTAGGGAGAAAAGTAAAGAGATTGAAGTGAATATGAGATGAGAATCTTAAACAGGTCAGGCCTTTTAGTGAAAGGACCGACATATTTCCAAGATGTCCTTAAGGAATAGGGCAGTGACATTTCACAAAGCCTGGCTGAGAAGAGTGACTGGAAAAAAAGTAAAAGTATTCCATGTTTATAGCTCATGTTGAGCTACTCAATACATCAATTATATTTCAAATTTCTCCCAGCTTCCAGTATTTTTTACATGCAAAACAGAATTTTTTTCCTCATGACTTCTAAATTCCAGAAAACAAATGATATCACTAAGTCACATAGTAGAGTGAATTAGATCCAGATACATTTTCAAGTGCATGCTTTGATAAAAATTATGATGAAATCAGTGCACAGGTCTGTTACTGGGATGGTGAAGTAAGGATGCCACTAAAATTGCTAATTAGGGAAACAAGCCAAAAATCATTTATGGATGGAAAATAATACATAATTTGAAATGCTTGCCTGCTGTAGGCCGGATATTAAAGCAAAGCTCTAATATTTGTTCCTAATTGCAGCTATTATCTCATGTGATGGTCAGCATTTTAAAATAATCTGAAGGTACATCATGTGATAATACAAAAGCATTTCACCAAAACTCAAGAAGCCAAGAAACCATGACAGCATAGCTGATTTTGTACCTCCTCCTCTAAATAACTCGACTCCTTGGAGCAGGCATCGGGCACAGTAATGAAGTTGCCACTTGGGATTCCTGCATCCTATATCGGAGTACCTGGTTCAAAGCCCATGCTTCCCCACTCTGATTCCAGCTTCCTGATGATGCTGACCATGGGAGACAGGAGTGATAGCTCAAGTGGTCAGGTCTCTGCCATCCTTGTGGGAGACCTAGATAGAGTTCCTGGATCCTGGCTTTGGCCAGCATATGAAATCTGCTCCCCACATACACACACACATACACATACACACGTGCACATACACACACACTGCCTCTCTCTCTCTCACTCTCTCTTTCCCTTTCAAACAAAATGAAACTAAATAAATAAAAAATTGAAAGAGTAAATTGAGTCATTATAAATTGAAAACAACAGTTCCTGTGGTACTCAATCATCTAAATGTAACTTATTGAATGTAAATATTATCTATAAAACATAATGATAAGAGATAAAGATACTACTTGTTATTCTTGATTTATTGGTTCAATTGATATACATCCCTTTTTGAATTCCCACTGTGTATGTACAAGTATGTGTACATATGTGTATTTGTGTATACACACAAATTTATAAATCATCATGGCATGTTAGTCCTAGTACAAAACCTTACAAAGATTTTGTGCAACTCTAGGCAAATAGTAGTAAGATCAAATACACATAACAAGAAACTAATCTCTGAAAATTTAAGAAGTATTAAGTATAGCAATAAATGTAATATCTGTATGCTAGAGAAAGCCACATGTTCAACAGAAGGAATGGTAGGCTACAAAGAACTAACAATCTTGCAGGTTTAAAATAGCTTTTAAGCCATAGCATCATTAAAATTAAATTTTGCCAAAATTCTTCGTTTTGAGATAATTTTATGTAAAATTTCAATCTTTTCCAATAAATACTTTAAATATTTGAAATAATGACTTCAAATATAATGACTACTTTGCTAGAAAGTCCACTGTGCTGTTTATTTTATGTATGTGCAAAAATTATGAAGACACTGTTGTCAGATAAGTCTAGGAGATGGCAAGCCACTAATGAATGGGAAGCCCCGAGGACTCCTTGACAACACAATTGAGACTAAGTGGCATGCATTATGCATGATTCTCAAATATGATTAACAGTATAAGATTTATTCTTTTAAAGTACAGTTGTATGTTTTTATAAAAGAGACATAGCTGTCTTAGACGGTTGTCTAAGATACGGAATTTTTTCTTCTACTTTAGATAATAGGGATTGTCCAAACACTTGTCTAAATATATTTATCTATATGTGTACATGCATAGATATGTGGGGTCTTCAAGAAGTTCATGGGAAATGTATATTACGCAGAAACTATGCATGGGTTTCAAAAATGTTTGCACCAAAATCAACTTACATTTTCATTCCATTTTCCATGAACTTTTTGAGGTACTCTTGTGTGTGTTTAAATGCAAAGAATATTGTTGGAAGGCAAGAAACAGGTAGAAGTGGTTGCCTCTGGAATTAGAGCAGTAGGACTAAAGATGGAGTAGAGTCTTTTTGGGATTTTTCCCAAAAGCACACGGTTAGTTAAGAATGTGAGTATGGGTAGTTCATGAGATGTGATGGCAGGAAGCACAAGTACTGGGAGAGGGAAGGTGAGAAAGAAGAGAATAAGGCAAAAGTGTGTACTGACAAGTAAGCTACCACTATGGGAAAATAAGACACAATCCACCAGGGTCTTTTTAGAAACTATATGAGAACTTCTTCAAATTTTTCAGAGGAGATAAGTGAAGAATTGGGTATTTATTTGCTTACCTCCACCCCAGTGCCCTACCTGTTGTTTGAGAGTTGCCCTGGGACATTAAGTTCTCCACGCTTCCTGTCCAGAGGAGAGAGGCTGGAATGCTTAGGTGGGAAGGGGTCATCACAATCCCAGAAACTCTTTGGTGTGTGAGAAAGGGAGAGAGTATGTTCACTTTCTCTAAGTCACCCCTGGCTGAGTTCCTGTTTCCAGTTTTCTGCACTGCCTCACCCATGTTGGGCCTTGTTTCCCATCTCTGGTCCTTTATTCTCCACATTCCCCCTACCCAGGGACAAGTATTTAGAGACCACATGACAGGGTCAGTTTAAGAACACCTGGAGAACTGGAAATGACTTGATTATTTTTCTTTTTTGAAAAAAGATTTATTTTATTTATTTGAAAGAGTTACAGAGAGAGGTAGAGAGAGAGAGAGAGAGAGAGAGAGAGAGAAAGAGAGAGAGAGAGTCTTCCATCTGCTGATTCACTCCCCAAATGGTCACAATGGCCTGAGCTGAGCTAATCCAAAGCCAGGAGCCTAGGAGCGTCTTCTGGGTCACCCACAGGGGTGCTGGGGCCCAAAGACTTGGGCCATCCTCTGCTGCTTTCCCAGGCACATTAGCAGGGAGCTAGATCAAAAGTGGAGCAGCCAGGACTCAAACCGGTGATCATTTGAGATGCCAGAGCTGCAGGTTGGGGCTTTAATCCACTGCGTCACAGCACTAGCCCCATGACTTGATTATTAATATTTCTTCTTGTAGAGCCTGTGACAATTCCCCCTTTCCTACAAGGATTCTCCCTGGGTTTTCTCAATCAAGGTTTCCCTCACACAAGTTAACCTTCTCTGTCTCATATCTAAAATCCCTATATTGGGGCAAGTGTTTGTTAGGAGGTTTAAGATACTACACAACCCATACAGAGTGCTAGGGTTCAAGTCCCAGCTCCCTCCCAAATCTAGTTTCTTGGTAATGCACTGGGAGGCAGATGTGATGGCTCAAATGGTTGGGTTGTGCCATCCAGGGAGACCTGGCTTCCAGCTTCAGCCTGGTCCAACCCCTGCAGGCATCTGGAGAGTGAACAAACAAATGGGGGATCTCTTTTTGTCTTTTTGTTTATGCCTCTCAAATTACAAATAATAATAATAATAATGAAAACCCTTTTCTTTATGGATTTACGATTCCCAGGATCACAGTAGTTTGAGTCTATGCTTTGGTTCCCATGTCCAGCTGTTCACAAGACCTCACCTGCTATACCCAAAGTAAATCATTTTGTTGCTTGCTTACCCAAAGCAGTTCTTTCTCTAAGGGTAACTTTAGTAAGAATTATTTTTATTAAAGATTTATTTTTATTTATTTGAAAGACAGAGTTACAGAGAGAGGTAAAGACAGAGAGAGGTCTTCCATATGCTGGTTCACTCCCCACATGGCCACAACAGCTGGAGCTGTGCCATCCGAAGCCAGGAGCCAGGAGCTTCTTCTGGGTCTCCCACGCAGGTGCAGGGGCCCAAGGGCTTGGGCCATCTTCTACTGCTCTCCCAGGCCATAGCAGTGAGCAGAAGAGGAACAGCTGAGATTAGAACCGGCATATGAGATGCTGGCACTTCAGGACAGGGTTTTAACCCACTGCACCACAGCACCGGCCCCTTCAGTAAGAATTTTAAAATTTCTTTTTCCTTGCTACATATGTAAAGCTATACATAATAAACTATTTTAGCAATACAAAGGTGTTTAATAGAATTATGCAATGTAATGATTCAATCTGGGTCCCCTTCATGGGTCTCCATTTTGCTCTTGTCTCCCTTCACAGCCTGTTTCAGGATGTCCTTTCTTTCTTTCCTTCTTTCTTTCTCTCTTTCTCCCTTTCTCTCTTTCTCTCTTTCTCTCTTTCTTCCTTTCTTCCTTTTTAAAGGTTTATTTTATTTATTTGAAAGAGTTACAGAGAGGTAACTTTTATTTATTTGAGGTAACTTTTTATTTATTTGAAAGAGACAGAGAGGTCTTCCATCTGTTGATTCACTCTCCAAATGGCCACAACAGGCACATGGGTGCAGGGGCCCAAGCACTTGGGCCATCTTCTACTGCTTTCCCAGGCCATAGCAGAGAGCTAGGTCAGAAGTCAAATAGCTGGGATTCTAACCAGCGCTCATATGGGATGCCGGCACTGCAGGTGAGGGCATCGCAGGCGACAGCTTTCCCTGCTGTGCCGTAGTGCTGGCCCTCCACCTCTTCTTTCAAAGCCTTGATCATTGATGCCTCTTAGACTTTTTGTTTACCTAAGAAATCATCAGTAACAGGTTCAAGGCCCACCTTGCAACAGTTGCTAACTTTTCTATGTGAATGATGGAGGTTCTTACAGCAGAAAGATATTTTTCTGGTTTGTAGCTCAAATTGAATACAAGCCTCCCTAGCCTATTCAGCAAACTCAATCTTCTTTTCTCCGTTTGGGGAATACTGTGGCACTTGCTGTATAATGCCATTAAAAACTCTCTAAGCCACAGAAGTGCTGAACATTACTGTTTAATCACTCTATGACTAATATCATGTGCATCCCAATGGCAACAGTTGACTTTCTTTCATAATTATCAGATGGCACATGAGAAATACTCAAATTGACTTTGGGAAAGACTTGTATTTCAAGCTGCGAGTTTCTACTCCAAGTTGAGATGAACAGTTAATTTTAGGAAGCCTTCAGGGAAACCAAGAAGTTATTTATTTGCTCTAGAGGTTATTGACATTATCTTTCCTTTATCAGGAGGGAATTTGCCTAATGGCTTAGTATAGGCTAGAAATGAGAGAAGAACAAAGTAAAGGTGAGATTCTTTCCAATCCCCATCCCACCCTCAATCCCCAGGCTGAGATTCACTGTTTACGCAATTATTCTCTGATGAGAGAGGATGAGAATTGATGAAAATGTAACTTTAAGCAAGTGCGAGGCTAAGCTTTCCTTCTTAATAGGCTAGTTCATAATTGGTCACAATGATTTCCCAAAAGATCTTGCAAATAACATTCAATTTAAACATCAACTTCTAATAAGCCACTCAACCAGCTCACATGATTCTGACACAGCACAAATTTATCTGCTGAGGATTTTCATGTGCTTGTGCTGAGAGGTCGTCCATCCTCTGGCATCTTCTAAATCATAAACCTGCTGTTACTCTGCTCCAGAGAGTCAGCATCTTGCAGACGGCCAAGTCCTCAATTTGTCTCATGGTCAAATGCAGACAGTAATCCTAGGTTGTCTAACATCTTTGCAGTGACTCATAACCAGCAATTGTTATTTTAAAGTGCTTATCAGAAGGATTTTGTACAAATTGCAACTTACTTTAAAAAGAAAAGAAAGAAGCTAGCATATGGAAAATGTTGGACACCATGGTAAAATACATTCCATACCAGCTACGTTGTCTAAAAATGTCCCAAATCAAAAAATGAAAACTTAAAGTGATCATTTCTTTAACATAAAGACAGACACAAGTAGATCTGACCACGTCCCTATCTGCTTATCTATCATATACCAGGAAATACCAATTAATACCTGAAAAAAAAAAAAACAAGAAAAATCTGATTATATTATGTCACAGACACACAGGCTTGAGGCACAAGGAAAAGACAGGAAACAAGGGAAACAAATCCACTTCCCCTTTTTTCTTCCTTCGTCCCCACCACAGCCATGGCTACCCAAGGTGACTGATCACAGCTGAAATGGATGGGCCTATGAGCTCAGATAAAGAAGACAATGATGTTGGTAATACTTTACATTTGTATAGTGTCTTATCGCTTAAAATTCTTCCATGTAAATAATTTAGAGGTAAGACTTGTGCAGATGTTTTATGAACTGCAAGCAGTTGCTAATCCTGACTAAATAACCAGTTTAATATTTCAGATTCTTTTTCACTCACTTATCCCACTTACTTTAGACTAACTTCTGGTTCACAGAGTTTTTTTTAAGTTTATTTTTCTTTTTACTTTTATTTGCTTGAAAGGCAGAGTGATGAGAGAGAGAGAGAGAGAGAGAGAGAGAGAGAGAGACATTCCATCATCTTATTCACTCCTCAAATGTCCAGGAGCCTAAAACTCCATCTTGGTCTCCTATGTGGGTAGCAGGGACTCAATCACTTGAGCCATCACTTTCTGCCTCCCAGGGTTGCATTAGCAGGAAGCTGGATTGAAAGTGGAACAGTCAGAGCTGGAACCAGGCACTCGACATGGGATACAGACAACCCAGTCTGGTGGCTTAACCCAATGTGCCATTGTGTCAATCCCACAAAGCGATTTTATTATGCTGATGTGAAGTATAGGTCATTTTCTAATTATAAAAGCTCTTTGAGGTGTCATGGTGCAGTGGATTAAGCTGCCGCCTGAGATACTACATCCCATATGTGTGCAGGTTCAGGTCTCAGCTAATCCACTTCTGATCCAGTTCTCTGCTAATGAGCCTGGGAAAGCAAAGGAAGATGGCCCAAGTACTTGGCTCACTGCCACCCATATGGGAGACCTGGATTGAATTCTAGGCTCCTGGCTTTGGCCTGGCCCAGCTCTGGCTGTTGCAGACATTTAGGGAGTGAGCCAGCAGATGGAAGATCTCTTTTTTTCCTGTCTCTCCCCTTCTCTCTGTAACTCTGCCTTTCAAATAAATCAATAAGTCTTGGGCGGGGGGTTGGGGGGGTGGGGGGGAATCCCTTGTCTTCAAAAGAAATCATGGAAAGTTTGTGTCGAAAAGAGCTTTGAATAAATTGTATTCTAGTCTTCATTTGTGGCTGAAAGGCTGAGGTTCAGAGGGACTTTGTGAATGGCCCAGGATCAGGCTGGGTTTCTGCTCTGAAACCTAGGATTGTTGTTCTTTCTCCTGACTGCAAGTCAGAAATCTAGGCACTATAATATTTTTAAAATGTTTACTATTTTAATCCTACTTATATTTGGAGAAAGATTTTTCTGAAGGTGAGGCATTCTATGTTTTTAAACATAGAATGTTTAAAATATGCTCTCCTTTTCCTCTTGTACTGTATTTACCAGATACTTTTATCATTATTTTTGTTAATTCAAAGATCTTTAGATTCCTAATCAAATGCTGTCTTCTCATTAGATCCCTGTAACAATCTTGTAAAAGATGCAAGACAGGTATTTTTAGACCATTTTGGAGTTTGAAAATTCCATACTCATATAAGATATATGAATTGCACAAGGACACAGAGCTGGTTAGTAGGATTTATAAGATTAGAAACCACTTTGATTTTTCATTGTAGTTTGTTTTATTTTGATTTTGTTTTTAAAATGCACGGCACTGGGGCTGGTGCTATGGTGTAGTGGGTAAAGACGCCGCCTGTAGTGCTGGCATCCCATATGGGTGCTGGTTCAAGTCCCAGCTGCTCCACTTCCAATCCAATCCTCTGCTATGGCCTAGGAAGGCAGTACAGGATGGCCCAGGTCCTTGGGCCTCTGCACCTGCATGGGAGACCTGGAGGAGGCTTCTGGCTCCTGGTGCCAGATGCGGCCAATTGGGGAGTAAACCATCAGATGGAAGACCTCTCTCTCTCTTTCTCTCTCTCTACCTCTTCTTCTCTCTGTGTGTAACTCTGACTTTCAGATAAATAAATAAGTAAATACACATCACTGCTGACCCAAAATAAGATTGAAGATCATCAAATGTTTCTCAGGATAGATTTTTTTCCTTAAAGGCTTGATAAAGGGCAAATTATTCAATAAATGCCATTAAATTGTTTCAAATTGAAGTTTTTCATATGTGCATGTATTTGGGTTTTTAAAGATTTATTTATTTATTTATTTATTTTTTAATGTGTAGAAGGATTTTTTTTTAACTTTTATTTAATGAATATAAATTTCCAGTGTACAGCTTATGGATTACAATGGCTTCCCCCTCCCATAACTTCCCTCCCACCCACAACCCTCCCCTCTCCCGCTCCCTAAGATTTATTTATTTATTTGAAAGGCAGATTTACAGGGGGCAGAGGCAGAGAGAGAGAGAGAGAGAGAGAGAGAGAGGTCTTCCATCCACTGGTTCACACCCCAGATGGCCGCAACGGCCAAAGCTGAGCCAATCTGAAGCCAGGAGCCAGGAGCTTCTTCTAGGTCTCGCATGTTGGTGCAGGGGCCCAAGGACTTGGGCCATCCTCTACTGCTTTCCCAGGCCATGGCAGAGAGCTGGATTGGAAGTGGAGCAGACAGGACTTGAACTTGTGCCCATATGGGATGCTGGCACTGCAGGCAGAGGCTTTACCCACTAAGCCACAGCACCGGCTCTGTCATAAGTGCATGTATTTGTAAAAATGCTTGACTAACATTACGAATTTCTTTATGCATCACTTCTTATTTCTAGTTTTTCCAAGTCAGGTTTGAAGCAATATGTTTACATGGAATGAATATATTAAATTCTAAATGGAAGATTTTACATTTCAGTTAAATACAGTCATATCGCTAGAAATGACCCTAAATGGAAAATGGGTAAAAACATTTATTATTACAATACATTATTTTCTCAGTGCAAGAATCACAACAAACCTAAGAGGTCTCAAATGTTATCTCCCCTTTATGGATTAAGCACCCCCAAAAACAAAGACACTTGCCCAGAATTGAAGTTCCACACAATGCCAAAGTTCATGCTCTTTCTGAATATTTTTAATCTTTCTCAAAGCTCAAATGAACAAAGTAACACATCCCAATATACAGAGATAGCTAATCATTTCAGTCAATTCTGAAAAAAAAAAAAGTGTTTGTGGCTGAAAAGGCTTATAAATATGTCTCTATTTACATTCTTACCTTATGCCAAGTAATCACAAATTATTCTATAAAGAATGCCTAATATTACAGAGTTGGCTGTTTCATACTGAAAAAATTAATGTCTCATTTTTAATTAAAGTATAAAACATATTTTCTTTAGTGGTTAATTTGCCCTTATCAACCAATACTTATAATTAATATGTATTCCTATCATAATAGATGGACAAAATCAATTGTAATTGAGAATTGACCAAGATATCACAAACTATTATTCATGTATTTGAAGCTTCACCAAGCCTCTTGACTTTAAGTGTACAAGTCTTTATTTATTTATTTATTTTTGAAGATTTTGTTTATTTGGAAGGTAGAGTTACAGAACGAGAGATGGAGAGAGAGAAATCAATCTTCCATCTGCTTATTTACTCCCCAAATGGCCACAATGACCAGGCTAGGCCAGGTCCAAGCCAGGAGCCAGGAACTTCTTCTGGATTTTCTACATGGGGTACAGGGGCCATTCACTCTGTCTTCCCAGGTGCATTAACAGGGAGCTGAATCAGAAGTAGAGCAGCCAGGACCTAAACCAGTGCCTGTATGGGATGCCATGCTACAGAGACTTAACCCACTGCACCACAGTGCTGGCCCCAGTGTGCAAGTCTTTTAAAGAAATCTAACTAGTAGTTTTAATCTAATTTATTTTTATGTACAAAATGACATAGAAGTTCATTGTTTTAAAAAATTCACAAATGATTAAGATGTGTCTGCGACACATCTTAAATGGGATTTGAAATAGTTGAAGTCTTAATTGTTAAAACACAATTACATTTGTTATAAAATCTTAAAGTTTAATATTTTATTGTATCTTTAGGTTAAAGATGTTTTTTAAATATATACTTTCATAAAACATTCATAATATGGATTTTTAAGAAACATTTCTAATATGTAAAATATAGCATATGTACATAAAAAATCTAAATACATAGTATAAAAGATAATTATAAAATGAACATGGGTACAATGATCAAATGAATTTGATAATTAACACTGACCACATCCTCAATGCAATATCCCTTACATGTCCATTGCATGTTCTTTTGAGAATGACTATTTTCAGTTAATGTAATATTAATTCCATTCCCATTATGTGTTGCTGTAGTTTGCTCACTTTTTACTGCCTTGTAATTTTTTTGTTCGAAATTTTGCACAGTTATCCATTTTTAGTTGGATATTCAACTGATTTCCAGTTTGTTGTTAATCCAAGTCAATGCTGACGTATTCTTGTCCATTCTTTTGGCACATATACAACCAAATTTCTCTGGAGTATGAAATAGATTTTGATTAATTTCATAATGGGAACTTAGAAAAAACATAAACAAACATCACAGCAAATAGTAAAATATTTAATAATTTGATTATTAAATCAGAGACAAAATACTTGCTATTCAACATTGTAATGGAGATCTTTTCGATGCAACAAGGACCATAAAATAAATGAAATTCATAAGGATTACAGAGAAATAAATATAATTATGAGTGAAATATTGGTTTACATAAAAATTTAAAAATATCTAAAGACAAACTAACAGAATTAATATAGAAATTAAAAGTCAGTATACAAAATCAATTCTATTTCCACATGCCAACAACAAACAAATGGAACACAAAATTTATGAAATGAAAACAATAAATATCAAAGAATAAATCCAATTTAAGTTATCTATATCCAAACCAAAAACTTTAAAACATTATTAGGATAAACTAAAGAAGACTCAAGAAAATGAGAAGTATGGTGGGTTGAATAGTGTCCCTTAAAAAAAAATTCATGTCTGCCAAGAAGTCAAGGATGCGTCCTTGTTTGGAAATCAGGTCTTTGGAGATGTATTTAGTAAGGGATCTTTTTTTTTTTTTTGACAGGCAGAGTGGACAGTGAGAGAGAGAGACAGAGAGAAAGGTTTTCCTTTGTCGTTGGTTCACCCTCCAATGGCCGCCGCGGCCGGTGCGCTGTGGCCGGCGCACCGCGCTGATACGAAGGCAGGAGCCAAGTGCTTCTCCTGGTCTCCCATGGGGTGCAGGGCCCAAGCACTTGGGCCATCCTCCACTGCACTCCCGGCCATAGCAGAGAGCTGGCCTGGAAGAGGGGCAACCGGGACAGAATCCGGCGCCCCGACCAGGACTAGAATCTGGGGTGCTGGCGCCGCTAGGCAGAGAATTAGCCTGTTGAGCCACAGCGCCGGCCTAGTAAGGGATCTTAATATAAATAGTCCTGGATTCAGGGTGGACCCTGAATGCAATGGCTTATGTCTTCATAAAGAGATTTGGATGCTCAGCTGCCATAAGCTACAGATTGCCAGGAGCGACCAGAAACTAAATGAGGCAAGGAAACAGCCTGTCCTGCATGCTCTGCAGAGAGCTTGACCATACCAACACCTCAATTTCCAACTTCTGGTTTCCAGAATTGTGAAAGAATAAACTCACATTGATTTAAATTACCAAATTTTTAGTAATTTATTAAGATAGCCTTAGAAAGTGAATTTAAATGGCATAACACATTATTGGAAGACTTAAAACTCTTAGAATGTGAGTTCTGCCATGACTCACCTATAAAATCAACATGATCTTTACAAAAATCCCAACAAGTTGAATATGAGGGCCAAATGGATAAACTGATCCAAAACTTTGTATGTAGGTGTAAGCATTTTCACCTAGTTGTTAAGGCACCCGGGTACCACAATGGAGTGCCTGGTTTCAACTCCTGGTGCCTGCTCCTGATTTCAGTTTCTCACCAATGCAGATCCTGGGAGCTGGTGAAGTTTCAAGCACTTGAGTTCCTGCCACCCATGTGGGAGACCTGGACGAAATTCCTAGTTCCTGGCTTTGGCCTTGCCCAACCCTGGTTGTTGTGGGCACTTGGAAAGTGAACCACTGGATGAAAGATCTATTTCTCCCTTTCACTCTTTCCCTATCTCTCTCTGCTTCCTGCATTTCAAATAAATAAATAGATTTTTTTTTTAAAAAAAGGAGAGAAACAACAGCCTTTTCAAAAATAGAACTGGACCAATTGGATATTTCAAAAATAGAATTGGTCCAACTGGCTTCTTGATTTTTTTTAATTTTATTTTTTTATTTTTTGACAGGCAGAGTGTACAGTGAGAGAGAGAGACAGAGAGAAAGGTCTTCCTTTTACCATTGGTTCACCCCCAAGTGGCTGCTGCGGCTGGTGTACTGTGGCCGGCACACTGCGCTGATCTGAAGCCAGGAGCCAGGTGCTTCTCCTGGTCTCCCGTGCAGGTGCAAGGCCCAAGGACCTGGGTCATCCTCTACTGCACTCCCGGGCCACAGCAGAGAGCTGGACTGCAAGAAGAGCAACTGGGACAGAATCCGGCACCCCGACCGGGACTAGAACCCGGTGTGCCGGCGCCGCAGGCGGAGGATTAGCCTATTGAGCCGCGGCGCCGGCTGGCTTCTTGATTTTTTATCTCCCACATGTAACTGGAGGTCCTTACCAGGTTAATAAGGCAAGAAAAATAGTACAATGCATACAGATTGGATGGGAAAATATAAAACGGACTTTTTACAGGCTAGAGAATTTTCTACTTTTTTTTTTTTTAAAGAACTAAAGGAAGCTACAAAAAAATGCTACCAGAACTAAGACAGGATCACAGGATACAGGTTTAACACAAAAATCCATTGAGTTCTACAAACTATAACATTGAATTTTTAATAACAATGACACTTAAAATAATTTATCATGAATTTAACAAAAGTACACAATACTTGTACACTGAAAACGACACAATATTACTGAGAGATGTTGAAGAACTAAATAATGAAGAAATACCATATGCATGTGCCAGAAGTCTCAATATTATTAGGATGTAAATTCTCCTCTATACATTCAACACAGTCCCAAAGAACATATCAGCAAGTTTACTTACTTGTCAAATGAAAATCTAATTCTAACATGTAAATTGGAATGGAAGGTACGAATAAGAGTGAAAAAAAATTCCAAAAGACTAGCAAAATTGGATGACTTAAAGCTATTATCAAGACTTACTTAACTGACAGTTATCAGAATAGAATAGTATGGAGCTGTAGGCTAGACATAGATCAGCAGAACAGAAGAGTCTAGAAATAGACTAATAAATATATGATCTGTTGATTTCTTCAAAGAGGCCTGGATAAGTCAATCTGGGCTGTGACAGTCTTTTAAAAGTGAATACTAATTAGAATCTTGAAACAATTATGTTAGAGAGAAGAACCATACTAATCGATTGGATTTATATGGAATTCTAGAGAAGGTAAGACTCTAGTGACAAGAAGTGGGTTGCCAGGGACAGGGAATAGAGTTACTGTCAAGGGACATAAGAGGATGTTTTAGGGCTAGAGAATCCACACTCCTGGGCCTGGTGTTGTAGAGAAATGGGTAAGGCTGCCACCTGTGATGCCGGCAACCGATATGGGCACCAGTTTGTGTCAAGGCTGCTCTGTTTGCAGTCCAGCTCCCAGCTAACAGCCTGCAAACAGCAGTGGGGGCAATGGAGGATGTCTTAATGTTTGAATCCTTGCCACTCACGTGGGAGACCTGGATGAAGCTTTTGGTTCCTTGCTTCAGGCTGGCTGAGCTCTAGCCATTGTGGCCACTTGGAGAGTGAGTCAGCAGATGGAAGAACTCTCTCTGTTTCTCCCTCTCTCTGTCTCTGTAACTCTGCCTTTCCAATAAATAAATAAATAAATAAATAAATAAATAAATAAATAAATCTTCTTTTAAAAAAGTAAAATCAGGCCGGCGCCGCGGCTCACTAGGCTAATCCTCCGCCTTGCGGCGCCGGCACACCGGGTTCTAGCCCCGGTCGGGGCACCGATGCTGTCCTGGTTGCCCCTCTTCCAAGCCAGCTCTCTGCTGTGGCCCGGGAGTGCAGTGGAGGATGGCCCAAGTCCTTGGGCCCTGCACCCCATGGGAGACCAGGAGAAGCACCTGGCTCCTGCCATCAGATCAGCGCGGTGCGCCGGCCGCAGCGCGCCTACCGCAGCGGCCATTGGAGGGTGAACCAACGGCAAAAGGAAGACCTTTCTCTCTGTCTCTCTCTCACTGTCCACTCTGCCTGTCAAAAAAAAAACAAAAAAAAAGTAAAATCAGACTCCTGTCTTCACTATGATGATTTTTAAAGAACTGTATACATTTATTAAAATGTACAGATTTGTACATTGAAAACTGGTGGATTTGGAGGCTGGTGTGGCGTAGCTGATTAGGCCACTTTTTACGAAGACAACATCTCATGTGGGAGCACTGGTTTGAGTCCTAGCTGTTCCACTTCCAATCCAGCACCCTGCTAATGTGCCTGGGAAGGCAGCAGAAGATGGTTCAAAAACCTGGGCCCCTGCCACCTATGTAGGATATCCAAATGGAGTTCCAGCCTCCTGGCTCCCACCTGGACCAGCCTCAGTCATTGCAGGAGACTGAATCAACAGATAGAAAATCTCTCCGTCTCTGTCTCTCCCTATTGCTGTCACTCTACCTTTCATTAACTAATAAATAAAATATTTTTAAAAATGGATGGATATTAACTTTCCTTCAATAAAGCAGACTAAAAATGATTTTAAAAAAAAATCTGTGAAAGTAAGGCAGGCATTTGACACAGCATGTTAAGATACAGCTTGGGATGTCCCCATCCTGTGTCAGAGTGCCTGGTTCAATTCCTGGCTACTCTACTTCCAATTCAGCTTCCTGCTAAAGCACATCCTGGGAGGCTGCAAATGATGGCTCATGTACCTGGGTTCCTACCATCCATGTAGGAGATCTGGATTGACTTCCAGGCTCCTGGCTTCTGCCTGGCTCAGTTCCGAATATTGCAGGCAATTGGGGAATGAATCTGAGGACTGGAGCTCTGTCTGTTTCTCTATGTTTCTCTTTCTGTCTTTGCCTTTCAGATGGAATTAAATAAATGTTTAAAATTTTTTAATTAAAAAAATCTGTGGCGATGGAAATTGCAAAATCACATATTCAGCCTAAGTCTCTGGCAGGATAGTATCAGAACTGGCAAGTTTGTAGATCTCCAATTCAATTCTATTTTCCCTCTTTTATATTTTTCTTGTTTTTTTTTTTAAACTTTGAAATTATTTTTGATTATTTAAAATAAACAATACACACATTAAATAAATTTGAGAATAAGATTTCTACATGAAAAAATTTCTAGATGAGGAAATCAGTTTCAAGTATCATATTGTGTTTGAACTGAGGGCCAAAGAGAGGGGTACAATTTATGGATGTGGCCATCTGGACGTAAGCCCTAATCTGTGTTGATTTTAGTAGAAATCCCATGAAAAGATTTCAGCGAGTCAGCTCTTACTGCAAGACTTAAATATCCTTTTCATTTTTCACTAGAGTTCATATTCATGGTCAGTGGTGCTTTTTGTGCCCAAAAAATAAATAAATAGAAAACC
This sequence comes from Lepus europaeus, assembly GCF_033115175.1. NCBI lineage: Eukaryota > Metazoa > Chordata > Mammalia > Lagomorpha > Leporidae > Lepus > Lepus europaeus. The sequence goes on from NC_084836.1 coordinate 49,988,978, forward strand.
AAACATACCTAGCATTGTATTATTAAAGTTTCAGGATGCCAGAAATTGTGTGTCTGTGGTCTCAGTAAATTGTCACAGGATGACACATTGGCACATATGGTATCTTAGGATGTACTGTAATTTTCCAACCAGCACTAGGAATTAAGACTCAGGTTTTCTTAAATAAGTTTGTTATTGGCAAAATACAATTATGAAATACATGTAAATGTTCCTTTGTGCTGTGTGTCCCCCAAAAGTTTCCATGTGTCCCCCAAAGTTTATGTGTTGGAAACGAAACCAATCTAACAGAGCTAGGAGGTAGAACTGTAAAATGAATGGATTAATGCTGTTAGTACAGGAGTGGGTTCTGAATAAAATAATTAATATAGGTGACCTGAGTGCTTAGGCCCCTGCCACCCATGTAAGAGAGCCAAAAGAAGTTCCTGGCTCTGGCCTGGACCAGCTGTGGCTGTTGAGGCTAAGTGGGGAGTGAACCAGTGGATGGAAGATCTCTCTCTCTCTTTCCCTCTGTATCTGCAGCTCTGGCTTTCAAAAAATAAATAAATTTTCAAAAAACAAACATATATAAAATTTTGTGTAATGTAAAGGTTAACTTTGGTATAGTAATTTTCTCATTCTAGGTAAATGCCTATTGCCTGTTCTTCTCAATACACTTACTTATATTTCAATATAAATACCATTTGTTTACCACCTTAGAAATTTTCATAGAGGGTTGAATTGAGGTTTTAATCCTTTCTATTCCTTCAAAGTTTCTGCAATAAACAATTATTGCTTTTACAGTCAGAAAAGTTCATTTTCAAGAAGTACTCTTCAACAGCTCTTAGTTTTCTTAAATATCCCCAATTTTTAAAAAAGTATCTTTGAGAATAAAGCTTAATGTTTTACTTTAAAAATTAATTCATTGTTTTATATTACTTTACCCAAATAATCATTGCCATGTTTTACTGATTTTTTTCAATTAAATTATTTTAGAAAAATATTAAGCATTAACACTGGTTGTAAGATCTAGTTGAAGCCACTTGACACATTTTTATGTGCACTACGTTTGCTTTTGTTTTAGAACACTATTGGCTTATAGCTCCAGCTGGATTCTGAAGATGGCTATAATACTGTTCCTTCCTGAGATTTAACTAGTCAAGCTAACTTTCCTTGAAATTTATCAGCAGCATTGAAGAACCATTATGTTTGCTGGAAGTTTGGTCTTATTTATTTGCCTTTGCATTGCTCTCCCTAATTGCTCCCTTGTGTGTTTCATTTCAACCATTACTTTTGGTGATTTACTTTAGCAAATTGTTTATGAAGAGTTATCAATTTCTTTCCCCAAATTTCCACATTTACTCTGGTTTATTTTCTTGTCATTGTGTATGAGTGTATGTGTGCGTATGTCTGTCTGTCTGTGTATGATGTACATAAATGTATGTATACACATAGATTTAACTTAAACACACACATACATCACTGTATATCAGTATTTCTCAAGCGGGCTTTCATAACTTCTTGAAGAACATCTGGAATCATTTTCCTATAACATTGTTTCTAAATATGTGTGATACATTTTTTTAAAGTAGAGAACAAATATTTCACCATTAATTAAAATGTGAACTATTTTTAAAATATTACAATAATCCAGCAATGCCTACGGACAATTCAGTAGGTATAAGCTATTGCTTCCATTATTACTAGTGACATGTTACTCTATAACATGAAGTCACTTGATGGTTGTTTCTATGAGAATGGGACCTATGATTACATTTCTCTTGTAGAGCACTTTTCATGTGTGGTGATTTTTGACATTGAGATGGGGAAGGAAATAAAATGGGACCAGATTGTTAAGTTGCATAAATCTCTGCCTTTCTCTTTTTGTGTCTTGCTTGTATTATCCATAGTTTATAAGTCTATGCAGTGGTAAGATATTTGCTGTCCCTAAAGTATTTGAATTTACCAGATACAGCCCTAAGAGAACAATTATTTCCTGCTGTAACTGTGACTGATTTTGAGAGCTGCCTTAAGAAAGAAAGTGGTACTTTGGCTTATGAAGTCCAGTCTGGAAAGAATAACACTTCTGCAAATATTAAACTTGAAAATCAAAATCTATGAAATCCCTAATAAACTGAGACTACTAATAAATGTGAATAGCAGTTTAGAGCTATTGCTTTTAGTTTCCCCTTAATAATAGCCATTTAACTTTAATATATTAAAGGTTAATTTTCCAATTAACTTTTTTTGAAAATCAATTCACCTAACTGCTTCCTCATATAGTCATAATAACTTAAGTGGATTATTAGCATCGAGGAAACAATGTACTTCAAATATTTGAGGATTTTCAAATTCTTTCTCTCATTCCATACATTATGTAACTATTCCATAATGTAACAAGCATCCATGTGAATACATTTCTATAGTGTTTTTAAAAAATGTTTAGTACTCTAAAGTGGGAATAATTTTTATTGATTAAAAAACTCTGAATTTAAATCATTTTTTCCTCCATCTCTGTCAACATGGAGATGTTAATAAATTTGGCTCAATAAAATAGGTTGGATGTTTAGATTACTGATGCAAACTATCAAGAACATGAACACTTAGATTGTTCCAGGCTGAATACAAGGATGAAGTACAATTTTCAGCAAAGTTCAAGGTCTACTTTTACATATAGAATTGCTGGCATTGGCTTTCCACGATTTTATTTTAAAATTTTATTTATTTAATTATTTGAGAGGTAGAGTTTAGATAGAGAGAGGTAGAGACAGAGAGAAAGTCTTCCATCTGCTGAATCACTCCCCAGATGGCCACAATGGCTGGAGCTAGGCAGGTCTGAAGCCAGGAGCCAAGAGCTTCTTCTAGGTTTCCCACGTGATTGCAGAGGCTCAAGCACTTGGGCCATCCTCCACTGCTTTCCCAGACTATTAGCAGAGAGCTGGATCAGAAGAGGAGAGGCTGGGACATGAACAGCTCCCACATGGGATGCCGGCCCTGCAGGCAGAGGCTTAGCTTACTAGACCACAGTGCCGGCCCCCCACATAATTTTAACAAAGATTAAAACTAAAAGCAATGTTTGTATGTCATCCTTTTCAAAGAAAAAGAATGATGACTTTTTCTGAAACCCTGTAATCTAGATTCATAGTGTACACATAATCCTCCAATCGTGAGCCATCCTTAGGATGAGGTCTTGAAGGATTAGAAGAGGCTTGAAAACTCTGTTTAACTTTCCTCTGGTTTCCAACCTTCTTTTTCCATGTGCTATGCTCTATGGACTCAAATTCTCTTCAAATCTGTATTTTATGGTAGCTGGTAACTCATCCTGTAGTACTCTGGGTATGGCTGAGATGAGAGGTTAGGAAGTAGCTCTGGCATCATGCCTGATTGAACATATGATGGTAGTAGATATTGACCAAAATATGGTGCTAGTAGAACATGACCTAAGCTGTTACATGGTCATATAGGCAGCAAATTTATCATTTTGTCTTTATGTTTTATTTATTTATTTATTTATTTTTGACAGGCAGAGTGGACAGTGAGAGAGAGAGACCGAGAGAAAGGTCTTCCTTTTGCCATTGGTTCACCCTCCAATGGTCGCCGCGGTTGGCGCGCTGCGGCCTGCGCACCGCGCTGATCCGATGGCAGGAGCCAGGGGCTTCTCCTGGTCTCCCATGGGGTGCAGGACCCAAGCACTTGGGCCATCCTCCACTGCACTCCCGGGCCACAGCAGAGAGCTGGCCTGGAAGAGGGGCAACCGGGACAGAATCCGGTGCCCCGACCGGGACTAGAACCCGGTGTGCCAGCACTGCAAGGCAGAGGATTAGCCTAGTGAGCCGCAGCGCCGGCCTGTCTTTATGTTTTATACATATCATTTTTTAAAAATGAAGTTCTTCACATCCTGATGTTGAAGATATTTTCTTATATTTAATTCTGTGCTTTTCTTTTCCTATTTAGATAGTTGGTGACAGTGAAATTTTTTGTTTAGTGGTATAAGGTAGGAACCCAATTTTGTTCCCCCTTTTTGTAGATAATCAATTGTCCCAGTACTTCAGGACCATGTATTGTTCATCTTCATTGAATAACAGCACCGTCTATACCATATATCATGCCCACTTAGAATTAACAGACTCTCCATTCTGTTACTTTGGTTCTTCTGTCTCACACTGCCCTGGATATCTGAACACATTAACAAATGGCCCTAATATTTGTGAATCTTATCACATGGACCTCATATCCATAGACTCTATAAAAATGACCTAATATCTATACACCATACCACACAGCCCTAATATCTGTACATCGTATCACACCATCCTAGTTATTATATACTTATCACAAGTCTTGATGCCTGAAAAATAAGTAGTCACAAATTTTTCTCATTAAAGCCCATCTTAGCTATCAGTCATTACTTTCATATAAATTTTAGAATCATCTTATCACTTCTATAAAAAATATGTAATGAGATTTTGGTAGAAATTACATCAAATTTCTAGGTCAATTTGAAGAACATTAAAATCTTTATTTTATTTCATCCTTCAACTATTAAGCATGTTGTAGCTCTCCATTTATTTAAATTATCTTTAATATTATAATAGTTTTTTTAAAGATTTATTTATTTATTTGAAAAGTAGATTTACCAAGGGCAGAGAAAGTGAGAAAAAGAGAGAGAGAGAGACAGAGAGAGAGAGGTCTTCCATCCACTGGTTCAATCCCCAGATGGCTGCCAACAGCCAGAGCTGTGCCAATCCAAGGCCAGAAGCCAGGAACTTCTTCCTGTTCTCTCATGTAGGTGCAGGGGCACTAGCACTTGGGTCATCTACTGCTTTCCCAGGCCTCAGCAGAGAGCTGGATTGGAAATGGAGCAGACGGGACTTGAACTTGCACCCATATGGGATGCTGGCACTGCAGGTGGTGGCTTTACCCGCCACCACACCACAGCGCCAGCCCCACAATAGGTTTTAAACTTTTCTGCAGGAAGATTTTGTGTGCCTTTATAAAATTTATCTGTAACTTTTGATGTTTCTGTGGTTGTGGCATATTTTTAAAAAATTCAGTATCCAGTTCTTTAATTGTTTTTGCTATACAGAAATGTTCACTTTCTATATTTTCATTTCAGAATCTCAATAAATAATTCTAATAGCCTGACACTTAGACCCTCCATATAAGCAATACTACCAAATAATAGTGATAATTTTCTTTATTCTTTTCCAATCCTCATGCACTTTGTTTTACTGTGGTTACTATTATTTTGTTTTACTTAGTTTTGCCTTATTATGTTGAGTAGAACCTCCATTGAAATATTGAATACAAGTCATATTAATGGGCAATGGTTTTCCACAATATTAGAAATAATGCCTTTACATTTCACTTTGAGTAAGTTGTAGACTTTTAAATAAGTAACCTCTATTAGATTGAAGAAGCCCTTTCTGTTCTTAGGGGTAAACACATTTTATTCATGAATGGAGACTGGATTTAATTAAAGCTTTTTTTGTATTTACACACAGGAGAAGCAATGTGGGCAGTCTGTAGGAGCAGCGAATGGCACCCAGTTGAGAGTCAACACCAATGTGAAAATCTCAGACCTGTAGTCACAGGGAACTGGATTCTGCCAAAAACCTGAATAAGCTTGGAAGCAAGAGTTTTCAAGTAAGAGCCCAGCCCAGCCCACATCTTCATTCCGGCTTTGTGCGATCCTAAGTAGAGAAGCGAGGCAAGCCCACACAGATGTCTCACATATAGAACTGTAATGGCATACTCACATGTTATTTTAAGCAGCTATATTTGTGATTTGTTGCATAGCAATAGAAAACTAATATATTTTTTATTTTTCCCTGGTTGAATCATGTCTTGGTCAGATAATATGACTGTTACAAGCTTTTTGACATTTGTTGAGTTACGTTTTATGGCCCAGCATGGTCAACTTCTGTAAATGCTTGGTGCATTTCTTGATTAAAAGTATATGTATATACATTCCACAACTTCTGTGTGAGTCACATATACACATATACCCGTTAGATGAAACTTGCAATTGGTGTTGCGATTTTCTTTTCTTCTGCATGTTTCATGTTTGATGATTTTACTTTGACTTTTCATTTATTTGAATGTCACAGATAGAGAGAAATCCAAGAGATTCTGAGAGAGATCTGCCAGAGCTGAGGCTGGACCAGCCAGAAACCGGGAGCCAGGAACTCAATCTCCCACAGGGGTGGCAGGGACCCAGTTACTTGAGCCATCACCTGCTGCCTCTGAGGGTGCATGTTAGCAGGAAGCTGGAATCAAAAGCGAGGCAAGTACTTAACCCAGGCACTCTTATGTGGCATATATACTGCTTCTTAACCACTGTGGTAAACACCCATCCCAATGTTTGATTATTTTGTTCTTTGCTTGCTTAATATACCAGCATCTTAAAATATGTTTAAAATGTCCCAATATTTGCTAATTTTTCACATTATTAAATAATTATTATTAACTTGTGGTCCATGGGTGGACTTCAGAGTATCTATGAACCCACTGGAATTATATGCACCATATTTATAAATGGGTATATGCCTTTTGGTAGGAGAGAGTTGTGGTGCTTATCAGACCAATCTGGAGAAAAGTTCCAGACTCAGAACCAAAGCAAAGAAGTTCTTTTGGCAGTAAAATAAACAGATGAGAAAAGTTAACAAATACATTTTGCAGTAGTATCTTATTCAATTTAGAAATCTTAATAAATTAATCATAAAATATATCCCAATATTAAATAAAATTAAAGAATAAGTAGAACAGCTAGCACTATAAAATGGAAAAGAAAAGCATTGCAAATTTGAAATTATTTTACTCAGAAGCGAAATGTGACCTGGTCAATCATTCTCACACTTTAGTGCATCTAAGTGTCCCCTCCTCAATGTTCTGATTCATTAAATCTGAGATGAAGCCAGATTTTAATAAGCAATTTTAATAAGCTTCTCAAATGTCTTTGAGCAACTGAGTCACAAACAACACTTCAACACTATTTGAGCTTCTGCAAGGATGTGCAACCCACAGAAATCGTTGTTCTCTCGCTAATAGCACAAGCTCTCCCGAGGGAGAATAGTGCTACCAGGGAAGGTCTTAACTGCAGTTGATGGACCTAGCAGCAGGGGGGATGAAATATAGTTTTGGTTCTACAAAAAGAAGTCTTGGCACATAAATATTTCTAAAATCCCCCTGAAAAGGCAAATCAAACACTAGGAGCCCTACTTTCTTATCATGTTCAAATCTGAGTAAATGGAAGCAAGCATAGCTCTTTGTTGGCTTTGGTAATTTGTGTTTTAACCGTAAACTGTTTCCCTAAATGAATGCACTCATTCACAAAGCCCCAGATTTTCAAATACATTAATTAACTACATTTCAAAATTTGTTTTGATAAGTAATCTCCATTTTTGTTCATCAGAGACTTATAATAGTTGACAAATCAGTTATTTGTATACCGATAAATACCTTTAATTTATAGATAACTAAGGATTTACTGTGTCATGAATATTCAAAAGGGTATGAGAGAATATTGTTATTATTAACTAGGACATCCCACTTTGGTATTTGTCTTTGGAGTTTAAATCCCTGCTCTGCTGGCTTTCAGGTACATGTTTCTAGGTTGATTATTAACCATTCTGGATTTCAGTGTCTTCCTCTACATGGTGTGTATACCAGCCTTTCAAGGTACCTACAGAGATTAATGATTAATGATTTACATGTTGAGAATGTATATTGAGTATTTATAATTCTGTGCCATAAATAATAATGGCAATGTATTTTTATAGTGATTTTTAATTTTATAACAGATTTTTATAAATGTCAATTCCTTCATTCTCATCCAACCCTTGAGGCAGATAAATTTTTCATTTTCCACATTAAGAAACTGATGTTCAACAAGATTAATGACTTTGCCAGGGTCAAGGTCAAGTAGCCAGGAAACACTGAGCCTGGTGAGACCCCAAATATTTTGAGGCAAGTCTAAGTTCTTTCCAATAGACTGCACTAATTTTATTTGATATGAATAAATATTACTTGTCATTATTTTAATCAAATACAGATAAGAGTTAAGTCTTCCAAATATTAAAATGTACAACATCAAGGCAATGCTGAAGATAAAAATGTGATTTCTATTTAAGTATTTGGTAATTAAGTAGATATTGCCTCCCTGCATTATATCTGCCAATGTACCACATCATGTTTCATTATCCAAAGTATATTTTTATAATTACAACATTATGTGACTGATGTACTTACCGGTTTTCATGTGTATGCTCATCCTCATATAACAATAGGGTAAGATTTGCTCTTTTTCCCTAGGGAATTTTTAAATTAATCTGGGTCTTATTTGTCTGGATTCCATATTTATCACCACCTTTACATTGGTTTCATCTGCACTGTTTCTCAGTGACAGCTCAAAGCAAAAATGTTTCTCAGAAATTAACATGCATTCATATAGACTAAAAGCCTTTGTATTCTATATTCTTAGAATTTCCGGGATTAATTTTGGCAGAAAGTTGTTAGTAGTGATCAAATGCCACATGAATGTTATTGAATGAATATGCCCATGTTAAGACTGTGGGCAATTAAATAGACTAAAATAGCAAACTGAAAGTAAAAAATGGAGCCAATCAAAGGATTTGGGTTCACTCCCCTTTAATTGACTGGTTGTTGTGGTGTCATATAAACACAGTCTTAGTTTATTCCTTTGTGCTGATGGAGTTGACATGAGTAAAACTTAATTTGAAAATTTAAGAAAGACTAGAAGTTTCTTTGACAGGTATTGGAAGTTTTTCAATCCACCCTTTCTCTCTCTGGGCTATTGCATCAGTGACTCTTTGTGGTTTTGACTAACTGACAACTGGAAGAAATTTGAGAAGAAATTCTGCAGGCTGTCATTCTTCTCCGTTAGGGCTAATCTTTGTCGGACTGTTGGCAGCTTCATTTGGCTTAAGACTATGGTGAGACTAAAAATGAGTGTCTTTTATTCTCAGACTGCCTAACACTATTGCTTTGATATGCTTGTTGGGAGAAGCATACAAGTCATATTGGCATTAGAGTTGTCCCTCTTGAACAGAAATGTTCTCTGATTCTTTGTTAAATGATAAGAAAACAGAGGCTTCATGCAGAATTGAAAGTTAATCAAAGAATCTGACTCAAAATATTTTGCTATTGTAAAAAATATTTTACTTTGTCATTTTAAAATTTACTTTCTCTTGTGTTTTGTAGTCTGCTTTATTGCCAAGAACATTTCAAACCTGACCTTTAAAATAAAGGGACATAAAAATATCTCACACACTAGCCTAAACAATGTCTTAGATGCAATAATGTTTTCTTCTTATTAAGACAGAAAAGCTAAGATAGCTTATATAAGCTAGCAATTACAAGTCCGTAGTGAACAGGAGATCCACAGTTAGCTGACATACTGTGATTAGTTTCTAGATGATGCTTTGTGAAATACACTGCTCAATGAGTTCTTAGAGGGCAACTAAGTATGCTTTTAATTCTTCATCATGGCTAAGCTCACTCAGGATGGGTTAAACTACTTAGCACAAACCCAACTCACCTTAATTATGAGGCTACCTCACAAAAGCACAATAAAAAATTAAATGACCTTCTGACCTCTGGATTTATGAATTCTACATTTTGTGTACAGTTCTAGACTTTTTAAACTAGAAGAGTTATGAAAGTCTAACTTGCTAATATCATGCTGAGTAAACAAATATGGCAGTTATGACTTGCCCAAGGGCATACATCTAGAGGCAGAGGCAGGACTGAAGCCCAAGTCCGCCAAAGCAACTGTCACTATCAAGGGCTTTTCATCATCAGAGAGTAAGGCAGAACGGTCAGGCAGGCCTCTTTACGATTTTTATGGTCTGAAATAACAGGAATAGGACATCTTTGATTTTTTATCCTGAACCATCAATGGGCATGCATTTTAAAAATGGCAATCCTCATTGTGTTAGGCTGCATAAGCCCACATGCTCACACTATAATTCACTGAGAAGCTAGAACAGATAAAAGATAGTTCTTAACAATGATCCAATTCACAACTTTTTGACTTCACAGTGATCACAAAGTGATATGTATTCAGTAGAAACTGTACTTAAGTTTGAATTTTGATTTTATTTTTCCTGGGCTAATATTCTCTCATGATGCTGGGCAGTGGCAGTGAACCTCACAGCTCATAGTTAGCCTTGTGCTCATGGGAGGGAACAGCCAATACTTTGGAGGATGCAATGTTGCTAAGCTGTAATGTTCAATAGGCCATGTGTACTAGATGAGGTTTGGACTAACATCTTTTTAATGTGGGATGAGTTAAATAAGACATAACCCCATCATAAGGCAAGCAGTATTTGTACTGACTGGAAAGGAAAGTTAGGCTCTGCTCAATCTTAAGTAAATTGATTTATCTGTAGCACTGAATCCTTTATCTGTACAAATATTCTCTTTGGGTTAGGTGAAACTAAAGCTAAACAAGGTTTGAAAGCTTTAAAATAACCTCAGCTAAACTGATAAGACTAATGGCTGACATAAGTAGCAAAATTACATAGTAAAATAGTCATGATATAAACCATGAATATCAAATTGTCTGGCACTATCTTTTATGGAGTGGTCCAGATTCAAGGAAAAGAGCCTTGGAAAAAACACAGGACTAAAAAGAATGCCCAAGAGAGTGTTTAAACAAAACCAAAAACAAAAAAGACTTTTTAGCCTCTAACCTGGAAATCCAGAAGAAAAGTTCAAAGACAGGTAACTTTGGAAAAAGAACCAGGCATTGACTGGCATCCACATTGATGGAGTTTAAAGAGCGGGTGCCAGGACACTCTGCCTAGCAGTAGGACTTGAAGAAGCATCCATTATCCTGTTAGGAGAAGTGTCCAAGTCTATGTGTGAATCCCTATAAGCAATTGTAAAGCTAGCATAAGATCAGCTTCATTCCAAAGGCACCCAGAACAGTCAAGAGAAAATGTTTGATATTGAAAACAATCTTAAGGTCTCAGAGAGGGAGAGAGAGGGGGAGAGATAGAGGAGGGAAGCCAACATCAATCTATGAAGTTTGACAACATCAAAATTAAAGCCCTAAATCAGATAACCTTGATTGTTTGAACCTTGTGACCTCTGTTTGAAGTTAATTTATAAAAATAGAATATAAGAAGAGAGCAATACGTATCTAGGAAACTTCTGTGTCAAGCATCTTCCAGGGTTAGTTAATCTGGAGTGAGACAGACTACAAAGTTCTTGCCTGAGAGTTTATTAACATCCCTTAATCAAAACAAAGTCAGGAACTATCACCCTGACTCTCAGCTTTTTGATATTATGACAGGTTGGAAGAAAATTCTTTAAAAAAAAATCTGCTGCACTAAAATTGCTGAATTGTTCGGGCATGTAGTCAATAACAAAGCAAACAGAAAGAAGAGACATTCCTTACAAGAGACTATTAGTTCTTCCTTGATTTGAGGAAATGAAGTTGACTAACCAACTCCAGCTTGCCATGTTCTTTATTTAAAAATCTGTAACAGAAAACTGACTTGGCAAATTGATCAGGCCAGTGTTCTTGGTTCAATCATTTTGTGGGTCAGTTAGCTTTGTTTGTACTCTAAATTCTGGCTAACCATTTCCCCCATGTATATTTTGGTTAGAAATGGAAAGTAGAATAATATGTAAATGATCAGATCCATCCGTACTACTGGAAAAGCCAGTCAATACTTTTAAATTGTGTCTCAGTTGTTTGATAGCACTGTCTTTTACTGGAATGGTGAGCAGAAATAAAACTATCTATTCAAAATACATCTGAGAAATTGAAATCAAAATTTATCCAAGTTGTTGTTTTCTTATTATAAAAATATGCATCCAGATTGAACATGCAAAATTTGTAGAATAACTCATAGGAATATTTGTTAGATTTTGTCCAAAAGATTTCTGAATATTGAAACACGAAAAACAGGAGATAATATTTATAGCTCCTTTATTGGTGGTGAGGCCTTATAAGTTGGCTTTAATCAAATAATGTCTTCCCCAATTCTTTTTTTAACTCTAAAACCTTTTACATGCATACATACACAATTCAAAATAGATTTTTGGATAAAAAATTGTACATTTTTATAATTGTGTAGTATTTAAAGATAGGTAAAAATTCTTACAAATGGAACAAACATTCAGGTATAGGTTTAAGTCTAGGGCAGCAGTTAACTCCATTTGCTCCCCGAGTGGGTCACTAAGCATATTAGGTTACCAGTCTATGAAGCATTTGCCTGAAATGGTCAAAGTATATGGAACCTCTTAGATGTGTGTTGAAATATGTATGAAATTACAGCACTTTGAAAATGTTGTGATTGATCCACAGCTCAGTGGGCCATGAGGGAGAGTCACGTTCAGAATGATTAATGTAGGACAGGGCAAAACTCAGGAAGTGCCAGAAAGGCTTACTCCTCCAGGGCAGCCATCTTCTCTGGTTCTTCTATTAAAAAAAGTAGAGCAAATTCAACCCCCTCAGTTTCCCAAGGTGCAGATGTAATGAGTGACATAGTGGTCTATTCCGCTAGGCAGCCATGCACAGCTTTCTGTGATTTCTGACTTCAGCTGAGGCAAATATCCGGAAGACATGCTGGTTCTCTCCTGAGGGGGTGGAGATGGAGGTGACATTTCAAGCTTGAAGTTACTAGACCCTGAAAACTTCCAGGTAGATATTGGCATAAGGTTTACCAACAAGGAAAGACAGCCTTCAGTATTGACGAATCAACTCTCTGCAGGTGAATGATCTAGTGACTGAACAACTGAATTGTAAAATCAGGTTTTGTTGCTATAACAACAAGCTAACTGGCCCACAAAGTGTTGATTCTGCTCAATAATCCAATACATTGTTCAAAGTATGACTGTTTTGACCTTCCCAACAGCTAATTCCACCAAGAGTCTATTGACCTAATGCCATCAGGCCTCAGAATATTGAGCAAGAACAGATCCAGACCCCCAGTTTCTTTAGTGAGTATTGAATGGCACAAAAAGAAAACTGATTAATAGACTTGTTTTCTGCTGCTGATCTCCAATACATAGCATTGGGCATTTTGGGGATACTTCAGTGTTAGAATGAGTAGTTTTTGTTACATTTATTTATTTATTTGAAAGACATAATTGCACAGAAAGAGGGAGACACAGAAAGAGAGAGAGAGAGATCCTCCATTCCGTGGTTTACTCCCTAAATGGTCACAACAGCCAGCGCAGGGCCAAGTGGAAGCCAGGAGCCTGGAACTCTTGCAGGTCTCTCATGTGAATTGCAGGGGCCCAAGCACTTGGACCATCATCTGCTGCCTTCCCAGGTGCATGAGCAGGGAGCTGGATTGGCAATAGACCAGCCAGGACTTGAACTTGTGCTCATATGGAATGTGCTGTGCCCCAGTGCTGGCTCCTGTTAGATTTAAAATAAAATAGGCCAGCTCATTTGCCTAATCCTCCACATGTGGTGCTGGCATCCCTGGTTCTAGTCCCAGCTGGGGTGCTGGATTCTGTCCCGGTTGTTCCTCTTCCAGTCCAGCTCTCTGCTGTGGCCCGGGAGGGCCATGGAGGATGGCCCAAGTGCTTGGGCCCTGCACCCACATGGAAAACCAGGAGGAAGCACCTGGCTCCTTGCTTCAGATCTGCACAGCACGCTGGCCATAGCAGCCATGTGGGGGGTGAACCAACGAAAGGAAGACCTTTCTGTCTGTCTCTCTCTCTAACTCTGCCTGTCAAAAAAAAAAAAAGATTTAAAATGAAAATATGTTCAATGATAAAAGGACTTTGCTCCATTCACACTTCAAAAAGTCATACTTCTTTACAAATATCAGAGGTACATGAAGAGTCATAAGATATAAACATATAAATGAGTATCCCTAAACCTGCTAGTAATCAGAGTTACCCACTGAAAAAAAATGGAGACCACATGAGATTAGAATAGAGGAGACAGATGCTACTATGGTTGCCAGGGGAGTAGAACTATAAATCTTGAGAATTATTTTAAAAAAACAATTTGGCAATAAATGTTAGGAACTAGAAAATATTACCTTGTCTCTGAAAAACTGTGCACAAAAAGAAAAAAGCTACACTCAAATTTGCAAAATATATTTACAATGGAGGAATTGTCCCATGCTTATAAAAATGAAGCAGTGCCTGAAATGCTTTATCTTTGGGAAGTGGACAAAAATGATCATATTGCCTGATATCAGTAAACATTAGTAAGCAGCCATGAACAAAATCATAAAGATGGAGACTATGGAGCAATGTGAAAAATATTAAATGAAAAACATACAAAATCTTCAGATGCTCTATGAATATAATGTGTGATATGTTTTTATAAATGGACAATAAGGGGAGTGGAATAGAAAAACCATGTCTAAGTGAAGATTTTGGATAATATAGATTAAGAGTCATAAATATCTCTTTTAAAATTGCTGGGTATAGTGTTGCAATGTAGTTCTAACACTGAATGGATCAAAAATGTTCTATTCTGAACTTACTAGCACTTCTTATAGCCCAGGTCTTCTATTTGTTTTACACTTATTATTCCATTAATTCAAAGGGGATGGGTTCCAGCATCTCAGGCTCCTTTCCACTGGTTCTGACAGACTGGCCTTCTCTGGTTGGAGAAGGCTGGTGTCTCAGTTAAATCCAGGTACATTCCTCTTCTTTTTCTGATCGTTTTCCTTCACACGTTTCAGGAAGCTGCCTTGTCTCTTAGAGTACTTGATGTGCTCAATACACAGATTCTTTTTTTTTGTTGTTGTTGCAAGAATGTGACTCAATTTTTTATTTACAACAATTCCAATGCATGCTGAGTAACATTGTAGACTCTCAGTTTTGCATGGTAACATTTATGGACCTCTCCTTTTTTAGAGTATCATTCTGTGATGTCTACAATATCACTTGTCTTGTAGATGTGTATGTATGTGGATAAAGGAACATCTCCATGTTTTCTAGAAAGCCTAGAGGGCATGTATTGGGTGCCTCTCCTCTTTCATTTTGTGTTTGTCATTTTGGTGAATTACTGGAAGATGGGGGTTCTGGCTGAAAGGCTTATTAGATTTTGAATGTGAGACTTTGGAAAGAGACAAAACTAAAAATGTTCCTTAGAGCTACACTTTTCGCTTTTTTTTAAAAAAATTTATTTCTTTCTTTTCTTTTTATTTATTTTTATTTTTATTTTTGACAGGCAGAGTGGACAGTGAGAGAGAGAGACAGAGAGAAAGGTCTTCCTTTTTGCCATTGGTTCACCCTCCAATGACTGCTGCGGCTGGCGCCCTGCCGCCAGGGCACCGCGCTGATCCGATCTGATCCGAGCTGGCCTGGAAGAGGGGCAACCGGGACAGAATCCGGCGCCCCGACCGGGACTAGAGCCTGGTGTGCCGGTGCCGCAGGTGGAGGATTAGCCTATTGAGCCATGGCGCCGGCCCACTTTTCGCTTTCCAAATGCAATCCCTCCAATCAAATTTCTTTAACTTTTTTAATTACATAAGTAACATATTAATTACAGAAGATACATATACACATGCACAAAAAGAAAAAAAACACTTTTTAATTCATCCACATCCCCACTTAATGCCAGCCATTTCTTTTTTTTCTACAAAAATAAAATCCTAGGGGCCAGTGTTGTGATACAGTGGGTTAGCCTACTGCCTGCTATGTCAGCATCCCATATGAGCACTGATTTGAGTTCTGGCTTCTCCATTTCTGATCCAGCTCCCTACTAATGTACCTAGAGAAGCAGCAGAGGATGGCCCAAGTTCTTGGGCCCCAGTCACCCAAATGGGATACCTGGATGGAGTTTCAGGCTCCTGACTTTAGTTTGGCCCAACACTGGCCATGCATCCATTTGAGGAGTAAACCAGCAGATCTTTTCCTATACTTTTCCAGCCACTCCCTTCAGTTACTCTGCCTTTCAAATAAATAAAATAAATCTTTAAAAAATTAAGTCCCTTCATGAATATTATTTGGTAACATACACAAAATAATTTGATTTCTTTATTTGTAATTTATTTTAATCTTCTTGGAAAGAGAGACAGAGAAAGGGAAACAGAGAGACAATTTTACATCCACTGGTTCACTCTCCAAATGCCCAAAAAATTTAGTCCTGGGTCAGATGCAAGCGAGGAGCCCAAAACTCTATCCAGGTGTCCCATGTGTATGACAGGGACGCAAACACTTGAACCATCATCTGTTACCTCCCAGGGTATGCCTCAGCAAGAAGCTGGGTCAGAAATAGAGTAGTTGGGACTCAAATCGGGGACCCTAATATAGGATGCAGGGATCCCAAATAACAACTTAACCACTGCGCCAAATGTCTGCCTCAATAATCTGAATTTTTAGAGCCCCCTTTTCTAGTTAGATAACTAAATCCTTTCATTCTCCACAACTTACTGTGAGCTAGTATCAACTACCAATCTTTTGATTAGGGCTGTGTGCCAGTCACTGTACCAATAGTTGTAGGATGAATACCATGTAGTTGGTAAGAGAGATATCTTAGTCCTACTTCTATAGAAATGAGAGAACTGAGACCCAGGGAGGCCATTTGCTCAAAATTACATAGCTAGTGACAGGGCAGGGAATGCAGAGTGGTTCTCTCTGACTGCAGAAAATGTGCTCATTGGCACTCAAGTATCCGTGATGAGCAGTACAGCATAGTCATCTGATCGTGAGAGCCAAGAAGGCAATCTACCTCAGCCCCCTCCTCTCAAGCCTTGACCCCACACATTGTAAATCTTTATGTGATGACTGGGACTGTCCAAGCAGGCAATGTCACCACCAGCCAAGAACTCATCCATACATGCTCCTGTCTCCTTTTCATCTCCAGCTTTGGCATGCTCTCCTATCCTCTACCCAAGGAGGACTCTCAATTGGATGCTCTGAGACATTCCTGTATTAATAAGTTGAAGCCATTTCTTATATGACTCCTGAATACAGTAGAGTGTGACTCTGGCATCACTCCACTTGGCCATGGTATTATTTCTTTCACAAGGTCTCAGGAGGTGCTACCAATGACACTCCAGAAAGCCACCCTGATCTTGAGATTTATTATTTCAGACTATAGTAATCTTACAGAATCCCATTGCAATAACATCTATTAATGTGGAGTGAATATTTATCCAAACATTTGTTGAACTCCCCTTGACCTTCACTGCAGTATCCCTCTTTCAGACCCTAACAGCTACCTGGTATGCCTCAATCCAGGCTTCTCCAAAAGAGACTACTTCCATTATTTTCCTCCTGCCATCCAAAAGCAGAGAGCCAACCACTTTCTTCTGTATCAATCAGGAAGGCCTAGGTTACAATCTTAATCTTACCCCATTCTTTCATGACACACCCATTCTAACTAGTTCCTTGTCTGTAAAATAATGATATCAGCATTGAATTCAGAGTTTGGTTTAGTGCCTTCCTTAACCCACATAAGTACTCAGAACATAGTAGATAAAAAGAATCACTTCAAAAAGTTCATGGAAATGGAATAAATGGAATTAAAAGGTAACTATGTTGGTGCAAAATTGTTTTAAATGTTTATTTTATTTATTTTTCAACTGTGTAAAAGATGGAGTAGCAGAGAGAGTCAGAGACAGAGATTCTCTAGCCTCTAATTCACTCCCCAAATGTCGACAACACCCAGGGCAGGGCCAAGCCAAAGCCAGGTCTCTAGAACTCTATCTGGATCTCCCATGTGGGTGTCAGGGATCCAAGCACTTGATTTACCACCCACTGTCTCCCAGGATACATTAGCGTAAAGCTGAACCAGAGCAGAACAGCCAGGACTCAAACCAGTACCCTGATATGGGATGCAAGAATCCAAAATGGCAACTTAAGTCCTGTTAAAAATTTTTTTGAAATCTTTTTTTGGAAGATTTTGAAAATTTTTGAAATTTTGAAAAATTTTTGAAATGCAGTTTTTACCATAGTACACATTTTCCATGAACTTTCTTGAAGACACCCTTGTCTGCATAGTTTTCAAATTTTTTTTACCAAAATAAACTTATCTTTTAATTACAATTTCCATGAATTTTTACTTTATTTATCTGGCTGACTGAACAGAAGCTGATGTTGAAACATTCTCAACCCTGCCCATGCTATATCCTATAATTTCAGGCCTTCTTTATTCTCTGTCCTACTTATCATGTACATTGCTAACCTTCAATGGCTGCTACCATCTGCTTTTCATGTTTCCACTCAATTCTGCTAATTATAGTTTTATGCGGTCAGTTACTACATAATCTGTGCTCTCTGACCTTAGCCTGCTTGATCTTCACTACAATATTTTATTACTAGATTGAAATATCTATAGTAACTTCCTAAATTTTCCATCTTTCTAAATATTTCAATTTCAGGCAGAACTTCCTTACTCTCAACAGATGATCTGGCCTCCCATTACAAAGACCATCACTGATTGGAAAATACCGTGGCAGTACAAAAATTATTAGAATAGTTTGCCTAAAGCCCTCTTCTTAGCAGAATCATTTCGCTCCTGAAAACTATTAGTGTCTATGCTGAGTGTAAAGCAAGATCATGATTTTGACTTTAGTTTAGTCTTATTTCCCTTTTATGAACCCTACTAATCTGAATAGGAACCCCAAAATGCCTCCTGTTCTAACTTTGCACCTACACTATAATCATTTCTTTTCTTAGAATGTTCCCCTTTCTTTTCATGTACCAGAATCCTGCCCCATCTCAGCATCCTTATTAAAATTCCACATGCTGCAAAAGCTTTCTGTGACTATTCCAGCTCCCTTTTCCTATTTTAAAACATATGGCTCTTTGTTCTACTTGTAGGGTGCATTCCACTTTTTATTAGGTCATTTGTCTACATTTTGTCTCTCCTCAGAGAGTCTATGCTCCATAAGAGAGTGCAACCAGGAGTTGAACACATTGTGGATTACTAGGAAGTCATTGCCGAAGCAGTTCATAGGCAAACAGGAGGGCCGGCTTAGAGAAATCCTGTCTGCTGTCTTCTCTCAGGCGTCTTTGAAGTGAAAGAAACCTCTATCCAGAGAAAAGCTCCCCAGGGAGACAGGTCAAATGACAGGCAAGTCCTGTGTGCTCCAGTGGGAATCTTTGGAAATGAGAAGATAAAGCACAGAGGAAAGAGCACACACTTTAAATGCGGTCCCCAGGGCTTTGCTTTCTCCTGCTACTAAATGATGTCAACGACCCCTGTAACTTATTCTGAGGCTGAGGAGTCATTCTAATCCCAACCCTCAGGTCTAGCAGATTTTATCTTGACAAGAAGATCTCTCTCTGCCTGGAACTTGATCTCAACTGAAGTGTCTTCACAAAATGAGGAATATAAATACACTAGCCCGTAGGTCCTAGCGCCGTGCCCTTTTCCTCACAAAGCTTGAGTCAAGCACAGAAAGAAAGAATAGAAGGTCAGAAATGACAAAATGATGATTGGCTCAAAATGTGTGAGGTGTGTGTGCGTGTTCACCCTCTTATCAGCATCATTGTCTAGGAAATTAACTTTTTTTCCTTCATGTTTATTTGAATGGCAGAAAAAGAACGATAGAGACCTTCCATTCACTGGTTCACTCTCCAAATCCTTGGAACAGACAGGATTGCTCCAGGCTGAAGCCAGGAACCAGGAACTCAATCCAGGTCTCCCACCATGGGAGCAGAGAACTAAGTATTTGGAGCATCATCTGAGACTATGGAAGTAGAGCCAGGATTCAAATCCAGGCACTGTAACATGGGATGTAGGCATTGCAGGCACCATATTAACTGCTGTGCCAAATGCCACCGCAATGTTCATTGCCTCTGATATTATATATGAGGGCTTTTTGAAACAAGTATAATCATCTTCTGTTGGGGAGACCCCTGGCTATGCTAGTACCAGGTTCTTGTCTCCCTGCAAAAGCTAAAGGAGACAGAATTAGAGATGGCCGAGAAACAATTTATTTAAAGGCAAGGGAAAATATACACTCAAAAGGGAGTGCAGGCAACCTCATGGAAGAGTGATGCAACTGGCAAAGTGTTAAGTATTGTGCTTTCATAGGAGAGGAGATGGTGTCTGGGGCAGGGGTTAATTGAATATTCAAAGGAGGCAGAGTTTGGGAAGGAGGCAGAGTTTGGGAAGGACCTTGAATATATGCTTCTTTTTTGGAAATCTCAGAAGTGTCATGGTTTCTGGTGCTTGATGGGAGCTGGGCATGATGGGAGCAGATCTGCCTAGCCTGCAGTTATACTGCCTATGTTTGGCCAGTGCCACCCTGGCTGCTACATCTGTGAAGAGGGGTGGGGTTTTGCTAGCACACTCAGGGCAATGGCTGCAGTGCTACCTCCCTGCCTACATCACTTCTACTACAACATTGGGCTAAATATTCCAACAAAAATAGGCCCCGTGAGTCCTACAGCAAAGTACTGTGAACTCTGGGATCTTTCATTGCGTGTTTAGCTATAACAGTAATCCTAAATGGTTTGTAGAAAATTCTTTCCACTCGAAATGGAGAGAGAGATCGGAATAATTCTCTTAAAAGTATCCTGTTCTCCATCAGAAAAGTGCCCCTTTCCTCTTCTTTCTATGAAACAGTGACATCTACTGCTCAGAGGGGCTAATCCCGGGGGCTGCTGGAGAACAGTTTGATTGTGATTTAACCTTCAGAGTAGGACCCTGGCTTGCTGCTGTCTCACCCACCTCCCCATCCTGCCGAGTGCCCTGCGCAACACCGTCATGTTTTAGCTTTTCCGCAAATTGTTTTTTCTTTCCAAATTAGTTTACTTCTTCCGCAGCAATTCTATTATAAAATTCTTCCTCACACTGAGCCCAAACTTGTTTCTTTTGAGCTTCTGGCCTTCTGTTAACTCTGTCATAGACTCCAAGTAAAATTCCTTTTCTACTCGCAAGTCTTAGAGACAGGAAGATGTCCCATCCTTTCACGGGGTCTTCTGCTTTAATGTAAACAGCCTCACTTCCTTCAGCCTACCTGGATTCTCCATGACCTTCCTTTTCTCCAACATGTGCTCCCATTGATTCCTATGGACCAGGGGGAGGGGCGGTTTGCATACCACAAAAGACCTGACTATTGTATAAATCATTTACTTTATTCTTAGCTAAATGGCAGCATCATTGTAGTAATGGGTAAGGAGGTAGAATTCAAGAGGACAAATCTGATCCAATCTTGGCTCATCATTTGAGCTATGTGTCCTATGCAAAATATCCAACCACTCCAAACCTTTATTTTCAAGCTGTAAAATAAGCACAACAATAGTAACTACCCGAGGAGTCTTGTTCCAAGGCTTGAATGCAATTCCACAAGGCATTCTGTAAAGGCCACTTCTTAGAATTTCTTATAGTAAATACTCAATAAAGGATAGCCTTCTTGCTATCAACTAGCTGCTGCTGGACTGGATAAACAAACATAGGAAAAGTTGAGGAGAAATGGAAGCAAGAAGAGGTAGAAATAGAAGAATGCACATCATGTTTCAAATTAACTATAAAATGTTTCTTAATGTCTGGGCCAATTTTATGTGTATCTCTGTGCTGAGCGGTGTCTGGCATATAAAAGGAGATTAGTAAGTGTTTGCTGGATGAATGAACTTCATAGAGATCAAAATATACTATATAGCAGTGGAGAAAAACATCATAAAGTTAGTATTACAGTGACATTTCCTGTATGAAACATGATATAATATAAAAAGCCCAAACACAGCAGATGGTGAACCATGCCTGGTTGCACGGTACATTTAATAACCTGAAAGAAGCTATTCTTTCAGCAATTTTTATTCACTTGGAAACTGTTGGCTCCTTATTATGTGCATATATTAAATTCTTTTCCACATAAACATCATTAGCAAACATTTATTTTTAGTGAGCACCTATGTTTAAGCATAAGAATTAAAACTACAAAGTATAAATTATCATTTCTTCTCTAGAGGTGTTTATAATATAGTTAAGCCAAGAACTAAAGCAAAAAAATGATCAGTAAAAATACAAAAGATCAAAGAATGGTATAGCCAAGAGTAGACAAACTATTTTAGCCAATGTGTCACACAGAAAATTAGTGGAACAATTTTCTGTTATATAAACCAGCCAGCTTTAGAGGTTTATTTTTCCCATTATAAGTGAAGTAAAAGGCCTAAAGAAGGAAGGAGAAACAGGCAAATCTGAACGTATTTGAATGAACTCGAGAGAGCTGATAGCACAGTTGTTGAACACATGGCATCCAAAGAAGTAAAATCCTCTCCTGGCCTTAAGGAAAGCATGCTGATTCTGAGTGTGCTTGGGTTCTAGTCAAAGGACTCACATTTTCTTATTGAATATGGTTTCAGTAGAACCTCTCTTTTCCTGGTTTATCATTTGCATGATAGAGAGAGAATAACTGTGATGTCTAAATAACAGAATTGTCATATGAGAATAATACAGTAATTATAATAGTAGAGAAAAATATTGGGCAATTTTTCTAGGCAAATGGAAGTTTCACTATTGTTTGGAGTGGTACATTCTCCAGCCTGTCCAAAGGGGTCACATGTGAATAAGTTCAATCTCATCCTCTTTTGTAATTCTTCTTTACAAGCAAACAAATCACATGTGATCGTGCCTCTGCATCCAGCATCACCAGTCTCCACGGATGCTGGATATGGAGCTGCCTGACCTTGAACTGTAATGTCCAAACTGTAAGCTAAAATAAATCTTTTTTCTTCCCAATGAAGCTCCCCTCATTAACAAAAAGTAGAGTAATACAGGCAACATCTTATTCAAGAGGATGGAATATTGGTCATTAATAGCTGTATGTTACACCCTTTTTTAGATTTATATTCAAAAGAAGTAAACCATTAGACAAACTTTGGAATCCTTTCTGTGTGTACCCTTAGCAGTAAGCACATATCACACACTTTGTTAATCATCACCCAATTTTCCACCACTGGATATCTTAAGCTCCCAGAGGTCAGTAATTGCTTAATACATCCTTGGGTCTATACTGCCGATTACACTGCAATGTATATATAAGATCTTCAGTGACTTTTTAAAATTAAAGATACGTGTGAATGAATGAATAAAGTCTGACTATGTTCTTACACAGAAGTTGTGACAAGACAGAATTCTATGTTTCATTCTGACTTTGAATGTCACTTTTGACAACCTGGGCTTGTAATTCCACAAGGCAAAAAGTATATGAGCACAGCTGGATTTGGTTTTGAAAAAAAAATGACATGATATTTATGCAACATGTTACTACAGAAATTTTCAAAGTCAACCAATGATGACATGATATTTATGCAACATATTACTATAAAAATTTTCAAAGTCAACCAATACTCCATATTTTCAGAGTTTCTCTTTTTATGAAGCCTTGAAAATGAAAGATGTGTACTTTCAAACACATTTATAAGTGGAGCAATTGCTCACTCAGATGACTAGAACAGGTTGCTCAGTTGAAACACATGAATTAGGCAAAACTTTTATTTCTCCATTAAAAACTAAACAAGTCTGTTACAGTTTCTGCCAGTGTCTCTGCTCGAAGAACAGTTAGTCCATATGGCTAACATAAAGGCTATGATGAAATACAAATTAACAGGCAAGATTCTAAATATTTCATTGTCATATGATCTGAATAATTTACTGGAATTTTAGATAAATTAAATCTTTAATTTGAGGGTGCCATCTCCCTAGTTATAACAACAATTAAGCGTTTTATTTTTAAAAATTGGATTATCAGGTCTGGCCCAGTGAGTTAAGCCACATCTTGCAATGGCAGCAGCCCACATCAGAGTGCAAGGTCAATTCCTGCCTATGTCAACGCAGATCTAGCTTCTTGCTAATGCACCTGGGAAGGCTTCAGAAGTGCGGAAACACTCCATCATGAGTTTCTCAGCTGCCTCTGGAGTTCACCCACATGGACACCAGTTTGCCTGTTCTATTCCGCTGCTCTTTGCACTCGTCTGTTGAGTTTCAGATTCCTATCTGGCACTTCTTCTTGGCTGCTACCACTCGGCTCAAAATGTACTGGTCGTTTCCTCTCAGAGATGAGTACGCTGTTTGCCGTTGTGACCCTGCTCACATCTGCTGCTGCCACAAACACCCGCCATCAGAGCCAGTCTTCAGAAGCCGTTCAGCACCAGACGTATTTGAATAACTTTTACTCCAATGCACATAACATTTCATGACTTGGATCCCCGTGATCTTCCTACCAGCCCCCTCCCCCTCAGCACAGTGTGCTCTGCAATGCAGCACTACTTGTCACCCTTATAAATACCTCAAGCCCTCTTGTATTTCTGGAGCTTTGCATATAGGAACATTTTTCTATGCCCCCTTCTAGTTCTGGATATTTCTACATGTCTTTCAAAGTCTGCTCAATTGTCATTCTCTCTTGTAAGGATTCTGACATTCCATACCAAGGGAGTTAACCTTCATCTATGACCCCACATTAGTTATTTCATTCTTCAGTAATTGTTTTACTTTCTCATCAATTTTCCAAATATACCGAGAATTTCATAGCAGCCCAGGCAGCAAATTGTTCATCTCCAAATCACCAAATCTCTGGTGCCCAGGATAGAATCTGGAATGAAATACATTAGGTGTGGACTGAGTATGTGAATACATTCACAGAAATGTCTGCTGAGCATTCTGGAGCTAGTGTTGTGCACAGGGTGTAGAGCTGCTGCCCTTGATGCTGGTATTCCATATGGGCACTAATTGAGTCCCAGCTGCTCCACTTCTGATCCAGATCCCAGCTAATGGCCTGGGAAGAGTAGCTAAAGATGGCCTAAGTGTTTGGGCCGCTACCCACATGGAAGACCCAGATGAAACTCCTAGTTCCTGGCTTCAGCCTGGCTGTTGTGGCCATCTAGGGAGTGAACCAATGGATAAAGATCTTTCCCTCCCCCCCCCCCCAAACTTTCAAAATAAATAAATATTTAAAAAAAAACACTTCACAGTGTTTCAACTGTTCCCGGGTCAGTGTCAGGTTCAGAAATAGCTTTATAATTTCCACTTATAATCCCATCATGTTCTCCTGTTGTCCCCTGCTTTCTTCAGAGTATAAATAAGAATAAATATTTGGGGCCAGCACTGTGGTATAGTGGGTAAGGCTGCCGCCTGCAGTGCCGGCACCAGTGTGGGCACCGGTTCGAGCCTGGCAGTTCCACTTGCAATCCAGCTCTCTACTATGGCCTAGGAAAGCAGTACAAGATGTCCCAAATCCTTGGGCCCCTGCACCCATGTGGGAGATCCAGAAGAAGCTCCTGGATCCTGGCTGCCGTTGCAGCCAACTAGGGAGTGAACCAGCAGCTGGAAGACCTCTCCCTGTCTCTCTGCCTCTCCTTTTTTCTCTGTGTAACTCTGACTTTCAAATACATAAATCAATCTTTAAAAAAAGTAAACACTTATTTGAATCATTTCTCTGCGGTGATTAGGGATGCACTTTTGTTATAAATTCCCTCCTTGGCATTTGCCTCTTCTGGGCGAAACCCTAGCACTCATTCAGTCAGCACATTACTTTGTGGGGGCAGTGTTGTACAAACCGCATGTTTCAGTTCCTAGTTATTGTGAGACTGCCTGCTTCTACCACTCCACATCTTCATGTCCTCCACTGGAGTTCTTCAGACCCAGCATTGCTGGTGATTTATAGCATACTCCTGAAATTCGTTCACTCTTTACTAACTTGAGGTTTCTAAGTTTGCTCACGTGGCAAAACATCTGATCCAGCTCTCTGCTATGGCCTGGTAGGGCAGCAGAAGACAGCCCAAGT
Source organism: Lepus europaeus (assembly GCF_033115175.1). NCBI lineage: Eukaryota > Metazoa > Chordata > Mammalia > Lagomorpha > Leporidae > Lepus > Lepus europaeus. The sequence continues at coordinate 50,014,642 of NC_084836.1, forward strand.
CCTTGGGCCCCTGCATCCATGTGGGAGACCAGGGGGAAACTCCTGCCTCCTGGCTTCAGATCGGCATACCTTGGCCTTTGTGGCCATTTGGGGAGTGGACCAGCAGATGGAAGACCTCTCTCTCTCTCTCTCTCTCTGCCTGTCTGTAACTCTGCCTTTCAAATAAATAAATAAAATCTTAAAAAAAAAAAACAAAAAAAAACAAAACTTGTGAAACAATGTATACTGACATGTTAAATTCCCGGTTAAAGAAGCAATTTCACTAACAGAAAGCATGGCTATATTATATGTAAATGATGTGAAAATCACAACACTGGGACTGGCATTGTGGCACAGTGGGTTAAGCCTTAGCTTGCAACACTGACTTCTGCTAAACTGCCGCCTGGGAAAGCAGCAGAGATGGCCCTAGGACTCGGGCCTCTGCCACCCACATGGGCAACCTGGATGGAGTTCCTGCCCCAGCCATTGTAGCCATCTGGGGAGTGAACCAGCAGATTGGATCCATTCCACCTCACCCCCAGGCCTGTCACTCTGCCTTTCAAATAAATAAAAATAAATCTTAAAAAAAAACCCACAACACTGAATTAAACACAATTACTGAAGTTATTTATTGCTTGTGGAAATGTGAAATAGAAATATTCCACAATAAAAAAATAAAAACTATTTGAAGACTCAGTTCTTCTGGTGAGTCAGATTTCGTCTCTGGAGAATAGGCAGTTAGCCTAGCAGTTCAAGTAATTGGGCTCCTGCCACCCTCACAGCAGACAGAGCATTCCTGGCTCCTGGCTCCTGGCTCTGGCTGTAGCCCAAAACCAGTCATTGTGAGCATTTATGGAGTGAATTGGTGGATGGCAGAACTCTCTTTGTTCTCTCTCTCTCTCTCTCTCGAGTAAATAAAACAATAAAATAATTAAAAAATAGTTTGTATCCAGAAAAAATGCAGCTTGTCCTCTGTCTCTGTAACTCCATCAAAATAAATAAATAGATCTTTATTTTTAAGAAGCCAGCAGGTGTATTTCAGAGGTATAATCATGTTATGTCTTATAAAATGGTTTGCAGAGTATATGTATTTTTGCACTAGGTTGAATAGAAATTGTATTTTTCATAATTTATAGGCAAATTGAATGACTTATCATGTTCACTTTGTGTTTTCCTCTGATGATTTTTTTCTTCACTCTAATTTTTCCTAAGTCACTTGCTGTAGATGACATTAGTTTACAAGTAATGAATGGAATGTAAGGGCATCCTTTTTTTTTTTTTTTTTTTTTTTTTCGGACAGGCAGAGTGGACAGTGAGAGAGACAGAGAGAAAGGTCTTCCTTTGCCGTTGGTTCACCCTCCAATGGCCGCCACGGCTGGCGCACTGCAGCAGGCACACCGCGCTGATCTGAAGCCAGGAGCCAGGTACTTCTCCTGGTCTCCCATGGGGTGCAGGGCCCAAGCACTTGGGCCATCCTCCACTGCACTCCCGGGCCACAGCAGAGAACTGGCCTGGAAGAGGGGCAAGCGGGACAGGATTGGTGCCCCGACCGGGACTAGAACCCGGTGTGCCGGCGCCGCAAGGCAGAGGATTAGCCTGTTGAGCCACGGCGCTGGCTGGGCATCCTCTTAATAACAATATTAAATTCCCCAGTAACCATCAGTTCTGCGTATACCAACCGGTAAGTTAGAAGCTTTATGTATATTACATAACTTGCCTCTCCCAGTAACACTACAGGATGTTATTTCCATTTTACAGATGAGGAAACCAAGGCTAGGGAGGATATATAACTTACATAATGCCTCTTAAAATCTCTGCTTCTGCTTGAGTCTTCTCTTGCCTAATTTTTCCGTTATCTTCTGGGAACATTGTTAGAGTAGACGTCTTATTAAAACTCTTTGTGCTATCTGTTGGATAGAGAAGACTAGCCCACATTTGTTAGGCTGTGTTCCATAAAGGTCATATTGTGTTTGAGTTTTGCTGGAGTATGGGTTATTTTTTCCATTGATTTGGTTTTTGCAACATAGAAACTGAAGTTGGATACCTCCAACAATGGTCTGTTGCAACATGGGTTCTTTAGTGCTAACAAGGTTTACCCAGTTAACTCTCACTTTACCTGCCTTCTTTCAAGTCCTATAGTCATTACAGGTGGGATGTTAACTCAAGTGGTTTTGTTCTGACACACACAGCTTGAATAAAATGCAGGTGCTGTGAGGAATATATGGGTTGGAACAAAATTCACGAAATATTTTATTTTGCTCCTTACAAGGAGGAATAGAATTCTCTGAGTTTATAGCCACCAGGGAGCTTTATTGACATGTGAAATTCTGGACATCATTTAGATAAATCATTGAGTTTTGTCTAGATCTGTCTCAGGGCTTGAAAGGCTTTCAGCACATCTGGGCCCAGAAATCAATGAATGGATTGTGTCTATCTATACAGGTTATTCCTCATCTATGACAGAGTATGGGAAATAGATTTGTGTTAATTTTTAATAAGATTCACAAATAACATCCCTTTGGGGCACAGAAAAGAATAAAGTTCTGCAGAGAGTTTACTCTAAGATACATTAAAAACCCACATCAAATATACATCAAAACACATATCATCAAAAGTACTCACAGGTATAGTTCAAACGACCACACACAAGAGCATCAATTTGCTTAAAATGTGTTTCATGGAGGATGCACCCGCCACACACAGCTCACCATCTGCGGTTTTCCATTAACACTCAGCTGGCAAGGTCCCTTTGGAAAGTGTACCTCCCCAGGCCTGCTCTCAGCTTTCTCAGCATGACCAGGAAGGTCATGGTTGTGAACAAATGCTCCCTGTCCTCCTCCATTCTGTAATGCATGATGACTTAGAGCATCTTTGGTGGCTTACAGGCTGATTGCGTCATTTTCAGAAAGATATTGATGAGAAATAGATATGTGTGAGGGCAAGGTAAAATAAATAAGAGCATTGCTAACAAGCTAGTGTTAAGGAATAAAGTAACACTTGCCTGACACTCTTGGACATGTTGATCTCTTATGCCTTTTAGTACATCCAGATCTTGAAAGTCTTCTTACCTTTATGACATGTAGAAACTCCTTTATCCTCTCCCTCTCCATTAATATTGATGTTCCTCAGACTTCAATATCCAGCCAATTGTTCTTTTCTCTGCACATACTGTTAATCTATTAGCTAATTCATTATATCTCTGTCTCTGTCTTCCACCTATATACTTTTGTTTTCAATTCTAATTTCCACCTCATGATTCATGTGCATAAATCTGAATTTAGATTAGATGCCTATACTTGATGTTACCTCAAAGTCAGTACATCAGAAGCAGAACCCATTATCTCTGCACTTTTCACTCTGATTCTCCTAGTTGGAGATCCAAACTTCTCCTAATACAGTAGTCATTCTTCTTTTAAAAAGATTTATTTACTTATTTTGAAAATTGGAGTTACAAATAAAGAGAGAGAGATCTTCCATCTTTTGGTTCACTCTTCAGATGGCTACAAGAGCTGGAGCTGGGCCAGGCTGAAGCCAGGAGCCAGGAGCTTCACCTGGGTCTCCCCAATGTGTGGTAGGGACCCAAGCCTTTGGTCCGTCTTCTGTTGCTTTTTCCAGGCCATTAGCAGGGAGCTGGATCAGAAGTGAAGCAGCTGAGACACAAACTCATGCTAATATGGGATGATTGCAGTGTTGCAGGTGTTGCAAAGCCACAATGCCAGTCCCAGAAGTCATGTCTGCATAGCCCTCATTCCGTTAGTCACTAAGTTATAGCAATTTCATCTTCTAAATGTTTCTGGAATGTGACCCTTTCCTATTTCTCTCCATACCTATTTCTAAACAAATTAAGGTCCTCACAATTTGCCTTTGCAATTTCAGTTGCATTTTAACTATTTTCTTGTACCTTGCTATTGCTCCATTCTCTTATTCAATTATCTACACAGCAACCATAGTGGTGTCTCTATAACATATACCTGATTATATCGATCTAGATCTTAAAAATCTTATAGACTCCCCATAAACTATGAGATAGCATTTTAAGTTCCACAGGGTAGTATATAAATACCTTTGTAGACTGACACATTTTTACCCTTTAAACTTATTCTCAACCTACTGTTTTATACTCTAATAAATATACATCTTATTCCTGTAGTATGCTGTGCTTTTGTTCACTTAAGTTGGAGAGGGACACCCATCTTCGTTTTCTTTGCTAACGTACTCGTCCATCAAGGTGTCATTTTCTTTTGAAAGTCAGATGAATACATTAACTCAAAGTTTGAGGAAATGTTTCTCTTTGTTCATAAAATACCATAAACCACATGCATGCCATCTCTACTACTTGTATTATTTTATGTTACCTTATTCACTAATATAAGCTCCCTGAGACCTGCCTTCTTATTTTATTCTTCCACCCTTAGTGCCTAGCATAACACTTGTCATGTAGTAAGGGATCAATAAATGTTTCCTGATCTGAACTGAGAAGTGTTTTGAAAAAAAATGTTGAGGTCTCTCATAATTATATCTTAGAAATCCATTTCAAAAGTGCTTAGTGAATTCATTTCTGATGCTTGCAGAGTAAAGATACAGGGGGAGGGTAAGATATGATTCTTAATCTCAAGGAACTTATCAGTGTAATCAGGGATGTAAGATCTTCATATTCATCATTTGATTGCATAGATTACATGTTTTATAAAACAAGCATATATACTTTGTAAATTTGTATGCCTTAGTAATACATATACATTTAGAAAATATTTATGATTACCTATGGCGTACTAGACAAAGCAACAGCTATTGAGGACTTGATAGCTAAGAAGATATAATCTCTGCTCTGAAGGAATTTGCAATCTGATTTGGAAATAAACTGAGAAGAAATCAGGAATTTAAAATTCAATATGATGAATGCTTTACATGCCTGAGCACTAGAAATAGGTTTGAATGTGAGACAGCCCCCTTGGCACTCTTTGAGGAACTCATAACTGTTTCAATGGATGGTGCATGCGCTTTAGGCCAAAAGAATCAAAAAAGGGAGAGATGAGCATGAATTGGGAGTGAATAAAGATTTCATGCAAATTATGGGAACTGAGTTTGACATCAAGGGATAGATCAAATGGACTATGTTCATCATATAAACTCAATGAATAAATAGGATATAATTGTAATTAAAATGCTATACATGTTTCTACTCCTCTTTTTTAACTAGAAAAAAAGCAATTTCTTATGCTCTAGCTATCAGAATAGCTCTTTCATCATTAATAGTCATTTCATAAATGAAATTTATCTGTGAAAATTATGTATAGTATTACAAATATTGGTGGAGTAATATAAAGATGTTATTGGGAAGCACTGTGACCTATACCTGGAAAATTTTATCCTGAAATATATTCTATTTTCCTGAGTTCCAGAAAGAGAACACCTTAACACTCCTTTGATGGTAATTCTGGGGTGGGACAAGAGGAGAGAGAGGACCCTCAATATGTCATGGATAGTGCAGCAGCAATAACTTGTATTTCTAATTTTAGTTAGACATGTACTGTGTTACAGTTTTCTAGAACATGGTAAGCTTTAATACCAGAAAATTGTCAATGTACCATCAGACATTAAGTCATTTTAGGCACCTTCCCCCATTCAGTCAGAATAGCACTACACTGTATACAAAACCAACAAAGCATTGTAAATCTCCAGTTTTAAGAATTTCAATAAGTGGGCTGAAAATAATTAACCCAAATTTTAAAAATTGTTCTTTTATATATTGAGCAAGCTGTATAAAGAAAACTTTTAGTAGACATCTTCCTCATGCAATATATAATGGTAAGTAAATAAATACCTGCTTGTAACACATTCCCAAACAAGTTGTATATTACATTATCAATATACATCAGTTCACCAGTGGCTCCCAATGATCAGGTACAAGCACCCTGAAAGCAATGCTAATGTTACTTCTGATGTAGGAGGATTATGCTGTTTTGAAAAATCCTGTTCTGAGAACATAGTGACATTTTTGCTGATCCATGTCTTTGTGGCTGCTTGAGTTCCCAGCTACAAGTAGTTCATGTGTATTTATGACATTGCTGGCCAAGAGAAATGGTGTGCTTGTGGTGGTAGAACAGAAACAAACTGACCAAAATAGACAGTGAATGGAGGGCATCAATGTATCATGTTCTAATCCACCTAAAGAGAAAACCACACTTTTGATACATTTTCCATTTTATGGAATTTCACTCTTTTTTTTAATAAAGCAGAAATGAGAAATCACTGAGAAAAATGTTTGCCATCAATCTTCTCCAGCCCTCAAAAAAAAGTCATCAATGTTAACCCTCTAGATTTTCGAAAGGTCTTCAACCTCTTCCAGGCAAGCAGAAGTAAGTATGATTGCAAATATAATTAATTTTAGAATTGTATTAATTTTTATTTATTTGTTTGAGAGAAAAAAAGAGAGCTCCAATCTACTCATTCACTCCTCACATGCCCTTAATGGTTGAGAGGCTGGGCCAAGATTGAAGCCAGAAGCTGAGGATTCAATCCAAAGCCTTCCACTTGGGTGGCAGGGACCTAGTGACCTGAGCCATCACCGCTGTCTTCAAGGGTCTGCATTATCAGGAAGTTGGAGTCAGGAACTATAGCTAGGAATTGAACCCAGAGGCTGTGATGTGGATGTGGCGTCTTAACCATTAACCTAAGAGCTTACTCCCTGTAACTGATTTTTAGGAGCCATTTCAGGAGCTTCTAAATAGGTTGAAGGCAATGATGAACTAAATTCACTTTCATAAACACATTCTGTTATTTAGAGTGCTCTTGAGGATAATTGAAGGAGAAAAACATGTTTCTTATTCAGCTTCCTGATATTGAGTAAACTGTACTTGATTTTTACTGGTGCTTGTGTAACAATGCTCTCCTGATAATGAGTTAATGGTAAACTATGGTGAACTCACTGACCTGCTAACTTCTTCTCAACTGTATTATTAAGAAATACCTGGAAGTGATGAATAAATTATGACAGTTAAATTTTAATTATAGCCAGATTCAAAAGAAAGGAATATTTCCAAGCAACAAATTCAACAGGGAAATGCAAGTTGGGACACTAAGTATAGGACTTGATATTGAGGCAAGGAGAAGATATTAGAATGGTAGTGTATATAGTGGGACAGCATAGGAGAAAATTAGAGAGGTTACTATATTTTGTAATAGCTAGGGCACTGGATCTTAATTCTCAACAGAGACAGATCATAAACCTTACACAAAACAGTGGCAAAATGGGAGACCGCTACATATACTTGGAATCATCAGAGGACCATCATAAATAAGGATGATAAAAAACTCTGAGGTATACTTTTGGTTTGGGCAATGTGCTGCTGGACCCAATGTTCTTATAGATAATACCTATAAATACTGAAAAAAAGACGCAAAGCATGAACTTAGAATGTTGAAAAGAAAAGTAGGTAGATTGTAGAGGAAAGATGGTATTTTTGCAAGGAATGACAAGGGATGTTATCCATTCTTGTGGCATTTTAGCCAGGGAGCATGCAAGAGCACCATGTAAGGCAGCTAGAACTCCAGCTAGGAGGTCAGTCCTGAGAAGTTTAACAGGAAACAGAGTCTCCTTGGGAACACTCAACAACTCCAAAAAGAAGCTAAGCCTCCTATCTGAGTGACTCAGCCTGCAGGGGCATCTGAGAAGCAGCCAAGCACCCTATTATAGCCCCAAGAGGCAGGTGGGTAGCCCATTCTCAGCAGTCTGGCATGCTGAGGCCCTGGGAAGTAGATGAGAGACCCCTCCCTAGCCCGCCCACTCATAACTGGAAAGCAACAAACAAGCCTATCCTAAGTGAACTGACCTACCAAGGTTCCGGAAAGCAGATGGATGGTCTCACTAACGTAGCCAGCACTAGGAAGCAGCTGGGCAGCCCATCCTGAATAGGTCAGCCCCCAGAGATCCAATGAGGTCACTCAACTCCTGGACACTCACAGATAGCTCTTCTGGATGTACTAGGGTGGTGGTCCAGACTTCACGAGACCCTTAGGTGCTGACATAGGAAATAAAAATAAAATCCAGTAATCTGAAAAAAAAGGAAGAGAATTAAGTACATAAGAACATAAAAAAGGACAAGAACAAAAGCGATAATAAAACACTATTGCTAATTTCAATCATTCAATAATTATATTAAATATGGTCAGAACAAACTAATCAAATATAGTGTTTATGTATTTATCATCTCAGACTATGTGCTGTTTGCAAGGAACTCTCATTAAAAATAAAGATATCAGGGCAGGTATTTTGTGCAGTGGTTAAAACTCCACCTGGGATGTGTGCATTCTATGTTAGATTGCCTGGGTTCAAGTCCTGACTCTGCCTCCAATTCCAGCTTCCTGCTAATGTACACCGTGGGAGACAGCAGTAAAAGCTAATGTACCTGATACCCTGCCACCCCTGTGGAAGACTTAGACTGAGTTCTGGGTTCCATGAGTTAGACCTGGCCCATTCCTAGCTGTTGCAGACATTTGGAGAGTGAAACAGCAGAATCTCTCTCTCACTTGCTGCTTCTCCCACTGTCTCTGTCTCTGCCTCTGTCTCTCTGTGTGTGTATGTGCTTTTGTGTGTCTCAGTCTCTCTATCTTTCAAATATATAAAATAACTTTAGCTAATTGATAAAGAACTGGAGTAGTTAAATTAATATTGGTAAAATTGATTTCAGAATCAGGAAGAATTCAAGGAAAAAGAAGAATGCCACATAATGATATATGGGTCAATTCACCAAGATATAACAATCTTATACGTTCCTAACAAAACATTTTTACTATATATAAAGCAAAAATTGGTTTGAACTAGAAGGAGGAGTAGATCTAAATACAAGTAGTAAGAGAATATTCACCTTATCTTTCAGTAATCAATGGAACAAGAAGACCAAAAAAACAAAAAGCAATACTAATTAAAAAACCAAATAAAACTCCAAAACAAAATATCTGTGAGGATATAGAAATACCACAATAATACAAAGAACCAACCTGCTACTCCATACAACACAGAATATACATTTTTCTTCAAGTGCACAAGGAAAATTCTCCATAATAGACTCTATTCAAGGCATGAATCTTTTTTTTTTTTTGACAAGCAGAATGGACAGAGAGAAAGGTCTTCCTTTTCCATTGGTTCACCCTCCAATGGCCGCTGCAGCTGGTGCACTGCGGCCGGCACACCGCGCCGATCCAAAGCCAGGAGCCAGGTGCTTCTCCTGGTCTCCCATGCCAGGGCAGGGCCCAAGCACTTGGGCCATCCTCCACTGCACTCCCTGGCCACAGCAGAGAGCTGGCCTGGAAGAAGAGCAACCGGGACAGAATCTGACGCCCCGACAGGGACTAGAACCCGGTGTGCCGGCGCCACAAGCGGAGGATTAGCCTAGTGAGCCCTGGCGCTGGCCAATGAATCAGTCTTTTTTTTTTTTTTTTTTTTTTTTATTTAATGAATATAAGGCTGGTGCTGTGGTTCACTAGGCTAATCCTCCGCCTTGCGGCGCCGGCACACCGGGTTCTAGTCCCGGTCGGGGTGCCGGTTCTGTCCCGGCTGCCCCTCTTCCAGGCCAGCTCTCTGCTGTGGCCAGGGAGTGCAGTGGAGGATGGCCCAAGTGCTTGGGTCCTGCACCCCATGGGAGACCAGGATAGGCACCTGGTTCCTGCCATCGGATCAGCGCGGTGCGCCGGCCGCAGCGCGCCAGCCGCGGCGGCCATTAGAGGGTGAATCAACGGCAAAGGAAGACCTTTCTCTCTGTCTCTCTCTCTCTCACTGTCCACTCTGCCTGTCAAAAAAAAAAATGAATATAAATTTCCAAAGTACAGCTTATGAATTACAAAGGCTTCCCCCCCACAACTTTCCCCCCACCCGCCACCCTCCCCTTTCCCACTCGCTCTCCCTTTCCATTCCCATCAAGATTCATTTTCAATTCTCTTTATATACAGAAAATCAGTTTAGTATATATAAAGATTTCAACAGTTTGCCCTCACATAGCAACACAAAGTGAAAAAATACTGTTGGATTACTAGTTATAGCATTAAATAACAGTGTATATCACATTAATGACAGAGATACTGCATGATATTTTTTAAAAAAGATTGATTACTTTTCTATGTAATTTCCAATTTAACACCAAGGGTTTTTTTTTTTTTCATTTTCAATTATCTTTATATACAGAAGATCGCTTCAGTATATACTAAGTAAAGATTTCATCAGTTTGCACCCACACATAACCACAAAGTGTAAAAATACTGTTTCAGTACTTGCTATATCATTACTTCACCTTGGACAACCTATTAAGGACAGATCCCACATGGGACGTAAGTACACAGTGACTCCTGATGTTGATTTAACAATTTAACACTCTTGTTTATGGCGTCAGTAATCTCCCTAGGCCCTAGCCATGAGTTGCCGAGGCTATGGAAGCCTTTAGGGTTTGCCGACTTCGATCTATTCCGACAGGGCCATAGTCAAAGTGGAAGTTCTCTCCTCCCTTCAGAGAAAGGTACCTCCTAGTTTGATGGCCCCGTTCTTTCCACTGGGATCACACTCGCTGAGATCCTTCATTTAGGTCTTCTTCTTCTTCTTCACCTTTTTTTTTTCCCCAGAGTGTCTTGGCTTTCCATGCCTAAAATACTCTCATAGGCTCTTCAGCCAGATCCAAATGCCTTAAGGGCTGATTCTGAGGCCAGAGTGCTATTTAGGACATCTGTCATTCTATGAGTCTGCTGTGTCTCCCCCTTCCCATGTTGGATCCTTCTCTCCCTTTTCTTGGTTTTATCAGTATTAGCAGACATTAATCTTGTTTGTGTGATCCCTTTGACTCTTAGATCTATCAGTGTGATCAGTTGTGAACTGATATTGATCACCTGGACTGGTGAGATGGCATTGGTACATGCTACCTTGATGGGATAGTATTGGAGTTCCCTGGCACTTTTCTAACTCCATCATTTGGGGCAAGTCCAATTGAGCATGTCCCCAATTGTACACCTCCTCCCTCTCTTTTTCTCATTCTTATATTTAACTGGGATCACTTAATGAAATTCTGGATTCTGTCCCGGTTGCCCCTCTTCCAGGCCAGCTCTCTGCTGTGGCCCAGGAGTGCAGTGGAGGATGGCCCAAATGCTTGGGCCCTGCCCTGGCATGGGAGACCAGGAGAAGCACCTGGCTCCTGGCTTTTGATCAGCGTGGTGCGCTGGCCGCAGCGCACTTTCCGCGGCGGCCATTGGAGGGTGAACCAACGGTAAAGGAAGACCTTTCTCTCCATCTCTCTCTCACTGTCCACTCTGCCTGTGAAATCTTTGCTGTTCACCAGATGTAATGTTTTAGTTCCTTACAAACAGGGTTGGGGGGGGGGGGGAAGGGCGTGCAAAAACTAACATTGAAATTTTGAAACAGCAGCAGAGTGAGTGAATTTTATTTTTTGTTCATTGTTGGTGGTTAAAAAGAAAAACTTCCCCCCATGTAATTATTGTGAACACTTTGCTTTGTGGTCACTGTAACATTTGGGGGGGTGGGACAGGGAAGAAAAGTAACTAGTCCACATATCCCTGGCATCTGTTCAGAGCAGTGTGCAGAATGTAATGCTCTTTTGTAAGAAACGTTTTATGATTTTTAAAATAAATTTAGTGAACCTATTTTTGGTGGTCATTTTTTTTTTAAGGCAGTCATTTTTCAAACGGTGGCTGGATTTTCCATCCCACCCCAAACTAAACACTAAGTTTGATTTTCAGCTCTTCTGTTGGATATAAGTGCATCTCTTCTTGGACATAGGGAAATATCGAGGGAAATTCCATTCTTGTGATTCCTTCATGGTTCAAAAGTCCATTCATTGCTGGGGAAGAAATTCTATCATAATACTCATGCTTTATAATAAGCTGGGCATTTTTTGTTTTTATGAATGCTTACCCCTACTTGTCAAAGGTTTGTGATAGTTTTGAAGAATCGTAGTGGGCAAGCTGTACTTCAGATTGAGTAATGGTATAGGTATATGCCCGAAGGCTCATTGGCTGGCAGCAAGTTTTATTGATGAAACTGACAGTTCTGGAAGTGACTGATACTGAATACTGATTATTTTTATTAGATAATTTCTCACTTATAGACTTAAATTGTCGACCTGCTAGTGTCTTATTAGTTAAACTTTGTACAAATACATATATTCTTGTTTTTCCATTGTATGCAAATTGAAAGAAAAAGATGTACCATTTTTCTGTTGTATGTTGGATTATGTAGGAAATGTTTGTGAACTATTCAAAAATGAAAAAAAAGTTCCTGTGGATGTTTTGTGTTAGTATCTTCACATTTGTATTGATAGTTTAAATTCGCTTCCAAATAAACTCCCATTAGATTTGTAAAAAAAAAAAAAAAAAAAAAAAAAAAAAGATAAAAAAAAGGACTATTGATCAAAACATACCCTCAAAATAAACACTGAAATCATACCATGATGGATTTCTGCAACATAAATAAAAATCAAAGGCTTATTTTCTGAATTCTAGAATATATGGAGATCTCGTAAAAATAAATTAGGAGGGGCCAGTGCTGTGGTGCAGTGGGTTAACGCCTTGGCCTGAAGCACCAGCATCCCATATGGGCGCCGGTTCTTGTCCCAGCTGCTCCACTTCCAATCCAGCTCTCTGCTATGGCCTGAGAAAGCAATAGAAGATGGCACAAGTCTCCTGCACCCCCCACGTGGGATACCCAGAGAAAGCTCCTGGCTCCTGGCTTAGATCAGCTGAGCTCTGGCCGTTGCAGCCATTTGAGGAGTGAACCAGCGGATAGAGGACCTCTCTCCCTCCCTCTCTCTCTCTCTCTCTCTCTCTCTCTCTCTCTCTCTCTGCCTCTCCTCTCTGTGTAACTCTGACTTTCGAATAAATAAATAAATCTTTAAAAAAATCAATTAGGAAAAGGAAAGGAATCAAAGGAGAACTGATAAAAAATTGAAAAGGTAATTTATAGAAACCACTAATTGCCATTAAACATGTTATTATTAGCCGAAAACAGGTTATTTTTAAAATGAGAATATCATTTTATATGCATTTATTCAACAACATAGTTTAATATGTACAAGCGGGTAAGGCTATAGGAAAATTAGTACTCTTACAAGTTGCTGTTGAGAATGCAAATTAGTACCAATGCTATATAGAACAATTTAGTGATTTGAGGTTAAGATAAAGCTGGTTATAGTATATGAGGAAATAGTTTAATTTTTAATGTGTTTACCTTAGAGAAACCATAATAAATATGCTTGGAAAGCATGTACAAGATTATATGAAAATAAAAAATATCATTTCTAATAGAAAAAATAATTTAGCTTTATTAGATATATTATCAATTAGTGGATTTTAAGATAAAATTTACTGCATATTATTTATAAATGTTTATAATAAAGTTCGAAAGTATGATTTGGAATGAAAAATACACTCATAATAGGTATGATATTTAAGCAGCAATAGATGTGAAAGTATAGGTGTATCATGAGAGTATAACTTTATCACTAAGCTCTTTTTTGTCTGTGTTTCAATAAAAAGGTACCAGTAGCAAAGAAAAGAATTGTTAAAACAAAGGAAATATGAGGTACTTCAGAGAGTTCACAGGGAAATTTAATTTAAAAATGTTTATTTTGGTGCAAAACATTTGAAATTCATGTATCACTTTATAAAATACATATTTTCCATTACTTTTTTGAAAACCCCTTATATGCAGGGATTCAAAAAAATTTTGCACCAAAGTAAACATCTTTTAATACCATTTTCCATGAAGTTTTGAAGGTGCCCTCATACTCTGGTTATTTATAACTCCTAATTAAATAATTCATCTTTACACTACTATTCATTCAATGATCTTTATAATTATTTTAAAGTCAGTCAACTGAATCATCCAGAGATATGAAAAAGAGGGGCAAAGACTCCTCCTACACCCCTCTTTTTGTCATCATTCTTAAAAATAGGAGGAGCCTGATTGGAATGTATAATTTTAGGTTATTCTTGATTTGTTAGGGGTTGACGAATGACTCAGAATCCTTGATACCCTAGGTCTGATGCACAGTCTTGACACTTTAGAAATTCTTTTAGTGGGTGTTGGCTTCATCCGTGCTAGATCAGAACTGCCCTTTTAGAAATATTTTAACTTGTATTCTGTACATGTTTTCAAATGTTTTATAGGATAAGTGAGCTTTGTTTGAGCTTTCTTGCTCTCCTAAAGCAGTGCATTTAATTGAGGAAGCATTTGAAAAGATAAGTCAATAAAAGAATGCTGTAGTGCAGTGCTACGCAACAGTTAACATTATGGTTTGAACAACTTTAAATGACATGGAAATATGTTCTCACAATACTGAAGAGGTAAAGAAATAGCATCCAGGCCGGCGCCGTGGCTCAATAGGCTAATCCTTCACCTTGCGGCGCTGGCACACCGGGTTCTAGTCCCGGTCGGGGCACCGGATTCTGTCCCAGTTGCCCCTCTTCCAGGCCAGCTCTCTGCTGTGGCCCGGGAGTGCAGTGGAGGATGGCCCAAATGCTTGGGCCCTGCCCCCCATGGGAGACCAGGAGAAGCACCTGGCTCCTGGCTTCGGATCAGCGCGGTGCGCCGGCCGCGGCGGCCATTGGAGGGTGAACCAACGGCAAAGGAAGACCTTTCTCTATGTCTCTCTCTCTCACTATCCACTCTGCCTGTTAAAAAAAAAAAATAGTATCCAAACCCATAGTATGATTCCATGATGTAAAAGTAATGTTAAAATGAACAATAATTATGTGTACATGAATGCAAAGAGACATATATCCCCAGGGTGACAGTTGAGGGCAATTAAGTATACCAAGATGTGTGTTTATAACAGCTCATAGAATCTGTGGTCATGATTTTTTTTAAAGTTCTATAGTCTGTTGTGCAATAGACAAAATAGTAACCTAAAATTCCTTAATAATTTAGAATGTCCAAATTCAGATGGAAGAGAATTAATTAGATGAGGAAAAACTTTGGAAATATTATGCCTGGTTTTCTCCACTTCCTATAAACAGTGAGGTAAAAAGTTAGATTTCTTTATATTTTGTTTATGGATAATTCATTTAAATTTATTTCCTTACTTCTAATTGAATGTAGTTTTGAAAGGAGTACATTTTCTCATCTCTATGATCATCACTTTTGGCACACACCTCACATAAGATATGATTTTAATTTAAATTCTGAGTCAAAATTGAGACTAAATTGCTTTCTTGCTTTTCTAACATAGAGCTGCTAAGATTAGAGGTTCCAGATGACTCTTTTGCAAGGGTAGTTTATATTTTCTCTCTAGCTGTATTAACAACAGATTAGTATTCAGTTTGTACAAATCAGATGAATTGAATAAAAAAGGTTTTATTTAAAATGAAGTTATCTTCTATTGCATTCCAAAATAATTAAAAACCAATGTTATTTGTTTAGGCTGAGAAAAAGGCATGTGTGAAGCCATTATTCCCCTGCATTTGAACAATACCAATTCCAAATATTCAGATGTCATTTGCCAACCAGAAGGCTGAAAAAAAAAAATGCGTGCTAGGATATTTTTCTCATTCTTTCCCTTCTTAGATTCCTAATCCTTATTATATTGGACTGACTTTGCTAGCAGTTTAAGAACAATTCACAAAGTTTTTCTTTATGTTTTTAAAAGATGAATAAAGACTCCAAATATGCACCTACATATCTAAATAATTATATATTTTAAATGGAAAACATGGAATAAAGAGTAGTATACTGAATGAGTATATCAGTTGGCCTTCAGTAGTTATAATCTTAGTCTTTTTAATATCCTTGTTATTCATGCAGTTATATTATTATAATTTGAAATCAGCAAAGCTTTGAATTAATGAGAATTTCTAGTGGAGAAATCATCTTTAGCCTAAATTGGTGATTTGTCAGCTGGATCTCACTATATATTTTAAACATTTACAGGTGTGCTGAAAATCATTTCTGATATAGTAGAAGTTATTTTCCTGAGTGGTTACATTATCTGTGGAATCACAATAACTTTTAGCTTAGCTATTGTGGTTGTCTGAATAGTTCTTCTACCAAGTATCTGCTTTGCTAACTGCTTCAACAACATCAAGTCTCTGCTCAGTGCTCAGTCTCCCCATGGCCCAACTTAGTCTCTAATTCTGCACTCATACTCTTCCTACCTTGACAACTTCATATTTCTAATTGCTTACTTTGATATAACTTATTATGATTCCATCGCATCTATCGGCTTCCACTATACCATAAAATTTACTTGTTTCTTGTATTTGCTGTTAATTGTAAATCTGTTTCACATAGAATATATACTTCATGAGGGTAGGAATCTTTGTCTGTTTTGTTCAATAATATATCTCAGGTACTTAAAATGCTTCCTGGTCCATTATAGGTGCTCAATGTATATTATTTAATTATTTGAAACCAAATTACATATCAGTGAAACATCAGCAGATTAATTCTACTTCTTTAAAATGTATGTGATGTAGCATATAATACTGTAACTCACTTCAAATCATACTTCCTGGCATAGTCACTGAACAAAGACCCTAGTGTTGCCCCAGAATGTGTAGTTTCTGATTAATGAGTCAAAATTATGGCCATAGACACATGCTTAGTTGTTGGGGTATGTTCTTATTAGTGGACATTTTTACTAAGATTTACTAAATCTTATAATTATGTGTATATTTTTAGGAAGACTAACTCTAATTCCATTTTGCAGAGGCACATTTAACAAAGGAATATTTTGTCCTTAAGATGCATCTTAATGCACGGCTATAGACTAATTTCTAGTAGACATACAGGTGCACAAATCAGAGAGAAATAAGAAAGTATAAGACAGAAGTATTGAAATACAGCATTAAGTTTCAAAGGGTGAACAGTCAATGAGATAGGCATGAAATCCTGTATTTTAGAGTGACTATTTCATATTACCTTACAGTTATATGAGAAAATAATGTGACAGAAATGGAGCAGAATTAAATGATCTAATCCTCATGTAGCTACAGTCCCTATACATCCTTGGTGTCTCAGGATATTGAATGAACAAGTTGTTCCAAGGTGGTTTCAATCAAGGAAATCTAAAAGAAAAGCCAAACATTGTAGAAAATGTATGTGAATACCCCTCCCCAAGTAGCTGGTCTAAGCCATAACAGAGGACTCACATCTGTGCGCTGTTCCAAATGATGGATGGTGTAAGTGCTGCCTGATTAGTGTCTTGGGATGGACACAGAGCTAATGCAGGAGAGTCAGCGGTTTATAAATAAATCTATTACAGACATCTTGGATGAATCTGACCTTTGCAGTGCCAGAGTAAATGACAGCATAATACACTGGTACCAATGACTAGCTCCAAGAAACGTTTGTACCTCATTGTGAATACAATTTTAATAATGAGCCAATATCAGTATCTATTGATATTTTATATTTTTCTGGAACAGCATAACTCACATATGTATAGAAGATATCTGCCTTGTTTTGCCTGCCTCATTTTTCTTTCTTAGAAAATATATTCTGCCTTTCTGTGTGCATATCAAATGCTTCAAATAGATGCCTTAACAAAACAAGAGCTAAGTTATAACATATAATTGTTTTTATAAATTTTAAAGTCTGTTTCTTGGAATAAAAACTAACTCTGGGTTTCCATTTAAATCTTGAAGTAAGTCTTACCATTGAGTGGGGAAGTATTACAGCAGTTAACAGCATAGTGCTAATTCCAGATTCACAACTTTACCAGCTAGATGCCCATCAAAGTACTAACCCCACTGAACTTGCATTCTTTCCCATCACAAAAGAAAATAATACCTCATAAAGTTGTTGGTAAAGTTCAATGTGATAATATTTATTTTGTAAGTTTAAGTGATTTTCTTCCTGTATTCTTAGAGTCCCTTGCTATTTCATGGTTTTACTTACTTTATACTTATAGAGAAAGATATATTGTTTTTTTGTTATAGTTAGGAAATATTTTTAAAAGCAGTGGTGATTTCCTACACTTGAACATGATGTCTTCACCTATGAATTTTCTTTTTTTCATTTTCAATTATCTTTATATACAGAAGATCAATTTAGCATATATTAAGTAAAGCTTTCAACAGTTTGCACCCTTACAGAACATAAAGTGTAAAATACTGTTTGAGTACTAGTTATAGTATTAATTCACATTGAACAACACATTAAGGACAGAGATCCTACAAGAGGAGTAATAGCACAGTGACTCCTGTTGTTGACTTAACAATTTGACGCTCTTGTTTATAGTGTCAGTAATCTCCCTAGGCTCTAGTCATGAGTTGCCAGGGCTATGGAAGCCTTTAGGGTTCGCTGACTTTGATCTTATTCCGATAGGGTCATAGTCAAAGTGGAAGTTCTCTCCTCCCGTCAGAGAAAGGTACCTCCTTCTTTGATGGCCTGTTCTTTCCACTGGGATCTCACTCGCAGAGATCTTTCCTTTAGGTTTTTTTTTTCCAGAGTATCTTGGCTTTCTATGCCTAAAACACTCTCATGGGCTCTTCAGCCAGATCCGAATTCCTTAAGGGCTAATTCTGAGGCCAGAGTGCTATTTAGGGCATCTGCCATTCTATGAGTCTGCTGTGTATCCTGCTTCCCATGTTGGATCATTCTTTCCTTTTTATTCTATCAGTATTAGCAGACACTAGTCTTGTTTGTGTGATCCCTTTGACTCTTAAACCTATCAGTATGGTCAATTGTGAACTGAAGTTGATCACTTTGACTAGTGAGATAGCATTGGTATATGCCACCTTGATGGGATTAAACTCTGTAATTAATACACAATTATTCTTAGGTGCTTAAATTTAACTGAAAAGTGATCTCTGTTAAATATAAGAGTGGGAATAAGAGACGGAGGAGATGTACAATTTGGGACAGACTCAAGCTGACTTGCCCCAAATGGTAGAGTTAGAAATATGCCAGGGGGTTCCAATTCAATTGTCTATGAATTTTCAATTCATCCTTTTTCATTCTGAGCCATTTCACCCTGATTGTTTAACTCTTGTCAATTCTTCATTTGATAAAAATTAATTCATCTTTTTTTCCTATTAAAAAAGTTATCTATCAGGGCAAAAGAAGGAAATAAGTTGATGAAGTTACTCTGTAAAGGATGGGGAAGGATAAATGAATTACAAATCCCAGTGAGTTATTGGTCACTGCTATCTATTATTTCTGTACACGTCGAGAAGATTCTTTTATCCATTTTGTGATTTCATGTCCCTTCTTCTGGCTCACACAATTCCACAGCCTTTCTCTTCATGTCAATCAAGTAGAGCCTCCTTGTCCAGGAAAATTGACTCATTTCTTGTTCTCCACTGAGAGTTTCTTGCCTATTACTCATCCCCACTCTTGACCCCATTCTCCACAGAAATGATTTCCTTCACTTTGCTCCATTCTACTTTTAAGCATCTAATATGATTCCCCTATGCATGATTTTTCTTGCCATGTATCTTTGTTCACTACATGCTAGATCCCAGAGCCCACTGCCACAAGCTATGTCTTAATCTCCTAGACAAAATTTTCCATGGGTATTTTTCAGCATGGAGCTTTACCATAGGTCCAGGGTTGAGATCTCTTGTCTTGGTTTTGACTAATGAGTCACCTACAACTGAATGTGTTTGAGGTATGTACATAATATGAAATGCTATATTATAGTGGTTTGATATCAAACCATCAAAATGTGCATACTAATTCTATCAACTTACTTGGTTTTTGATTTCCTTCTTGATTTTGAGCAAGTTACTTCTATGTGACTCAATTGTCTTGTCTGTAAAGTAGATCCTGACATTGCATTCTTGTAGAAATATTATAAGGTTCAAATGGGATATCCACATGCTTAGAGCAGAATATAGAACATAGGAAGTACTCAATGATATCCATAATCATATTTAAATAATAATGACCTAAATCACTCAAGCAGGAAATATAAACAATTAATATATCTGATTTTTAAATTAAAACTGTATAATCTTTGATTAAAAAAAGCTAAAATTAATCCTTAGAGAAAGGGCCATTTGTCTCTTCAACAAATGGTGCTGAGAAAATTGGATCTCCACATACTGATGTATGAAACAAGATCCCTACCTTATACCTTATACAAAATGGATCAAAGATCTAAATTGATGACCTGATATCATCAAATTACTAGAGAAAAACATTGGGGAAACTCTGCAAGACATTGGCATAGGCAAAGAGTTCTTGGGAAAGACCCCAGAAGTATAATCAATAAAAGTAAAAATAGACAAATGAGATTAAATCAACCTAAGAAGCTTCTGTGCTGCAAAGGAAACCCTCAGCAAAGTGAAGAAAGAGGGAACTGACAGAATGGGAAAAAATATTTGCAAGCTATGCCACTAATAAAAGATTAATACCCTATATCTATGAATAGCCCAAGAAACTCAACAAAAACAAAATAAACAATCCAGTTAAGAGATAGGCAAAGGACATGAACAGACATTTTTCAAAGGATAAATGAAATTCAAATGGCCAACAGACACATGAAAAAATGCTCAGGATCACTAGCCATCAGGGAAATGCAAATAAAAATCACAATGAGGTGTCACCTCACCTCAGTTAGGAGGGCTGCCATCCAAAAATCAAATAAATAAATAAATAAATAAATGCTGATGAGGATATGGAGGAAAGGTACCTTAATACACTGTTGATGGGAATGTAAACTGCTACAACCATCATGGAAGACAATATATAGAGTCCTCAGAAATCTAAAAATAGATCTACCAAATGATGCAGCCCTCTCACTCCTGGGGATTTATCCAAGGGAAATGAATTCAGCATATGAAAGAATTATCTGTGTCCCCAAGTTTTTTGCAGCTAAGATACAAATAACTAAGATACAAAATCAACTTAATGTCCATCAACTGATGACTGAATAAAGAAATTGTGGTATATATATATATATATATATATATATATATATGCATGCTATGGAATACTACTCAGCCATAAAAATAATGAAAACTTGTCTTTCACAACAAATGAATGCATCTAGAAACCATTTTCTTAGTGAAATAAGCCCAGTTCCAACAAGACAAATATCTGTTTTCTCTGATATGTAACAGTTAATATGGAATACAACATAATGTATAGGACATCTTCTGATATGATTTTTGTTTTTAGGCCTTCTTTATACTCCTTTGGAACTCCTATGGTCTTCCTACTGTTCCTGTTAAATATCATGGCTAGTAGCAAATTAAGCCTGTGATTATAGAGTGGATTAAAATTATAGCTTTGCAAAAATTAAAGAAAAAAAAAGGAAAAAAGGAAGGGGATTGAAGGAGGGAGTAGAGAAGAGAGAGAAATATGGTTGTCTTTTTGAAACCATACCTATGAAATACATGATATCTATTCTTTTTTTTTTTTTTTTGACAGCAGAGTGGACAGTGAGAGAGAGAGACAGAGAGAAAGGTCTTCCTTTTTGCCGTTGGTTCACCTGCGCTGTTCCGATGGCAGGAGCCAGGTGCCTATCCTGGTCTCCCATGGGGTGCAGGCCCCAAGCACTTGGGCCATCCTCCACTGCACTCCCGGGCCATAGCAGAGAGCTGGCCTGGAAGAGGGGCAACCGGGACAGAATCTGGCACCCCGACCGGGACTAGAACCCAGTGTGCTGGTGCCGCTAGGCGGAGGATTAGCTTGTTGAGCCACGGAGCCGGCCTATCTATTTTTTTATAATAAAAAATTGTATAAGATCAGAGTTGGCGAACTCAAAAGGCTTCCATAGCCTTGGCAACTCACGACAAGAGCCTAGGGTGATTACTGACGTCATAAACAAGAGTGTCAATTGTGAAATCAACAACAGGATTCACTGTGCACTTTCTCCCCATGTAGGATCTCTGTCTTTAATGTGTTGTACTATGTGAATAAATGCTATAACTAGTACTCAAACAGTACTTTACACTTTGTGTTTCTGTGTGGGTGCAAACTGTTGAAATCTTTATTTAGTAAATACTAAATTGATCTTCTGTATATAAAGATGATTGAAAATGAATCTTGATGTGAATGGGATGGGAGAGGGAGCAGGAGATGAGAAGGTTGCAGGTAGGAGGGAAGTTTTGGGGGAGAAAAGGCACTATAATCCAAAAGCTGTATTTTGGAAATTTATATTTATTAAATAAAAGTTAAAAAAATAAAAAAATGTAAAATAATAATCAACAAATAAATATGTATTAGAGGAAGATGACTTAAATGATGGATTTCTATTTATTTACAAACATTAATGTAGCTGCTCAAAATGGTTAAACTCAAACAGGATCTGAAAGTTTTCTCCTGTATAAATTCTCCCTGAAACTTGCCTCATATGAAATTACTACAGAGATCATGCATTTGTTGGAGAGGAAAAGCACACATGATATCAAATTTCCTACAGTAAATTATTTCTTTTACAACACAATTCCGTAGGCTAGTACCATTTAGTATGGTTAAATAATACTAATTTCCATACTAACTTCTCTGAATTGGAACTGGGAAATTCTGGTGCTTTGTTTTAATAATATGAAATGACTCATCTAGGGAAGCAAGGATTAAGAGATGATTTATACTTAGTGTTTTTTAAGTATTTGTTTGAGAGGCAGAAACAGAGCTAGAGTCAGTGAATTCCCATCCACTGATTCACTCCATAAATACCTAAAATTGCAAGGTCTGGGCCAGTGCCAAAGTTAGGATCCCTGAAAAGAAACCTAATTATTTGAGCTATCGCCACTACCTCCCAGTATCTGCGTTAGCAGGAAACTGGAGTCAGGAGTGAAAGCCAGGTATCAAATTCAGACAGTTGGAGGTGGGATGCAGGCATCTTAACTGCTCTCCCTAAAAGTGCATAATTTTCTTCTTCTCTAAAACACCAACTCACCTTCACTAGCATTAGATTACTGGCGAGGAAAAGCAGCACCTGTTAACTCTCAGAGAGTATATTGGAAAGAATTGCAGGGTTGGCTTTTTCACTAATTGGCTAATTCACTTATTGATGTTTAACTTCACATAAATAGGATGGAATCGGTTAGAAGTGTGATAGTGGATAGACACCTAGGTATATGAATTTTTCTTGTTCTTTTACCTTTTTCAAGTACATGAATAATAAATGTCCAGCCACCAAAATTATACCTCATTCAAGGTTATTTTTACTGTGCAGAACTATTCTAGTAGCACATGTAGTCAAATCAGAAATTGGAAAATTTTGTTGTTAAAAGAATTCTTATGCACAGTTTAATAACTCAGTGACCTATAGCCCTGGGCAACATATATAACTAGCAAGCTGCTTCCCAGCAAACTCATGGCTGATTATATTAATTGAATTTTTTTTTTTTTGAGAGGCAGAGAGGCCAAGAGAGAGAGAGAGAGAGAGCTTCCATGCACTGGTTCATTTCCTAAATGCCTGATTTAGCTAGGGCTTAGTCAGAACAAAGCCAGGAGCCAGGAACTCAATCTAGATTTTCCTGGCTTGGTGACAATGGTCCAATTACTTGTGCCATCACCTGCCGGCTCCCAGGGTGCACATCAGCAGAAACCTGAAGTAGACATTAGAGTCAGGATTCCATCCAGGCACCTGATATGAGATGTGGGCATCCTAAGTGGCATCTTAACCATTAGGTCCAATGCTTGCCTCTAGCTGAAATTTTAAACATCTCCTCCAAAATAAAGTTGGGGATTATTTGTGGGAATTCAAGAGGTTTAGGGCATAGTGTTGTTTCATTAACATAAGTGCATTTTCTTCTCGGAGAGCTATGTAAGTTTGATCACTTGTTACCTTAGGGAGGAAGAAAATAAAGGAAACATGGGCTACAGTTATCTCTCCCCAGCCCCCAGCCCTGCAACAGCTCTAGCATGGACGTTAGATGAGAAGGGAGTTACTCTTCTATGCGCTAGGCACAGCTGAATAAATGACCTCAAAGATCTATGCGGTAACAATTTCTAAGAGCCAGAGTAGTTGTCAATACTGAAGTTTATCAGTCAGTTGCTTTTTACTTATTCATTTTTGGCCATCTATTTTGTGTAAAGCATTGTTCTTGGCAATTGATATACATCAATGAATGAAGTTATCAAAGGTCTCTGGCACTGGGAAGGTCAGATTCCATTGCTGCTAGGGAGTGGTATGGAAACAGACAAATAACAACAGGCTTAATAAGTAATTCTTTCAGGATATTAAAAAATTATATGGAAAACAGAAACCAAGAAGAAGTGAATCTGAAGTAAGGGACAAGGCTGCAACTCATAGGGGTTTGGAATGAGATGTCAGTGTCACAGAAATGGAGTCTGCCCCACCTAGGTGCGAAAGTGGAGAAGCAGTGAGAGTGGGGCTGCATTTTTCTCTAGTTTCAGGAAAGAAGCTCTATTAAAGTATTAAAAATGCATCTCATTCTCCCACCTGTTGAAGTGCAGTTCCTTGCCTTGTCTCACAAAGCTGGAGAAGAAATAAATTATAAAACAAATCAGAACCTATAATAGGACATCCTGCCTAATTTAAGCTGTGGTTGGTAGTCTATCTCCTATTAATTATCCCCTTCAAAGTGGGTGGAGGAAGAGAGCGCTGAGTAGAATCTGCAGCTGAATTCCATGAGCACTTATTAGAACCACTTCTTTGACTAGAACAACTGTACTCAATTTAAGCAAATGCAACATGCAGACGTTCTGAAAGACACTTCAGCTGTGTTGAAAGCAAGCCACACATACATGAACTATTTAAAGAGAAAAGTATGAGGCAATACTAAAAAAATGTGGGTGGGGAAGGGGAAGATCACCATAATCTGGAGCCAGCCCAAGGCTTTCTGGAAAAGTGAGATCAAGGTTAGACCTTTGTAAAGACTGTTGTTGTTGTGATGCAAGTGGAGGCAACCAGGGAAGGAGCAACAATATGAATGAAGACAGAGACCAGAAGGCCAGGCAGGAGTCCTGGCATAGTCTTGGGAGAGAAATCTGGCTGAGGGACCCACCATCTTCTCTAGGAGAAATTAAATAGATTAATAAATGTGTCTGCATACACCAAACACTTAGATAGGAGGGGATTAAAACTACATTAGACAGACTTTGGTCACCTCTCTTGAGACACAGATATGGATCAGAAAAGCCCAGTTAGGGTGATTCCATCACCTTTCAACTTCAGTAAAATGGGGTCAAAGATGATTTTTTCCATAAAACGAAAAGGTATCTTCTTGTGCCTTAATTACATGGATGTATTCTACTAGCCTGAAAGTATGGCTTCACATTTTTCTATCACTGTGGTGACAGACTGGTCATGAGTCATGAGAAAGTTTAAATACAGGGAATGAGTTGGGCAGGGGGAGGGGGCAAGAGAAGAACCAAAATGGGGGAGTGAGAGGAAGGAAGAAGATACTCCAGGAGGCACAGGGAGGCTGCCAGGGGAAGGCTGCGGCAGCACAAGCAGCCTGCACTCCTGCACTTCAATGCCAGGAATTTGGTCAACCTGCAAACACGGGTTCCCAGCAGGAAGCCCGGTCCACGTGCAAGCCAAGATTTCAGGGGGTACCAGGGTAATTCTCTTGGTTGGCACTTTGTCTTCAACTCCCTTCTTTCCCTGTTGGTGCCTGGTGTAGTCCCACCCAACGCGGGATTTCTGACTGACTCTCGGCCCCTCGCAACCGCGGCCCACCAGGAGCTGAGCCTGCCCCCTTCCCTGCAGCCGCCACTAAGACCCGGAGAGGTGGAATTTCAGTTTCAAACTCGCGAGCCGCGCAAGGACCTGCGCTGAGCATGCTCAGTAGCTGCGGCGCGTCCAACTGCTGCTTGCAAGGCACTGGCGGTCGCGCTGCGGGGCTCCGGGGCCGACGCGGGAGTCCACCCCCTCACCACCGCCGCTTCCGCAAGGCCAGGCCTTCGCCTCTGCGCGCTGGACTCCCGCTCCTGTCGCGTCCCTTCACTCGCCGCCTCCTCGCTCTCCTTAGGAGGTGAAGCTCTGCTCATCTCTCTCTCTCGGGCGCCAGAGACTGCTCTGCAAAGCACAGCGGAGGACCTGAGAGAAGATCCCGGATAGCAGAGGACCCTGAGCAGCGCTCTAATAGTACTTTGCCTGAAGTAGGGCCGTGGCGGAGTTTCTCCTCTCCTTTCCATGCTCACATTATGCGCAGAGCAGTCGGCTTCCTTGCACTGTGCCTGCTTTTTAATCTTCATGCTGCAGGTAAGGAAGCGGGTGCCGGGAGTGGAGCTGGAGCTGTGGGTGAGATGGGAAGCAGAATATGCTTAATGACTCCTGGGGAAAGCTCACCTTGCAGGGGAAGCCCTTAAAAAGGCAAAGTGGAATAACACCTGAGAGGGAAGCGATGAGGGAGTCGTGCACCTGTTGGAAGACCGAGGCGGAAAACTTAAGCTCGAATCAGCCCTTCATTTTGCTTTACCTTACACGAATAATAGTGAACAGTTTCAATATGAATACAGGTTTGCTTCCCTACCCCTCCCCTCCATTTAGACTCCCTGCGTCTGTTTCTAGGTTATACACTTGACTGCCAATTTTTCAGGAGAGGGACAAAACATCCTGCTGGATATAACATTTTCTACTGCAGCGGGTGTATTCCTAAGGTCTCTTGACTTAGCGATCGCTCACAGGGAATCGTTGGTTGTAACCTGATAGACCACATCTCCTCCCAAAAGATCAAAATACATGATGCACATTAATGATGCTGCTCTAGGCTCCTTTGGCCCCTGTTCTTGTCACTCGAATTTTCTAAACCAATAAGGAAAGGTTTCAAATAGGATACTCTTTTCTGTTTCAGCACCATGGTCAGCGTCAGCTGGCACAAAACAAAAACCCAGTCACAGTTTCAAAACTGACAATCCTGGGTTAGGCACTGTCCCTGGGACAGATTTAATGAGGTCTAACCAAGAGTGACAGTGAGACTGTTTCCAAATACAAATAGATTTGATACCAATATCAATATCAAGTCTCCTATGTAAGTAAGCTTTAGGAAGTGTTGTGGAATTGTATATGCCATCTGGCACCAGACCCTGCTTTTTTAATACATAGCACCTTTATGTAGAGCAGGGACTTGGACTGAATCTGTTATCATTTTTACACACACGAGAACTAAAATAAAATATGGCAGAGGGATTTTAAGAACCCAACTGCAACTGCAGTTGTCCATGCAGTAGTCCCATAACCACTAAAGACTTGGCATTTTCTTATGAGTTTGCTTCTCCTTTCATCACACATATTCATTCATTCATTCAGCTATCATTTACTGACTGTATACTATATTCTGAGATAAAGCAAAAATATGGCTGTGAAACTGCAGTCCTGGTGGTATCTTTTTAAAAGAATGGATTTTTTTCTATGTGTTTAATAATGAGTGTGAAATATGATACTTTCTTATTCTAGCCAATGCTATTTTAATGTATTGTTGCTCTTTTGAGTAGGTGATGTGTAGTGGTAACCAAATATAATTAAGTACACATGTTAATTGTTATGTTATGATGTAGGCTTTTCAATAGTTCTTTGGTGTCTTGAAAACAAACAAGTATGACTTGGTTATTAAGTTACTTGCAAACAACTGTAATGATTCCTTTCATTACCATATACAGTTCTTTAATGCTGAGACATGGGATGGAAATGTGCATTAACTTAAGTTTTATTTATATTATTGTTTAATGATAGCACTGATACAAATATTTATTATAAAACATTCTCATTTATTATCAAGTTTAGTAATGATTTAGCTGATACACTAAGTACTTTAGTGTAGTTATTTTTCAAAGTGAATATATACATTTTAAACATCTTGAGTAATTATATCTTGAGTGTAAATAAGCTCAAAACTAAGAATGTGGAAAGCATTTCTAAATTATTATAGATGAACATATGAAATGAGAAAAATAGAAGACTTGTTCATCAAAAGAGAAACCTAGAAGCTGTAATCTTAGATTATACTTGGAATGTTGCTATGGGATATATTACCAAAATCAAACAATCCAGCTCTATCTTGATCACATAATTTACCAAAAAAGATAAAAGGAAAATTCTTCCACCAGTTTGAATTCAACAATAAATGCATTGATGAGCTATCTTTTTAAGATACCAATTGCAAGATTCTGTATAGAAATTATTTGCATTATTTAATGTAGTGCTTTCAATAGGGGTTTTACCATGGCAGATTGCAAGTTTAATATTGTTTGTCTTGCCAATTTCATTTTGAATGGATTTTAACTTTAAACTGTAATTTGTGGGTCACAAACACATCAGATTAAAAATCATCACAGTTATCTAATAACATTGTTAAATTTGTGGTTTTTTTTTAAATAATCACAACTGAAACACAGATTTCTTGATCTGAACTCCTATAGATTTGGGAAATTGGAAAATGAGTGGGTGGAAGAACAAAGATCAAAAAGTCAGATTTCTCTACTTGTTGAATGTCTAAGTTCATTTCTTTTACAGAACATTATCAGAACAGACAGACTTCATAAAGAAGAGAAATGAATTGTACACATTCAGACCTCTTTGAAAAGCTAACTGGTCAGTGCTGGTTATGCTCAGGGTACCAGCAACTAGTTTATGGTAGCAGAACAAATAACATCCTGGGAAGCCTTGTTGGGGGTGAGGGACAGAAATTGGATGACAATATGTAAGTCTGCTTCTAGATATATTAGCAATTGCTGCCTTCAAGGTATCCAGGCCCCTAATGACAAGGGAGCAAATTGTTTTCAATTTGAGTGCCATTTCCAATTATCTGCTTATGATTTCCTGAGACACTGAAAAAAAAAAAAAGATTCTGATCCTGAGTTCCAGCTGTCTCAACAGGAAGAAGACTGTGGTCTAGTTTTAATGTTTATAGGTACAAAAAAGAGGAATGGGGTACAATGCTGTGTAATTTTTATTCCTGGATAGAGTAAGTCTGAGCCTGGAGCTTGTTGGAGAAGCTGGACTCAAGAGGGCAGCTGTTTTCGTGGATCTCCTTGACAGTAAAGTTATAATCATTGTCTACAAATGATTACTTTACACATGGGAAAACTAAGATTCAGAATAATATATTTCCATTTGATAATATAGTCAGATTTCCAGAACTGTGACTCCCAGCCATACAAAATCATGCACTGGTTCTGATGGATGAGGTCACTATTGAGGCAGTAATGCCAGATGCTTCTTACCTAGCTCAATAGGCTAGCTGTCCTTTTAATACATAAAATCCAGTTGAAAATTCACCTCAGGAATCTCCATGAAAGTAAATAAAAACTATGACAATAATGTGAATTTTTTTAAATGTGAATGATCAATAGCTTATTTTTTCCATCTTTTTTCTCTTCTTTTGCCTAAAGAACCTTATTCCATTTGAGGAGGTGATATTATTGATAAAGAAGTATTTTAGTTGCAATGATTTCTTAGAATATTTTAGTAATTCTCATGCAAAACTTTCTTTTCCTAGTGAATGTTTTGATCAGAAAACATAAAAAATGATTTCAACACATTAATTTCTACTCAAGTTCTGGTAAAGGATTCTTTCAAATTTCTTTTATTTTTAAATTTTATTTTAGATATACAAGTTTCATATATTTCATATATACAAATTTAGGAACATAGTGATACTTCACTCCTGCCCATGCCACCACACTTCTTCCTCCCCTCTTTCCTATTCCCACTGTTAATTTTTACAAATATCTATGTTCAGTTTACTTAATGGTCATAAGGTTAAGCCTAAACTAAGTAAATAGTTCAACAAATAACATGAAGAATAAAAAACACTATTCCTCAACAGAAGAGACAAGAGCTGTAAACAATCATCAAACCTCAGAATTTCCATTTCACTCCAATACATTACATTTTAGATACCCTGTTACTTACCCCACATCAGAGAAAATATATATCTGTTGTTTTGAGACTGGTTTATTTCACTAGTATAATGAGTTCCATTTTCCATCCATTTTGTTGCAAAAGACAGGATTTCATTTTTTTCTTTACAACTGAATAATACTCCATAGTGTATATAAACCATAATTTCTTTATCCAATCAACAGCTGATAGACATTTGAGTTGATTCCATATCTTAGCTGTTGTGAATTGAGCTGCAGTGAACATGGGAGTGCAGATAACTCTGTCATATGATGATTTATTTTGTTTTGTGTAAATTTCCAGGAGTAAGATGGCTGGATCATATGGTAGGTCTAAATGCAGATTTCTGAAGTATCTGCATACTGTCTTCCATAGTAGCTGCACCAGTTTACATTCCCTCAACAGTGGATTAGGGTACCTCTTTTTCCTAAATCCTCACCAGTTTTTGTTGTGTGAGAGCCATTCTAAGTAGGGTGAGGTGAAAACTCCATCATGGTTTTTATTTACATTTCCCTGATGACTAATGATCCTGAGCATTATTTTCAAGTATCTGTTGGCCATTCGAATTTCCTCTTTTGAAAAACGCATGCCTTTGCCCATTTCCTAACTGGATTGTTTGTTTTGTTGTCATTCAATTTCTTGAGTTCTTTATAGATTCTGGATATTAACCTTTTATCAGATGCATTGTTTGCAAATGTTTTCTTCCATTCTGTCGGTTGTCTCTTCACATTGCTGAGTGTTTCTTTTGAAGTGCAGAAACTTCTTAGCTCGATATAATCCCATTTTTCAATTTCGGTTTTGATTGCCTATGGTTCTGGGGTCTTTCCCAAGAACTCTTTGCCTTTGCTAATATCTTGCAGAGTTTTCTTAATGTTCCCTAGTAATTGATGGTATTGGGTTGTATATTTAGGTCTTTGATCCATTTGGAGTGGATTTTTATATAAGCTGTAAGGTAGGGTCTAGTTTCATACTCTGTCTGCAGAGATCCAGTTTTCCCAGCATCATTTGTTGAAGAGACTGTCCTAGCTCCAGGGATTGATTTTAGCTCCTTTGTCAAATATAAGCTAGTTGTCGATGTATGGATTGATTTCTGAAGTTTCTATTCTGTCCCATTGGTCTACACAACTATTTTTGTGCCAGTATCAGGCTATTTTGATTATAACTGCCCTATGGTATGTCTTGAAAACTGGTATTGTGATGCCACCAGCTTTGTTTTTCTTGTATAAGATTTGTTAAGCTCTTCAGGATCTCCTGTGTTTCCATATGAATTTTAATTTCAATTTTTAATCTGAGAAGAATGTCCTTGATATTTTGATTGGGATAGCATTGAATCTGTAAATTGCTTTCAGATAGGACATTTTGATGATATTGATTTTTACAATCCATGAACATGGAAGACTTGCCATTTTTAATGTTTTCTTCTATTTCTCTCCTTAAAGTTTTGTAATTTTCATAGTAGCCATCTTTGATATTCTTGGTTAAAGTTATTCCAAGGTATTTAATTTTTTGTAGCTATTATGAATGAGATTGATCTTAGAAGTTCTTTCTCAGCCATGGCATTGTCTGTGTATACAAAGACTATTGATTTTTATGTGTTAATTTTATATCCTGCCACTTCACTGAGCTCTTTTATGAGCTCCAATAGTCTCTTAGTGGAGTTTTTGGTTACCATATGTATACAGTCATGTCATCAGCAGTTAGGGGTAGTTTGACTTCCTGCTTTCCAGTTTGTATCCCTTTGATTTCTTTTTCTTGCCTAATGGCTCTGGCTAAAACTTCCAGAACTATTCTGAATAGCAAAAGTGAGAGTGGGCATCCTTGTCTTGTTTTGGATCTCAATGTAAATACTTCCAACTTTTCCCCATTGAATAAGGTGATGGCCACAGGTTTGTCATAAATTGCCCTGATTATGTAGGGGAATGTACCTACTATACCCAATTTGCTTAAGGTTTTCATCATGAAAAAATGTTGGATTTTTAACAGATGTTTTCTCTACATTTATTGAGATAATCACATGGTTTTTGTTTTTCAGTTTGTTAAGGCAATATATCACATTTATTGATTTGCAAATGTTGAACCATCCCTGCATACAAGGGATAAATCTTACTTGGAGTGGGTGAATGATCTTTCTGATGTGTTGTTGGATTTGAATGGCTAGTATTTTGTTGAGGATTTTTGCATCTATGTTCATCAGGGATATTGGTCTATCATTCTCTTTCTCTGTTGTATCATTTTCTGGTTTAGGAATTAAGGTGACACTGGCTTCACAGAGGGAGTTTGGAAGGATTTGCTTCATTTAAGTTGTTTTGAATAGCTTGAAAAGAATTAGAATTAGTTCTTCTATAAATGTCTGATAGAATTCTGCAGTGAAGCCATCCGGTCCTGGGCTTTTCTTTATTACTGATGCAGTCTCCATCTTGGTTATTATTCTGTTTAGGTTTTCCATGTCTTCATTACTCAATTTTGGTAGATTCTATGTGTCCAGAGATCTATCCATAATTTCCAGATTTGTTGACATAGAGCTTTTTGTAGTAACTTATGATGATCATTTTATTTCTATGGTGTCTGTTGTTACCTTTCCTTTTTCATCTCTGATTTTATTGATTTGCATCTTCTCCCTCTTTTTTTGTTGGTTAGTTGGGCCAATTGTGTATTAATTTTGTTTATCTTTTTAAAAAATCAGCTCTTCATCTCACTGATCTTTTGTATTCTTTTGTTTCAATTTT
The DNA here is from genome assembly GCF_033115175.1 of Lepus europaeus. NCBI lineage: Eukaryota > Metazoa > Chordata > Mammalia > Lagomorpha > Leporidae > Lepus > Lepus europaeus. The sequence continues at coordinate 50,047,109 of NC_084836.1, forward strand.
GTTTATTCCCTAATTTTAACTATTTCTTTTCTCCTAATAATTTTGGGTTTGGTTTCTTGTTACTTTTCTAGGTCCTTGAGATGCATTGATAGCTTATTTATTTGGTATCTTTCTAATTTCTTCATGTAGGCACCAACTGAAACTTCCATCATAACACTGTTTTTGCTATATCCCATAAAAATTTTAATAAATATTTATTTATTTATTTGAGGGGCAGAGTAACAGAGAGGCAGAGGCAAAGAGAAAGAGACAGAGAGACAGAGATGACAGAGACAGAGAGAGAGAGAGAGAGAGAGAGAGAGAGAAAGGTGTCTTTCCTCCACCGGTTTACTCCCAAGATGACCAGAACTATGCCAAGCTGGAGCCAGGAACCAGGAGCTTCTTCTGGGTCTCCCATGCAGATGCTGAGCCCAAGGACTTTGGCCATCATCCACTGCTTTCCCAGGCCATATCAGAGAACTGGATCAGAAGTAGAGCAGCTAGGATTTGAACTGGCGCCCATAGCAGATGCTGGCGCTGTAGGCGGTGGCTTTACCTGCCACATTATAGCTTTATGCCACAATGCAGGCGCCATTCCATAAGTTTTGATACGATGTGTTGCTGTCTTCATTCATTTCCAGATTTTTTATTTCTGTTTCGATCTCTTACATGACCCACTGCTCATTCAGGAGCATGTTGTTCAGTATGTATGTTTGCTACTCTTCCAGAGATACTTGAATTGATGATTTACAGCTTGATTCCATTGTGGTCAGAGAAGATGCATGGTATGATTGCAAATTTTTTTGGATTTACTGAGAATTACTTTATGGCCTAGCACGTGGTCCATCCTACAGAAAGTTCCACGCTCTGGTGAGAAGAATGTATATTCCACAACTGTGGGGTGAAATGTTCTGTAGATATCAGTTAGGTCCATTTTGTCCATAGTGTCAATTAACTCTGTTGTTTCTTTGTTGATTTTCTGTCTGATTGATCTGTCCATTGATGAAAGTACAGTGTTGAAGTCCCCTATTACTATTGTATTGGAGTCTAGGTCTCCCATTCAATCCATTAATACTGCTTTAAAATGCCAGGTGTGCTGTAATTGAGAGAAAACACATTTATTATACTCACATATTTCTGTTGAATTGATCCTTTAATAATTACATAGTGTTCTTCTTCATCTCTTTCAACAGTTTTTGTGTTAACATCTATTTTGCCTGATATTAGGATGGCTAAACCTGCCCTTTTTTTTAACTTTTATTTAATGAATATAAATTTCCAGTGTACAGCTTATGGATTACAATGGCTTCCCCCCCCATAACTTCCCTCCCACCCGCAACCCTCCCCTCTCCCGCTCCCTCTCCCCTTCCATTTGCATCAAGATTCATTTTCAATTCTCTTTATATACAGAAGATCAATTTAGTATAAAGATTTCAACAGTTTGCACCCACATAGAAACACAAAGTGAAACATCCTGTTTGAGTACTAGTTATAGCATTAAATCACAATGTACAGCACATTAAGGACAGAGATCCCACATGAGGAGCAAGTGCACAGTGGCTCCTGTTGTTGACCCAACAAATTGACACTCTAGTTTATGGTGCCAGTAACCACCCTAGGCTGTCGTCATGAGTTGCCAAGGCTATGGAAGCCTTCCAAGTTTGCCGACTCTGATCATATTTAGACAAGGTCATAAAAGACAGAGTGAGGATAGTAACCAATGATCCTAAGAGTGGCATTTACCAGGTTTGAACAATTATACAGCATGAAGTGGGGAAGAGGACCATCAGTACACACAGGTTGGGAGTAGAGCCATTGGTGGTAGAGTAGAGGTTATGATTACATAGGAATGAGGCCCAAGTACGTTAGACAGGGTCTAGAACAAAGGACAGAGTCATTATTAGAGGAGCTAAGAAAGGTGCTGTCTAAGCTACAATTAAGTTTTCTGATTGAGAGGCAAATAGAACCTGATAGAAGGGGCTTGATAATAATCTGTTGGGCTTTAGGCCTTGTAAGTTAAGAGGCCCAGACCTACCTATCTCTTCACATGGGGTATATCCTAAGGGAGGTGTGAACCTCCTAGGGGAAGGCACTCTGTTGACTTTCATTACTTGGCTGGCCTGGGAGGAGAGCTGGCCAGGTAAAGGCAGGGGGCATCTCTAACAAGAAATTTACAGTTCTGCCTGCAATGTTGCTGACCCTACTTGACCATCCCCTCAGCTGCAGTGGTCACTTTGGAAGTTGGGCTGAGTGAAGGGCTTTTCAGCTTAGAGCCAATAAGATCTGTGGCTCTGACCTGGGCATCCTTCGACTCCAGGGCAGGTCCATTTCCAGTGATCCACCTCTTGGCAGAGCTGCCAGGGCTCTTCACAAGCTGACTTCTGCTGAAGCCCAGGCTTACCATTTTGAAAGCCACTGCAGTGGACTGGCCTGTTGGGTCTCCTTGAGGGCAGATCACTGTACAGATCAGCCATTAATAGGCCTGCCACCCATTGCTTCTGATGCCTAGCTTTCTTTTCCTCCTGGTTTGTGTTAAAGCAGACCAGAGGATGCAAGTCAAGGGAGTGCTCAAGTCCCATCTCTAATCTTCGGTGGCCTGAACTACAAGTCTATAGTCACAGGCATGTTCTGTAGTAGTTTTTCTAAGGTAGACAATGCCCATGAGGAAAATTATATTCTCGCTTAAAAACTTTCTTTCCCTTTGGTCTGAAAGGGAGGTTTTTTCTGCTTACTGTATACTTCGCTGATGGCGAAGTAAATCTAGCTATGAGATTATTATTTAAGTTCTTATTTTGGCTATGCTATTACAGAAAAATGTTAGCCATCTCTTTTATAAGGTCTAAAGATTAAATTGTGTGTCCTACAGATTCCTTCATAATAGAATTAGTTTCCTACCTTGAAGAGAATAGAGAAATGAAAGAACAAGTTGGGCTTAGAATAGAGAAATGAGGGAGCAAGTCCTAGATCACTTGCTGACAATAGCAATATCACATGAATACTTAGCAAACTGTTTCAACCATTAGATAACAACTTAAGAAAACATTTACCAGAAGGTCCAATGCCTTCTATAAATTTTAAGAATCATGTATTTGAAAACACCTCTTAAATATCTAAGATGGTGTAGTTTGTTTAACCAGTAAACTTAAGCACAACCATCTAAAATGCTTTTAGTTTCTTTCTACCAACAAGTTTAAAACATATGATACACAGATTCAGGTCCCACAAATTAAAATGTATCTTTGATTGATTTTAGCAGCTTAAATTTATGGACAATCTTATCTATAAGCCATTTAAAATAAAACTCTTAATAAAATTTCCCCATGTGGACATACAATATGTACACACATATAACATAGCATAGTAGACCAATATAGCAATTTTAATAATAGCTTTTAAAATCTTTAACTCTTTTTGTAGATTGCCAATTGAGTTGAATTGCTTTTTGTTTTTAGTAACCTCAGTTAACCATACTTTCTCTCAGTTGGTACTGTTAATACATTATTGGCTTCATCTGTTTACAGAGCCATCCCAAAGTACTGAATACAGTAGAAGTGGCTGGAAAAAGTCCATAGGAACCTATAGGAGGACAGCTAAACACAGAACCAACAACGCTTTAGTTTTATAAGCAGCAAATCATATATAACTGTGGATGACAAAAGACTTTAACTCGCCATGTTTAAAATTATAAACTCATCAGCCAACAAGAGGCACTTGCTTACTTCACAGTATTTTTGAAAGCACCTGTAGGATTTTACAAGTATTTAACCCTTTAGGCCTCTGGGGCTTTCTCATTAAGATAACTATCATGTCTAGTAACACAAGATCATTAGACTTTTTAATTCTCAAACATTTGTATTAATAGCATTTTCCATTATAGAAACTTAAAATTTGGTACCACGTCACATCTTGACAGTACTTCTAATATAATCCAAATAGCCTGATTAGTCCGTGTCTCTATAAGATGAGAGACATAGGTCCTTCGATTTTTTCAGTTGGGCCCAAACTGGAAAAACCAAAGTCCAAGATTTACTGGAAATTTTAGAGACCAGATTGTTTGAAACTTTGATTTTTTGAATGCCTGTCAAGAATGCCAAGAAGGCTCAAAATCCAAAATATCTGGTTGAAATAAGATTCCTTAAAATCATGACATAATATAGACCAAATTTGATCATTGTTATAGGTGATTATTCAAATCTTTGAAAATAAGCACATATTTAAATAACCCATAGCTCTTAATAAAAATTCAGCTGTTTTTGAACAATTAGAATTTAACAGACATCAAGAGAACATAATAGATTACTGTAACACATTGCTTTAACAGAGCATCAGAGTTTAATTCTATGTCAAAGAGAAATTGAGCTTCCTGTGATCTTTTGCTGTGAGGTTTCCTTCCTTTACCTTCTTTCATATTGGTGACCATGTTTCTGTGTTTCTGTGTGTAACACATCTTTAAGCATCTTTTGCAGGGCAGGATGAGTGGCAACAAATTCTTTCAGTTTCTGTTTGCTATGAAAAGTCTTAATTTCACCTTCATTCACAAATGAGAGCTTTGCAGGATATAATATTCTGGGCTGGCAGTTTTTCTCTCTTAGTATCTGGGCTATGTCTCGCCATTCCCTTCTAGCTTGTAGGGTTTCTGATGAGAAGTCTGCTGTGAGTCTAATTGGAGATCCTTTAAGAGTAATCTGACATTTCTCTCTTGCACATTTTAGGATCTTTTCTTTATGTTTCACTGTGGTGAGTTTGATTACAACATGTCGTGGCGAGGATCTCTTTTGGTCATGTTTATTAGGGGTTCTATAAGCTTCCTGTACTAAGATGCCTCTGTCCTTCTCCAAAGCTGGGAAATTTTCTGCTAGTATCTCACTGAAAATGCCTTCTAATCCTTTCTCCCTCTCCATGCCTTCAGGAACTCCTAGAACCCGAATGTTGAGTTTTTTAATAGTATCCTGTAGATTCCCGACAATATTTTTTAGATTTCTAATTTCTTCTTCTTTTCTTAGGTTTGACTGTTTCCTTTTTTTTTTTTTTTTTTTTAGTGGGAGGTAAAACAGCAAGGTTTATTAGGAAGGAACATCTGTAAGGACGGATGGGCACCTCTCCAGACAGAGCCTGAGAGTGCCCAGTCGCTCAGACTGGGGGCGAGCGGGGCTGCATGGGTGAGTGGAGAGTACACCTGGCCAGGCCAGGCCAGGCCAGGCCAGGCGGGCGGCTCAGCAAAGATGCAAAGAGCTGAGTGCGCCGTCCAGTTGAGGCTGGGGGTTTTTAAGGAGATGGGTCTTGCTTCCCCACCTCTGCTCCCCTTGGAACAAAGGGCTTTTTGGATGTAAATAGAAAAACTTCTCTTGAAGGTCTGAAACAAAGGACTTTATGGATGCAAATGTTATCAGACCTGAGGAAGGGTGCAGGGTGTTTGAGATGCAGATACTAGGCTGCACCTGGGAGATTGTGGAAGATTTATCAGGCAGGAAGCAGGAGGGGTGCGGGCCTCCACCTGGCAGGTTATCAGGTAGAAGGGGGCAGGGCAGGCAGGATGCGAAATCTGGGCTTCCCCTGAAACATTGTTAGGATGACTTTGAGAGGCAGCATATGCTGGACATAGATGTCTTCTCTTTAGGCCTGTCACACACACATAAGCTCATAACTGACTTCCTACCTAACATTCCCCCCTCAAGAGGAATACCCAAAATTCTTTTTGGGATTATGGATGGAGTTCCATCTTCTGTAACTTCTTCAAAGCTGGCATGTGGGCGTCGAGGGAGATTTGGGTATTTCCTCTTGCTATCTGTCTTATGGTGTGTGACAGTGGCCTTGGAAAGACTGTCCTGCTCAGTCCAGAGGGCTGCTCAGGTCGTCCAATGGAATGGGCTGGAAGCCTTGTCTGACGACCATTTGGAGTTTGACAGCCTTTAGTCTGTTAGAGACAAAAGGAACAAGGGCATTAAAAACACACAGTCCAAAGAGAAGCAGCAAGATTACAGACGTTATTGGGCCAAGGAGAGGAAATAGTCAGGATTTCCATGGCCAGATTTCAGGCCAGAAATCCCAGCCCTGCTTGGCCTGGTCCTGGAGCTGTTTGGAATTGTCCAGGAAAAGTACAAATTTGGGTTTGTACCTGTCCAGTCTGATTGACCCAGAAACAACATTCTTCCTGGAGCATGGCGCAGATACCCCCTGGAGCAGCAGTTAGCATGTTTAATACTTTTTTTTCTTATAACCTTTTGTGACTTTCACACACCCTCTTTAACTTACTTTAAACATTTTACCATTTTCATTCCAGTCTAGAGTAAACTAGCCATCAGGATAAAGTCATTCTTACAAACCATGTCCTTTCCTTATTTAAAAAGCTCTTTCCTTTTTAACCCTTTTTACCAACAACACTCTTTTCTTTTAAACCTTTCTTACCAAGCACACATTTCTATACTTGATGTTTTCCATAGAGCCTGGTTCGCTCTTCTTACCTCACCAGAAGACTAAGGTCTCCATGCAGAGTGAAGACGCCTTAAAAATCCCTTGTGTGATCTAGAGCTCTGGTTAAGGCAATTAGTTCTGCTAGCTGAGCAAAAGTTCCTGGGGGCAGAGCACGCTTCGATAACGGCCATGCTGTAACTGTTGCATACCCTGAGAAGCGGGTCCTGTCTGACAAAACTGCTTCCGTCTGTGAACCAAACTTTATTTGTATTAGTCAGGGGGCTGTCTTTTAGGTCCCTTCTGCTGGCATAGATCAAGTCTATAGCCTCAGTACAGGAGTGGAGGGGACCACTTTCCCCTGGAACTGGCATTAAAGTAACTGGGTTTATGTCTTATTTTTACCTGAGGGTTTTTTAGAAGGAGGACCTGATATTTTAGTATTTTACTATCTGTGAGCCAGTGAGAGCCCTTTTGCTCTAATAGAGAATTTATTTGATGTGAGGTATAAAGGGCGATATCTTGCCCCAGTGTAATTCTAGATACCTCCTGTCAGCAAGGCAGCTGCTGCCATTGTCTTTAGGCACTGAGGCCATCCTTGTGCAACCATGTCTAAGGTTTTAGAAAAGTAGCCCACAGGTTGCTTAACAGGTCCCAGATCCTGAGTTAACCCTCCTAAGGTGACTCCCTGCCTCCCAGTGATGTACAGCTGGGAGGGTTTCTCTGGGCTTGGCAGTCCTAGCACAGGGGCTTTAGTTATAGCATCCTTTAGCTGAGCAAAGGCTGTGGTTTGTTCTTTCCCCCAAAGGAGGGGGCTCTGCTTTGGCTGCCTGTCAAGAGCCTGGTTTAGGAACTGTGCCATTTCCCTGTATCTAGGAACCTGTAACCTGATAGAGAAAAGCTGGGACTACCTGAAGTTTGCAGAAGTAGGAATTTGCTGCATGGCCCATATCCTCTCTGGGGCTGGTTTTCTCTCCCCAGGGTAGAGGATAAGGGTTAAATAATTAACACTCTAATGGACTAGCAATGCTTTGTTTTCCTTCAGATACCTAGTAGCTAGTTTTGCTAGGAAGTTAAGACTCTAGACTAGAGTCTCAGACTGGGAAAGGAGACAGACTACAAATCATTTACATTTAATTATTTACATTATGGATTATTGTGCACCCCCCTCAAGAGATAGTCCCTTTAAGTCCTCAGTGAGGACCTGTCCAAATAGGTGCAGGACTATCTGAGTTAGCTATTACTGAAAGCCCTGTTTTTAGGAACATTGCCTGTTTCCTTTCCTGTTCTCTGTCTTCTAAGTCTGATATTCTCTCTTCTGCTTCGCCCATTCTGTTTTTAAGGCTCTCTAATGTGTTTGTCATTTGATCTATTGAATTCTTCATTTCATTATGATTTCTCGTCACTATCACCATTTTTTGTTCCACTAGTTGTTTCATTTCATTTTGATTCCTCCTTAATATTTCATTTTCACGAGAGAGATTTTCTATCTTGTCCATTAAGGATTTCTGTAGTTCAAGAATTTGTTTTTGAGAACTTCTTAATGTTCTTATCAATTTTTTGAGATCTGCTTCTTGCATTTCTTCGATCTCATCATCTTCATAATCTTGAATTGGGGTGTCTTTTTCATTTGGGGGCGTCATAGTGTCTTCCTTGTTCTTGTTACCTCGGTTTTTGCGTTTGTTGTTTGGCATGTTGGAGATATTTGGTTTCTTCACTGTGGTGTTTTTTCTTGTTACACTATGGCTCTATATTAAGTGGACTGTCTGCTTTCGGTGGAGCCTTAGAGGCTTGAGATGAGTGTGGACTGAGAGCTGTGTTTGGTTCTTCAGGGTTGAGGGTGTGTCAAAGATGACACTCCCAGGTTAGGTGTGGTAAATCTCTCTTTTTTTGATTCAAAAGGGAAGTAATTCTGCACAGCTGAACGTAATTGGAGGTAGTTAGCAGGCAAATGATATACCCACAGGAGCCAGAGATCGGAAGCTCTTTCCCAAGGACCACACAGGGAATCTCTGCTGCCCTCAGTGTGGGCTCCAATTCTCCTGCAGTCTCCCACTGGGTTGCCAAGTTAGATGCTAATCTCCTGTTATTTCACCCCTCCCCCCAGAGTCAGCTTTTTCTGCTAGGCTCAGGGCCGGTGCAGACCTGAGGTCACCCTGCTTATGACGTATGTCCAAAATGGCACCTGCTCTTTGTGTTGCTAGCCTTTGAGGGGTGAGCGGAGAGAGAGAAACTCGTGTCCGTATCGGTCACTTTTTTCCTCTCCTCTCTCTCTTCTAGTTAGCCTGGTGAATTTTCCCCACGGAGTTTCAAGCCTCGTTCCCTCTAGTCTCCTCTTTCCGCTTCCCTGCCAGTGTCTCGGGCTATTGAGGTTCGGCTCACCTCGCGTTCCAGCGCTGGTGCGTTGAGTCTGCCGCTGGTGTCCCGAACTTGGGCTCCCACGCTCTCCACGCAGGTCCACTGTGAATCACTAGTTCCAGAAGAGTTTCCTCTGCTGTTTCTTGCCCTACTCTTCCTTGACCATGCAGTATCTCCACTTTTATTAACCTGTCTGTCCCCCAGACTAATTGTGTGCTCCGTTCCTATTCCGCCATCTTGTCGCTCTCATCTAAACCTGCCCTTTTTTGCTTTCCATTAGCATGGAATATCTTTTTCCATGGTTTTACTTTCAGTCTGTGGGTGTCTTTGTTGATATGATGTTTCTTGTAGGCAGCAAACAGATAGGTCTTTTTTTTTTTTTTTCATCCATTCACCCAGTCTGTATCTTTTTAACTGGAAAGTTGAGGCCATTTACATTCAAAGTTACTATTGGTAAGTAATGACTTAGCCCTGCCATTTCCCATAAATATTCTTGTTGTTTACTTTAGATTTTCTATCTACTTTAACTGGGAGATTTTCAACCTTCACATTCTTTCTTAGTGACAACTATCTTTCTGAGTTTCTTTGTACCTCACATCCTTAAGCACCTTTTGTAAGGCTGGGCAAGTGGTGGCAAATTCTTTGTTTCTTTTTGTTATGGAAGGTCTTTATTTTCCCTTCATTCATAAATTGAGAGCTTTGCAGATTACAGTATTCTGGGTTGACACTTTTTTTCTCTTAAGACTTGGGCTATGTCTAACCATTCTCTCATAACCTGTAGGGTTTCTGATGAGAAGTCAGCTTTGAGTCTAGTTGCAGATCCTCTGAAAGCAATCTGGCATTTCTGTTGTGTACATTTTAGAATCTTTTCTTTATGCTTCACTGTTGAAAGTTTGACTACAATGTGTCATGGTGAAGATCTTTTCTGGTCATGTCTATTAAGAGTTCTAAGTGCTTCCTGTACTTGGATATCCTTTTCTTTCTCCAATTTGGGGAAGTTTCTATAATTATTTCATTAAATACACCTTCTAAATCATTATCTCTTTTCATGTCTTTAGGAACTTCTTAGACTCACATGTTGTGCCATTTGGTAGTATCTCATAAATCTCCAACACTTATTAAATTTTTTCTAATTTCTTTTTGTTTTTTGTTTTTTTTTTTTGGTCTGACTGAAAAATTTCTAAAATTTGTGCTCTAGCTCAGGTATTCTTTCTTCTGTCTCACCAATAATTTTGTTAAGGCTTTCTAATGCATTTTTTAAAATTTTTTTTCTATTGAATTTTTCATTTCTAATATTTCGTTTTGATTTTTCTTTAAAATCTCAATTTCATGAGAAAAATTTTCATCCAAATCATGTATGGGTTTCTTTAATTTATAGATTTGCTTCTCATTGTTTTTGAGTAATACTATGGTTAATATTTTGAATTTTGTTTCTGGCATTTCATCAATATCTTCTTCACATTCTAATATTGAATGTTTTTGTATTCCTTTGGGGTGGGGGTCATGTTGTCTTCTGTATTCTTGTTCTTGAATTTTTACATTTATATTTAGGCATTTGTGGAGATACTTGTTGGCTTTTTCCTCTGATGACTCTTGTTATTGAATAATGCCTCCGAAGCTTAGAGGAATATATGCACTTTCAGTGACAACCAAGTGGTATGTGCTGGATGTGGGTAGGGAGTTCTGGTCAGTTCTTCAAGGTGGGACAAATATCCAGGGTAATACCCAAGGTGGGAGTGGTAGATCTCTTGTTAACAAAAGTGGGGACATGGTCACGTCACCTCTGTTGGTGTGATCACACCATCACCTCCTCTCCTTTGAAGTGATCACTGCCCAGCTGTTAGCCCCAGTGGGTGCAACATCTATCCGAATCATGTATGAACCACACAAATCATATCACAGTCCTCACTCCAAGAATGGATCCCACTGCAGTGACCTGCTCCAGGCAAGAAGAGAGCTTCAAGCGTGTGGAACCACAAACAGTTATTGCCCAGAGACCCAGCTACACCCTGTGCCCTCCTGCAAAGCCAGAGTCCCACAGTCTCAGCAGACAAGGTTCTCACAGTCCCTGGGTGCAAAGGCTCCATTCTACCCTGCCAGCCTCTCTGGTCAATAGAGAGGTAGACATTCCTCATGCCATCTGCCTGTGGGCGCTCCACTGAGCTGGCTTGAGACCTGGTAGCCTGAGATAAGTTAGGAAGCTGAGGGTGCCTCACAGTTTTACATGAGTGCCCAGCCCCTTTGTCAATCCTAGCCAGACTCAAAGTCAATGGGGAATGTGGATTTTTCCCTCTGTAGAATCTCTGGATCACATACGTGCACACAAGAGCCACTAGTTGAATGTTGCTCTCTCCATGCTGGTGCCACCAGTACTACTGAAAAGATGACTTCCTGTCTCTCTCTCAATTTTTTGCACTGCTTTTTTCTGCTGGCCTTTCAAAATGGCAGACTGCCTTTGGTGTATCTCCTAAAACTATTTCCTTGCTCTCATGG